>NC_049908.1:10242684-10558934 GCF_001411555.2 Juglans regia
TTCATGACTTCCACATAAAGTTTTTCACCTTCCCAGGCACTTCCATCTTCCAAATCCTTTTCCACCTATCATCTACAGCATTCCCCTTAGATGTTTCACCCTGTGCTGCCTTCTTACTTGATAAAGCCACATAGTATGCACTTCTGACACTGAATTGACCACTGTTAGTATGGCCCCATATAAGTTTTTCATCACTGCCCCTCTTACTGATTGGAATATTGGAAATTAGTTCAGCTCCCTCTTCACTGAATATTTCCTCAATAACATACTCATTCCAGCATTTTAATTCCTCATTATCAGTTAACTAACATAAGAATCACTGCCTACCCTCTTAACTTGTGACTGAACATAGAAAGAGGAGGGTTTAGGAAGCCACTAGTAATTTTAATACTCCTTCCATTGCCAACTCTCCACCTTGATCCTTGTCTCGCTAAATTGATTGCTGTTCACAAACTTCTCCAAATTAGAGATGGACCCCAACCCAATTTTGCCTCCATTAACTCTCCATTCTTGAAATATTTTTCTCTGAATATAGTAGCAACTAGAGATTGTGGAAAAGGTAAGATCCTCCAGCATTGCTAAGTCAACGTTGCTTGATTGAAACACTCAATATCTCTAAACCCATGCCGCCTCTAGCTTTTGAATCCCCAATCCTACTCCAGCTTCTCCATTGAATTTTCTTTTCTTGTTGTTAATGGCCCTGCACTGTTTTGATAAGGATTTCTCTCCCAGCTTGAAATGGGAAAATGTTTTTCCAATTGTTGATTTTGTTCCAAATCTTTTCCTTAATGCATCTGAAAGTGTTGTACTTAGGTCTCCCCACCAGAGAAGGCAAACCCAGTACTTCTCATTCATAACTTCCTCAAATCAGCCCTCCAGCAGCTCGAATTATCATGTTCTTATCACTATCACTAGTGTTGGAGCTAAACAGAATATAAGATTTCTATTTATTTAAGACATGACCAGATGCTCTTTCATAAGTAGTTAGAATCTGCTGGAGCTTTGTCCAATTTGTCATCTTTGCTTTGCTGAAAAGCACACAATCATCTGCAAACAAAAGAGGATTAATCTTTGTCCCACCTTTAGTCACTAAAACGTCTCTTATGTCTCCTCTTATTTTAGAAAAATTGATCATCGAACTTAAGCCTTTAGCACACATGATAAACATGTAAAGAAATAGAGAAAATCTATTCGTAACTGCTTGGGGGAACTATGGGAAAACCGCGGCCCACATGGCAGAATTGAAAACAACGTCGTTTTCTTTTTTTTCCAAAACGAATTCGTTTTTCCCTCATTTTAGACTTCCATTTTTTAATCTTCCCAAAGGAACGATTCCCCCATTTCTTCCGATCATTCCAAAGCTCTTTCGTTCTCGAAAACTCACAAAGCGGACAATACCTCATACCCAAAAATTAGAGAAGAAATTAGCAAACGGAAGAAAAAAAGAAGAATAAAAATCTAGAAAAGTTCGTGGCGTTTTCGACATCAAGTGGTTCCTCGTCGAAGCACAAGTGATTTACTACCCATTCATTTTTTTTTTCTTTTCTTCTTTCTATCTTCGGTCTTCTGAAATGGGTTATGAGCGATTTGTATTATAGTTCCCTCGCGATTTGCTCAGCCCGAGCAAGCCGACCCAAGCCCAGACCACTCTCTCTCTCTCTCTCTCTCTCTCTCTCTCTCTCTCTCTCTCTCTCTCCTTTGCTCTCTCTCCTATGTTAGGGTCTAATATTGAGAGGAGGAGAGCCGATAATGTTTGGGTCTGAGATTCCCTGAAGGATCAGTGCAAAAATAAAAATTGAAAGACAACCATTGCGAGCAGAAGATTGAGAGGAGGGGTGCGAAAATGAAAGAAAAATGAGGACATAAGACTTTCAGCATTTGGAAGAAAAAGAAAAAAGAGAAAATAATACCAACGTTGGATGGGTGGTAAAGCTGCTGTTATGGATAATAAGGGTATCATTACCCTGTTGTGGCCAATACTTTATCTTCCTGATCCGAGAACTCCTTCTTTCCCTTTCTTCTGTTTTGTTTTTTATTTTTTTAATATATTTACTGACGTGGTAAGTGCAATTCCACTACGGTTGCAACTGCTGGTTGTCTATAGAAAAACTCAAAGAAATAGGGGATCTCCTTCTCTTAGACCTCTTGATGGGACAATTTTCTCTCTTGTACTCCCATTAACAACGACTGAGTAAGTAATTGAGGTAACACATCTCATCATCAACCCTATCCATCTCTCATTAAAACCAAGCTTTCTCATCACAACTTCTAAATAAGGCCACTCAACTTGATCATATGTTTTGGACACGCCTAACTTCATTGCCATACTCCCTACTCTTCCACAATCTGGTTCTCATAGAGTGCAACACCTCATAAGTTATCATAATATTATCAGTAATAAATCTGTTTGGTATATAGATTTGACCATATAAAATCTGATAGACTTATCATTGACCATATAGAATATTTTTTTATTGAGTTTGTTACATAATCCACATTAATAAGTCACTTAGTTCAATTTAATATTTTAAATAAATATTTTTTTATTAATTGATTTAAAAAAAGAAAAAAAAAGAAAAAAGAAAAAAGTAATTAGGCCGAACCGAATGGACTAACCGGACTGATAGCTACCGGTTCGATCCGGTCCAAAAAAGTGATGGACCAAAAATGTTCAGTCTATCGCTGGACCAGACTGACCGATTTGCATCCTTATTCAAGATAATAGGCTTTTGATTAGATCATCTAGCTACCATCCCTTCTAGCCAAAATTCATTGAATAATTTAGACCATAAGGGATTTCCTATAGTCCAGTCAAGCCTTTCCTTAGTAAAAGTGCCATCTACATTTTTGTTGCTCAAAGTGTACATGTCCCCCTCTAACCAAGGTCAAACAACTCACAATCTTCTAGCACCTTCCTAAATCGTCCCATCTGAGTCTCGATCTAAGGCCTACCCCCTATCTTCTCATTGTGGTACAGATTCTCATTAAAGTTTCCAATGACACACCAAGCAATCAGAGTGGAAGGCTTAAGAGCAAGAAGTGAATCGCATGCCTCCTGTCTCTTACTTATTTCAGGTTGGCCATAAAACCCAGGTAGTAGCTATCTAGAGCTTGTAACCAATGATCCATACATTGATATGCTTGTGTATAATTTGCAATTTCGACATTTGACTCCAATTTTCAAAATAGAGCTAACCCACCCTTCCTACCCATAGAATCCACCACAAAACATCCCTCAAAGCCTAACCTTCTCTTTAACCCCTCATGTGTGTTCATACTAAGTTTTGTTTCCATCAAGAAAACAATATTGAGATTCCTTTCCTCTACCAAAAGGCATAGATCTTAAACTGTCCGTGAGTTCGCAAGCTCTCGACAATTCTAGCTTAATAAAATGATGGCGATTGGCGGGTCTGACTAGCAACTACTGTCAAAATATGTTCAGCACCTTCATTTCCTGAACCACACTTGAATCTTTTCTTTTTCAAACCAGTTGGTTCAGAATTTGTTGCTCTTGCTTGTCTCTTCCATTTGCCATTGTTATGTTTTTGCTTCACCTCTTCTCAAATCTGAATTTCCTTTTCTATAGTCATCGATCGACTGTTATAGTTATCACACAGTAGCTTAGCCGAATGGGTTTCAACCCAAAATCTTTCACATACCTACTATCTTGCCCAATTCTATCTTGGTCCCTCATAAAGCCCATTTATGCCCTTACCTTGCCATTTTCATTTTTGAAAACCCAATCCTCCTCTTTGATTTTCTCCCGTGATCTTGCATTCTTTCCATCAAGAGTAAAGCTACTCTCACCGCTCTCGGTCCTGTTATATATTTTTTTAATTTTTTAAATTTTTTTTTACTTAGTGATTAAGTAAGTATTTTTTAATGATATTATATTTTTTTTTATTTTTTTAAAAAGTATTTTACAGTATTAAAAAAATACATGTATAAAAAAATAAAATAAAAAAACACAACATTTTACACTATCGGAGGTCCCAGCGGGACTGGGAGCGGTGGTTGTAGAGCCACTCTTCCTTCAAACTCCTCCCATTAATTTTCAAAATAAGCCGTTTGCCCCATTTTCTTCGTATGACCTGTTTACTCCATTTCAAATTCCCGATTCCCACGAATCTCATCATCTTCCAAGTTCTTCCATGATAGCGAATTATTCCCAGGATGTTCCGCCGTCGTCAGTCCAACTCTGTTGTCAGAGGAAGTTTTTCCCTCTGGCCTGATCCGATCACCAGCAGCCTTTTGAAACCTTGTCTGTTTGTTTCCCCGCTCTATATGTCTTGTTGTTGATTTAGTTCTCACTTGTGGATCAGCTCGTAACCACGAACCAAATTGGCTCGCATCCTCACCAGTGTATAAGTTCTGATTATTGGTAACATAACACCCTTGGACACCATGCTTAATCCTACCACATTTGAAGCACATTCGGGGAAGCTTTTCATACTTTACTGGCACCTATAATCTTTTTCCTTTTACATGAATTGATCTACCGCTGGCTAGGACTTTACTCAGGTTTAAATCTATTTTGACTCTAAGAAAAGCCCCCCATCCAACACCATCATCCTGGACGTCAATGTCTAAGACCTCCCATATCCTCTCGCCAATTTGGATTCTAGAGTCTCTATTCATGCATATGCCAAAGACAGATTATATAATTGGAACCAAAAGGTTTCAGTCTCAAAATTCATCATCTTTGGTTGAGAAAAACCATTGAATGGTTTAAGATTTAGAAGCAAGTTATCGAATAACCATGGACGTCCACTCATCACCTTCTACTTATTCGCCTCGGTGTCAAATATAATAATGAAGAAATTCTGCCCAAGGTTAGTGAATATAGCCGGCTTACTCACTTTTCACACTCTCCCCATGGTGAAACTAATAACTTCCTTGCTTATAATTCTATAAGCAATGCTACATACAGTCTCTATTTGGGGACTGCAATGCAAGTATAGGTAATTTTATTTTTAATTTTATTTTTTTAAATTACAAAAATATCACTTTTAAAATAATGATTTTTCTTATTTAATAAAGGGCCTGCACATACAGTCCTCAAGTGGGGACTGCAAATAAAATTTTTCTAATGTTCTATCCGAGCACAACATTCCCATCAGACTTCTCTCACCCTTCCATTTCACTTCGTCAAATATTTTACCATCCAGATTGATCAACTTGTGTTCCTTTTCCGTTATCTGGAGTTGATCCCACTTTTTCTCTAAACCCACATCCTTTCTTCTAAAGACAACCACTGTACACGGTGGCCACTACCTCACTTATTCTGTCGGAATAAGTTGGGACTAAAAAACTCCACCTCTAAACTCTTGAGAGAGAACAAAGAGGAGAATAAGGTGTTACTTGTACTTCGAAAGGAGAGGTCTTGGTATCAATAGGTAATCTTTGACTATAAATAAGTTGGTACTCATCTTATTAATGGCAACATTATTAATATTTCCGGCATGTTTCGAGACAAACTATATAATAATTAGTCAACATGATATTTTTCAATGGTTTTTTGAATAACCCACGATTGGTATGGTACGTACCGCACATTAAAGTCCCATTTGGATACTTTGCCTAAACGAAGTCTATCTAGAGTCCACATTATTTTGCATTGACATTAATTTTCTAAATAATTTGAAATGCAAATTTTGATAGTTTTGCAGTTTAATTCGAAGAAAATGAGTGTTTCTATGCTTGATTGGGGACCATGACGACATCCCAAATCAGGGTTAATCATTAATCTAAATAGATAAATAGATATGACATGTTATTTTTATTCAATCATTAATCTAAAATATCACTAGTAATAGGATTAGAATACTGCGTGTCGTGTCGATATGATTGAAAATTTGTTATATATTTGTAGAATTCATGGGCTGTTTGTTATATAACTTGTATCCAGGAAATAATCTGCTAGAAACCCGATGATGAGTGGGATAAATATCGCCTTAAAAAAAGCAACTGAATGCATGCACTTCCAAGCCGAACTCAAAGTTCTAATATTTCTTCCATCACACAAATGTTTCCTTCCCAACCTAAGCAAAGGTACAAGCATTTACCAGTTTCTGTTCAAAATTTGTTGACTTGATCAACTACAAGAAAAACAAACATTTTTGACGGATTATTTACGACGAAAACAGACTAATTTTAACAGGAAATAGTCATTTTCGCAAGAAGTATCTGGTCATAAATAAACAGTTTTCTTGTAGTGCGATCTAAAATATGTTGGCAAGCACAATATTGCATCTTGCTGTCTACCATTTCATGCTTTGATTCCATTTTTTTGTTTATCGATATGGGATCTGTTCATTGTATTGGTAATTAGTTAAACAGCATTAATAGAAGTTTTTGTTATGTTTTTGGAGACTTTTTAGTTGTGGTTGTCTCTGTTCTGGGGGACCTGTTTTAAGATCCTTGGCAAATTGATGATGAACTTCTGCATCTAATTACACAAGTTATTTCTATGATACCAAGATTTCAACTTTGATGCTTTTTAACTTGATGTGATGAAATGAAGGTCAACAGAAAAAGACAGGTCTTATTATTCCTGCATGTTCTTAGGACCATTCCCTTAAATTTCCGGGGGCCATGTATGTTTAATGTCTGAAACTATTATAAAGACCAGTCGCCCTTATAGCATATATAAAGAAACCGATCAAGATTTCCTATAATTTTCTTATCCAAATATTTTCTACAATTCAGAGAGAGATGAACATCGGATGTGGACCTAGGCACGAGCAGTTTTAATACTACATGCCTAGGATCCATAAACTATATCTATATCTCTCCGAATTGTAGAAAGTATTTGACTAAAAAATTGTAAGAAATCCTGATACAGTACTAGTACTTCATTTATTTTCTATGTATCTAATGGCTTCCAAGAGATGTTCCCTTTTCAGCGGTTTGCCTATATAAACATCCATTCCAGCCTCAATTGTCTTTTTTGCTTCCTCATCCGTATGAGCAGTTAATGCAATGATTGGAGTATGGACACCGAAATGCTTCTCCATTTTCCTGATTTCCTCAGCTGCTTTATACCCATTCAGGATAGGCATCTGTCAAATACAAAAAAATCATATATGATTTAGCTGGAAAGGGAAGACAAACAGATTGAATATGTTATGAAATCAAGTTAATTTTAACTGTAGTACAGAAAATACAACAAATGCAACAAACCAAAAAATAATAAGCTGTTACCTCACAGTCCATTAATATGTAATCATATGGAAGACTCATAGAAGCTCCAGCTTTCCTTTGATCGGTTAAACCTTTGGAAACCAGCTCTAAGGCTTCTTGCCCATTTTCACAGACTTCAACAGTTGCACCGAGCTTTGCAAGTTGGGAGACGGTCAACCTGCGTATCAGTGCACTGTCCTCTGCAACCAAGATTTTCTTTCCCCTCAACAACAACTCATTACTTGGGTCACCACATTCTTGTATTTCTTGCTCTCTTGGTGGATTTTCATGACTCCGATGCCGTCTTGACTTGGGCCAAACATTAGATCGATTTTCAGTCTGTGACAAGACTTTTTTCCCTTGAATCTCACTGCTGCTACGATGGTCTTGTAACTCTGCATATAACTGACTCCTTGATGAACTGGGATCTCTAGGCAATTTTCCAGCTTGTGACATTTTACCGCCAAACTCAGGAAGAAGTCTTACCACTTCATACAAACGGGAACCATGAAATGGTTTAGATATTATAATATCATTTGGATCGATCATAATGTCCTCATCATTACTTTTTAAATTGAAGCTACGCATCATTGGTTTGTCCAACCAAACAGCCTTGCAACAAGTATTTTGAAGACCTCTTCTGAACTCGGCCACAATCCTACATATTTCTGGCAGTGGTCCAGCACTGGCATCAATCACAGTTAGAATGAAGTTTGATGCTAACCTAAGATTAGTCCTTTTGAAGATTGATGGTATATAGTCTGACCCACCCATGGTGCTCCAAGGCACATCCTTTTCTGCAGCAATGGAGTCATTAGAAGCAGACCTGCTTAAGTTGTCACTTGGAGAACTCAAATCTGATTTTATCGAGTTGTGATGTGAATGGCTTTGCCTGTTTTTTATCTTCTCGAGAGTAGAAGAAAGATGTTCCCATTGCTTGACAACTGATACGTTCATGCCTAAGTTCGACATGAATCTTCGCAACATCTTCCGACGCCCATTACTTTGAATCAAGAGAATAACATGAGATGCCTTCATCTTGGGGCTAGAGGTGAGAACTGTCGACTTTGGACTTGGAGTTCTGAGAGTCATCTGAGGACTTGGGGCTGGACTGATTGAACCTGATAGATATGTGGCACCTCCCATTTCAAGGTCTTCTGCTTTTGCATTATCAGAAGATGCTGTTTCACTTATAGTGAGCAAAGCATTGAATCTAAAGCAAGTTCCCTTCTCCCCAACATCCTTGTCCACAATTCCTATATCTCCATGCATCAGACGTACCTAAATCATAAAATTTAAAACCATAATGAATCAGTTAAGGGATATTAGTCATGTATACAGATCACTACCTCACTAGCAAAATAAGATAGATAATCAAGCAGTTTAGTTAAATTTCAGAATTATATGAATCTAACCGGGTTATACTCTTCTTAACTGCACCATGCATCCAAGTACAGTAGAAGAATTATAAGAAAAAAGAATTTGGTACAAGATATTTCCATCTGATATCAGTGATTAATCTATAAATTATCAAAGGGAAAGTTGAGATTCCATAACCCAGGGGATTATAAGCAAGAACAGAAGAATTTGACATTGTAACAAAGACGGTTTCATTTACCAGAGACTGAACAATGCCGAGTCCTAAGCCAGTGCCTTCTTGTCCAAGAGCCGTTTCTTTGACTTGAACATAGTTTTCAAAGACTGAATCTTGCTTATCTTTTGGAATTCCTTTACCTGTATCATCCACCTCAAATACAAAGTCCATAGTATTTGGATCATGTTGGGCTGTATCCACGGCTTCAAAGTCATTATATGCTTGACTGCTCTTGTATAAAAAGCAAGGCAAGCAGTTCTGTTTAGAAGCATTGATTGAATTCTGCAAACCGGGTTTCCTAACCCAAGCTCGAATGGTTACATGCCCCTCAGAAGTAAATTTAACCGCATTGCTTAGTAAATTACACAGTATCTGTTTGAGTTTTCCCCTGTCACCTTTCACTTGGGAAAATCTTTTGGTGGAACCATCACAAGGATCCAATACCACATCTACTCCTTTTCTGATTCCAACAGGATGATATAAATCAGCTACATCCTCAAGAAGTTTTTCCAAGTCAAATTCCTCTTCTTCAAGCGGCATCTTGCCTGCTTCAATTTTGCTTGTGTCGAGAATAGAATTCAAAATACCTAAACAGGTATAGAAATAGATGCATATATACTAATCATTAAAGAGAATATATATATGAAATAAGAACAATATGATCATTACCTAGTGATCAGATATGAAAAGAGAAATATATATATAACTAGCCATCACAGTTACCTACCTAGAAGGTCGTTTGCACAAGTATCCATTTGTCTTAAATTTGTATCCAATTCAGTACCAGGGGCAACATCATCATAGCACATCTCTATCAAACCAGTAATGCCTGCTAGTGCAGCACGAACATCATGGCTGGCACTAGCAAAGGCAAGAATCTTATTCATACTTTTCCTCTCTGCTTGTTGAGTTGCTTCCATCTGTTTTATGAGGTTAGCACACAAATGCATCTCTCGTTTGGCAGCTCTAACGATTGTAAACACAAAACTTGAGAGGAAAATAACCAATGTAGTGATCAGAACTATAAGGAGCAACATCG
The DNA here is from genome assembly GCF_001411555.2 of Juglans regia. Taxonomy (NCBI): domain Eukaryota; kingdom Viridiplantae; phylum Streptophyta; class Magnoliopsida; order Fagales; family Juglandaceae; genus Juglans; species Juglans regia. The sequence continues at coordinate 10,252,500 of NC_049908.1, forward strand.
CCACTTTCCTGCTCTTGTGGACAAGCCTGACTAATCCATTTTCGGGGTAAGCCAACACAGAGACCTGAAAAGGTATACATGCAATTATAAATTATGAATACCGGCCAAGTAATCAATGTACGGATGGTACATAAATAGACTGTTTCCTAACTAGAAACATTAAGCTAATTAGGAGTAATATGGATACCTTTATACAAACTAAAATCCACAAATTGACCATATATCGATATAAAATAATGATCGCGAGCATTTAATAATTAGCAACGCTACTTATAAAATATAAATACAATCTTTCCTAAAATATATATGTATATATATTGGATTAGGATTCTTTTGGAGTTCTTAGACAAAAATATAGAAACATGAGACGGATTCAGTTAGAGTATTTATTCGTTGATCATACGAGTTTATCGAATAACATTAAATACTCAATAAATTATATTAAAGAATCCCTTCATGTATCTATTTCTCTTGGAGATCTTATCTCAATTTTCTCGTGACCAGCAAAAGAAAAGGGGAAAAAGATGAGTAATATGATCTGACCTGCTAATTGAAAACTGAAATAAATTAATATCTGCATGCTGAATGTGCAAAAAGAAAGATCAATGCAATAACGAAAGAAAGAAAGAAAGAGAGTAATTGCATCCGCAGATGTGAGGTCCTTGATCATCAAATAACTAATTGACAGCGATCAGGAAATGATCAACACCAAGAATTGCAGCAAAAATAAATCATGTTCGATCTACTCATGGAAAAATTATTTGAATCATGTAGATGAAAAGGAGGTGCAAAGAATTAAAACATACCGATTGCACTCCCACTATATCAAGAGGCAAACAATAAAAAGTGTATTTAGTTTCCTGAATATTCAAAGTAGAAGCACTTGGCGTGCCATCTTTTAGGTTGCAGGAAATGTTCCCAATGCCTATTTGATCCCCATTTGGTTTGATCAATTGGAATGAAACCACGTTACCAGAAAGAACCAAATGAGTGTTTGGGATCCCTTGGAACAGCACTTTCCTATCTTGGACAGCCAAAATATCTAATCTCCCGCCTCGAAGATCTATATCAGTGAAAATGGAAGTCAATGCTTTTACCGGAAACCCTAGAGAGAGAACTGATGATCCTCCATTGATTCTAGCTGAGTTAAGGAACACAGGAACTTGGTCACTGTTCCATCCAGTTTCCAACGAGGCAGATCCATGAGTACTATTCAAGGCTTCTTGAAACCAGATTTTGTTTTTCATATTCAAGGGAGGGACTTCAATGGCTTCTCCATGTAACTTTCCTGTCTCATTGTTCACAGATTGCACGTACCAAACGTAGTTATTTCCAACGTTTGGAGCAGTACTGGAATCATGCACAAATGAGGAGGAGTTGGAGTACATTGAAAGAGTTTGACTGCCGTCGGTGTAGTATGAGAAAAATAAGCCGTCCGATCCAATATAAGAGATTTGAGATAAATATGGAATTGTAGAGAATGCTTGAAACAGCACAGGAGCCACCTGGAAAATTAAATTCAAAAAAATCAGAAAGAAATCCTTTAGCTGTTTGTTTCTATGCATGACTAATCCGATAATTAAATCAGAATCTTCATATATCTGAGAGGATCAGCAAATATAGATACAAACCCTAGTCTCAATCTCAGAGAATGAAAGTGCAGCTTCACCGACGGAGGAACCCAGGAATCTTGCTAAGTTCGTTGCAGATGAATTCAACGGACGTAAAAACTCTGCTTTGTTCGCAAATTCAGATTGCAACACTGAAGAAGGGAACTCGGCCTGTGAGCTCAAGTCGTTCTTCACTTGGCGCTCAATACGATTGACCAAAGCATGCCAACATGGGGTCAATAGAATGGGAAGTAGTAGCACTGCGAATGCCTGCATTGAGATCAGTTCTACCAAGTCATCAGTAGCCTGCTGGGTTTGGCAGCCAAGATTACTCTCAAACACTCTCTATTATTCTTTATTTTATTATTATTTTTCACCTCAACACTTCTATTCACTTTTATTATTTTACTACTATTTAATATTTTATTATTATTTTTTCATTATTTTTTTTATTACTATTTATAAATATTTTCAACACTGTATTCTAAAACTAAGAGATCAAAGTTAGAAGAAAATTATTTATAAAAATGGAGAGAGAGAGAGAACTTTTATTCATATCTTTTAACCTTAATTAATTTAAGTTTTACCAATAATTGATCAATTTACAAAGTGTGGTAAGAATATGTATATATATAAGATATATATGTGTGTGTATGTGTGTATGTATATATATATATTAATTCATGATGTGGAAATAAATGATTAAAAAGTCATTAGTTATATTTTACTTATTAACCATTTGATCATGGCACATGATAATTAAAAGAAACATGAATAATTAAAGAATTACCGGGAGAAAGAAACACACTGGTCGTAACCCTGTCAATGCTTTGAATGGCCTCATGGATATATAATATTGCAGATTTCAAGTTTTGATTAATCTGCATTAAAAAAAAAATCAATACAAAAAACATTATAAGTATATATGCCACGTACAGTTGTGAAGTGCATAAGCACCGTTCAGTCGTTTTGAAAAAGAGTGAGGTCCACTATTAAAAAATTATTATTATTTTCATGTAGATCTCATATTAATTAGTTACTTTTTTTCAAAATGATTGAACGTATTTGCATACTTACGATTGTAACTATCATTTCTCCACCACATATATAGGGGTGAGATGAGAAGGCTAACATGTCGCCGCGCTAAGCGACAATGATGATGGGGGACAAGGGACACCATCCCTCGAGACTTGGAATGATAGAAGATTTATGATTGAGAATCAATGGGAGGCACATTGGCTTCTTTGGAAATAGATCTCATTCCAAAATTTTCATCTCATCTCATCTTATTTCTAAACATAATTCAAATACAAAAATTTTCAAATTAATCATTATAACTGTTTCAAACTAATCGATCATTACAATTTTATCAAACTTTCAAATAAAAAAAAAATAACTTTTTCAAATCTCTAAATAAAAATAATATTATAAAATTATATTCTAACAATATTTTAACTTTATATAAATATTTTTTATTCAATTTTTTCTATCTCTTTTTTCAAAATCCAAAAAATAATTAACTTTCTCTCTTCTCATTTAAGGAAGAGACATGAGACGATATTCGTACGTATTTAATAAGATAGATCAACATTCAGTGCCAAATGTTCCAAGGACGTCCCGATTAGATCAGGGCGAAATCATTAAATGAGCATTGAATATATATATCATATAAAAGCATAAATTTGTCGTGAGAACGCCCTTGACCAATGTACGTCAAGGCCGCACCACTATATATATATATATATATATATATATATATATATATATATATATATATACTCGAGGAAACGAGGTACGTTAAAATCTTCTTAGACACAGTACTATTTCATGCATTCTAAGTTTATTCTATCCGAAGTTTAACCTAATTTATAAGTACGTATAAGAGTTCTCACGCCACACTGATCTCTCGATCGCAAGATTTCTGTCCTACTTGTAGGCTAGCTGGCTTACCAAGGTGGAGACCTATCCTTAATATATAGACACACACACAGAGATATATATATATATATATATTTATATATATAATATAAGAAGATTCAATATATAATTTAAGATATATACTTAAAAGAGATGCAATTGCGGAATAAGTTAATAGAAGAATTGACTTACTAAGTAGGAAAAAATCTAGGGATCGACATGCAGAAATTAAATATTGGGATTTCATATAGTTTTTTCTTTCTAACAATGATTGGGAGTTTCAGCAATAACAATTCATCCAACTCAACCGATAGAACTCAGTGCAACCCTCCATAAATGAGAAGCTCAAAAAACTTTAGCCTTGCGTTTTGATCAAAAATAAGAAGAAAAACTGAGAGAGAGAGAGAGAGAGAGAGAGAGAGAGATTATATAGGACCTGCAATAACACGTACGCGGAGGCCATAGAAGAGTAAGAGAGAACATGAGGGAGAAAATCTCTCTGCCTTCTCATCCGTCTCTAACAGATCGACATGGTTAACATGCATGCACATTCGAAGGTGTTTTCTGGTTTCCATGTCCAAGCCATATATATATATGCATGAAGAATAGAAAAGAACAAAGAGAATTCTATGCTAAATATAAATAAACCTCTATATATTAATTCTTCAGAGGCATGCATATATATATATATATATGTATATATATATATATCGTACGAGGACGATATCTCTTTCTCGTGGCAATGACTTAAATATGAAGAATCTTGATTCATTAATAAAATCTTTAACAATCTTTTGATTTGTAAGCTTGCTGGATGCTGCTGCCGTTTTCCTTTTGGGGAACTTAAATCCTGACGTTTGCTAACCCTAAATTAAACTTGTCTGAGCCATCGGATTATATACACGCGTACAGATCCCAAATATTATATATTAATTTAAATATGGTATTTTACTTTTCCCTTTAGTGACAGCTTGACCTATTTGAAGACTCAATTCTCTACATTAATTAATGTATTCTAAAGGGTTTGACGTACGTAGGTCTTGAAGAAAATTAATAAATTTAGGACTTTGATCCCCGAAGAAAGTGGTACTATTGCTTGTATATTTTTCTGGTTTAGTCTCAATCCTACATTTATTTATTTATTTTCTCACTTTAATTAACAATATAAGCTAGCTAGCAAATTAACTCTATGCATTAAAACGCTGAGACTCGAGAGTATTAATTATAAATAATTTGCTAGAATAATAATCAATAATAATAATAATCCTTCACATCTATCTCTAGTTTCCTAATATTTATATGTATGTATGTATGTATGTTTATACATGCTTATGTAGATCACAAATATGTATAAGCATATATGTGTGTGTGTGTATGCACAAACACATGATATGTAACACATCTACATGAGTACCCTAGTATTAAATTCATTGAACTGAATGTGTAAGGATTTTCTATTTTAGTTTCTCAATTTTATTTAGAATTCCTAATGTATGTGTTGCCATAACATGAATTAATCGATTGTAAGAGGCTTTTAGGGCAACTCTATTTGCATCATGTACTTTTTTATTTTTATTTTTATTTTTTTATAACCATAGTTGTGACACAAGAGTTTCCAATAAACTGATAATATTAACATGGATTAATTATGATTTATGTTTAATAATTATGCAGAAAAGGATGATTCATGTCTAGTATCTTATATCTTTGTGTTCAATTTTAATGTTCCAATTAAATTTATAAGCGTCATCAACTCAATAAATTGGATGTTTAATTTTGGATTTTTTTAAGATAATGACTACATGAATTTAAAGTTAAGAAAAGATAGGACTTACTAAACTTACTAACTGAGAGCATTATGCATTATTGTTTTCGAATGCATACCTTAAATTATATATAGGCTACAAATTATGAATATATACTTTCTATTTAAAAAAGGTAGCCTTTGCCCACTCAAATCACTGTATTATTCATGGAGTCATAGTTATTACTTTTACTAAGAGAGAGATACATTGAAACCCTTTGCATAGAGGGCTCGTTTGGATAGTGAGATGAGATGAGATGGTTTTAGATGAGTTGAATAAAATATTATTATAATTTTTTTTTTAATATTATTATTATTTTGAGATTTGAAAAAATTGAATTATTTATTATATTTTGTGTGAGAATTTAAAAAAAATCGTAATGATGAGATCATAGGATATGATGAAACTATCTCTGTATCCAAACAGAGTTTGTTTTCCTAGCTTTAGAGTGAACCTCGAATCATGCATGTGCGCGCCTCTCATAAATAGTGAGAGGTACGTATAAGTGGTGTTTTAATATAGTATTACGCGGGTTTTTGCCCGATAAAAAGGGTATGCATGGAAAAGCAAAAAATTCAAATTTATTTTGTAATTTCTTTCTTGATCATGAAAAGATCATATCCCTCTCAATTATATATAATCAGAAGGGATTAACAAATTTTTGTAGCTATGAGCCTTATTATTGATGATCAAAAGCTAATCTTACAGAAGAAACAAACAAACAAACAAACAAAATGACTTATATCATATCTTTGTTGAACCTGATCCTCGACAATCCATTTGTGTGAGAGGGGTTAAAAATCAGACCTGTATATAATATGATCTTGTTCAATTATATCGATCGTTGCATGCTCGTCCTTCTTTTGATTCTTTTCCTCTTGCTTGCTTAAGATTTTCATAATTAATGAAAAATGAAGATGCATGATAGATCCATGCATTTATATATATATATATATATCCCTCTCCGAAAACGAGAACAAGAAATAAAACAAACTTGCATTGAAAAAGATCGTGTGAAATTACCAATAAAAATATAAACCAAGCAAGTGATAAATCACATTAAGATATACTTCTAGATGACTCTTTTCGCAAGCACTGTTTTAAAAAGAATTTGTGGTGTGAGAAATGATTTATCCATGGATATCTTTTCTCATATTTCATGGATCTAGCAAGAGAGACAGAATACTCATCTTGAGATGAGTTCTTTACCCACCAAAAACAAAGAGAAATATAGCACAGAGAGAGAGAGTGAGAGAGAGAGAGAGAGAGAGAGGACCTGCAAGCTGAGTACTATGGCGGAAAAGGGTACTGATGGAGTAGAAGCTCGAAAATCTGTCTTCCTATGTAACTTTGTCTACAACATGAGATGTTGGTTTCAGTAGTGTTTTGTGGTTTCTAAGAGAATCTCCAACTTCAGTTTCCCAAGTGAAGAGAACTTAAGTCCTCTTCTAGCATTTATTCTCTTTATGATAGCATTTTGCATTAACATTGCACGTATCTGGTATAGGAAGTCTAGCTTATTATTATTGCGCAACGTGTAGATAAAGTATATTTACAGCCTACTCTGGTATTTTTACTCCTTAATTACGTCTGGTATTGGATATATAAACCAGAAAACCTGCTTTTCGTGTGGAGAATGGTTTTCTTTCTGAGAACACAGGTTTAGAATTCTGGCTGTCAAGTGGTAAACTAGTGTCATGAATAAGAGTTACGTTAACAGTTTATATAAGGTAACCATCCAATAGTTTTTTCTTTTTCTTTTTTCCACCTTTTTTTGTACATATATCTCGGATAATTCTTTCAAATAATAGAATTTTTTTTTATTTATTTTTCATTTGTTTAAATGGTAAAGTAGCCAGGTTGCTAGTGTAGCATTCAAGGCTTGTAATCCAGAAAGATACTGTATTAATATCCATATCATGATTGCCTAAAGTATTACATTAGTCTTGAGGCTCCTCTGGCAATTAATACATTTACAAACTTATAGAAGTTAAAAAAGGCAAGAAATCCAGTAAGATAGTAAGCAATCTCTTGAAAATCTAATGACTAAATTATGAACTCTAATATGGAATATCTTGTTTTACATGAATGGTTACTAATAATTTGTACTTGAATATATAGGAGAACGTCTGGCACATAAGCTAGCAGCTAGCTAGCTAGCCCTTTCAGAATTAACCCATTACTTAATGTAAGAATTGTACATGTATATATGTTATACTCGACATGCCGATCCATGATTCAATATTGGAAATCGTGGGTGTTCATGTGGACCTAATTCACATACACATAGAAAAACATATCACTAAACTGGCTTGAACGTCCTTGATCATCAACAACGATATTAGTCGATAGCTGCAGAGATCAATACGGTTGAAGTGATCATGGGTACGGTCATAATTCAGGAAGTCCCTTTGAGAACAATTACCATACAATTCTAGATCATATTGTCTCATTTATTTTCACAATCATTCTCATTTCATCTCAGTTAATCATTACAACTTTCTCAAATTCTCATACAAAATAAAATAAACAATTCAACATTTTCACATCTCAAAACAAAAATAATATTAAAAACATATATTCTAATAATATTTTATTCAACTTTTAATTTTTATATCAACTCATCTCATCTATGAAAACAAACGAGGTTCAGATGAGCTTCTGCCAATTATGCCTTTTATTAATACAATAGGTAATACAATAGGGCAGCTTGCCTGGACCAAATCTCAGCTCTAATTTGCTTCATCCATGGAGCATATGAATTTTTTAGAATGTAGATAGACCAAAAAAGGAAATGAACGAATTATAGAAATAGGAATTATAATACCATTTGGAAAAGGAGGCGGCTTGCCCCGACCAAAACTCCACTCTAATTTGCTTCATTCATGGAGCATATGAATTTTTTAGAATGTAGATAGACCAAAAAAGGGAATGAACGAATTATAGAAATAGGAATTATAATACCATTTGGAAAAGGGGGCGGCTTGCCCTAACCAAAACTCCGATCTAATTTGCTTCATTCATAGAGCATTTGAATTTTTTAGAATGTAGATAGACCAAAAAAGGGAATGAACAAATTATAGAAATAGGAATTATAATACCATTTGGAAAAGGGGCACTCATGGGAGCATCTCTGCTGACAAACCATTTCAATAATAGAGTTTTGCTTCTCTAGAAAATATGAGATGCTAAAAATCAAAGTGTTTGCTATGCATACCGTAAGGGTCTCAAGAAGCTCTCCCAGTGGTCTCAAGAAGCTCTCCCGGTGAGTGAGGCATCTCCACAAACTGAGTATGTAGTATCTTTACAGGACCAGAGCCAAAGCTGGATTGAGTAAAGAGACTCTTCGAAGAGTTCGAAGCGTCTCCTTACTCAATCTAGCTTTTGCGGCCAAAACATTTTGCAGTGACTAAGGCCCTGTTTGGATGCCCAGCATATATGAGATTATCTAAGATGTATTTAAACAGATGAAGTTACTCACAAACCAAACACACATAACTCATTTTTTTATCTGTTTCATCAATGCTCAATGAAACAACACTTCATTGGCTCTTGATAGAGGGGAGAGAAACGCTCTTTCATTCCGCACCCCACCCTCTCTCTCTCTCTCTCTCTCTCTCTTTCTCTCTCTCTCTCTCCCCGAACCCCACCCTCTCTCTCTCTTTCCCATCGCACTGATTATTATCATTTGTATTTATATTCTTCCTTATAATAGTATTTTATATTTCGGGTAGAAAATATGTGGAATATAAAATCCCTATTAATAATTGTTAATTTTGGAAAAATTCAAATTAAATAGATTTGGGGACAAAAAGAGTGAGAAATTAACTTGTAAATGCTTTGGCAGAATTTCCAAACAATAATTGTGTTTTATTAATAAAACATATAAATAAAATAATTATTGTAACACCTCAAACCCGGTTGGCTTGGAGAATTACTACTTGTCACTTAAAAACATGTTTCCCACACAACTAAAATAAAACTCCAAAACTTTATTAGCAAAACTCAATCTCATGTATTCTAAATAACCACATTGAAAACTCCACAAAGTCATTACTGCAGCAAAATAAACTAAAGAGTCCACAATCTCCCGATAGCCGTAACAAATCAAACTAATAATTTCATAAGTCTTACTAAACCCAAGATATAATTAAAACTAAAGGACATTAAAACTAAAGGACATCATAATTTCCTTCTTCTAACATCCACTTCTCAACTTAATCATGCTCACAAATCTAATCCAGGTCCTCAGTTGGACTCTCCACATCATCTGAAAAATATTATAATGATAGGGGTGAGTTATCAACAATTCAGTAAGCAAGAGACATATGCTAGTGTGCAAACATGAACATTTACAAAATACAATATGCATAACAAAATATTTTACAGAGTTATCATACAGAACAAAACATGTCTTCCAAAAGTAATGGAGCGATGGTTTAAGACAAGTAAAACCCGTATTACTTTGGCATAACATAAACTGAGTATCATCATCAGATCAAAACAGAGCATCACACATAGCAGAGACCATGTTTCACCCCCGTGGTAGGGTTGTGCTAACCCCGGTGGCCAAACCAAGCAGAGACAGAGGTGAAATCTTTCCTTTATTCTTCTCGGAGCCCTGAGTGTGCATACAGGAAAGACCACAATAAAACCATTTTGTTTCCAAAGTGGGTGCACTCAGAGACAGAGAAGTTGGTACCAACCCAAACAGAGCAGAGCATAACAGAGCAGAGCAGAGCAGAGACAGAGTCAGATACAAATACCAATACACCATGCCAAAGGTTTTCAGATGTTATATCAAAATAATACAGAGTACCAAAACAGAATCAGACAGTTTACACACACTGACAACAAAAGTCAGAACATCTTCTAAATAAATACACAATTTTCCATATTCTCAATATCGCTCCTTTTTTCAGATTTTTAGAAACCACATGATAGAATTTAGCTCATGTCTACACAATGCATGTTAGAACAAATTTTTCCTTTTTCACACAGATTTGATGAATAATGCAGATAAGCGACCGATGTTGATTTTTGTTTTTCCCAAGTTTCCATTACATCACAAAATATACAAGTTTTCTTAAAGTCAAGCTCAGTCTTATTAACTTGTATAAAACCTAGCATAGGAACCCCGCTTACCTGACTCCTGCAGCATTTTATCTATACCTTGAATACGGTCTCTATCCGTCTCGTCACCTGTTCATAAAAAAAAATATATAAACTAAGTATTAAAGTCCAACAACACAAATTTGGTCTAAGACAACTTAAGACCCAATTTTTAGACCATAATTCAGCAAATTTAATCCAACTCAAACAACCAAATAACAATCTGAACAGCCCACACTTCGACCCAAAATATTCTATACCAATCTCAGTATTGTCCAATACAAGCATCAAAACCATTGTCAACTCAAATCATCAATACTCACACTTATTTCAGCAGCTCGTAATCCCAAGCAATCACCAACAATTTAATCAAAACAACACTACACATTGCACGTTTCTTTCCGTTCCCAACTCCACAACAGAAAACAAAACCCAACACTTCATAATATTAAACTCCACTCGACAAAAGAAAATTCCCTTCTAAATATTTCTAAAGCACCGATCCAACAAAATCAACTCTTATTTCTCACGAGAGAAAAAAAATACAATGAAGTGAAAACTTACGGTGAGGCTCAACGTTTATGAGAAACAGAGAGAACTGGAAAAGAGTGAGCGTCTAAAGAGGGAGTTCAGAGTGGGGAAGAACACAGCGGCCCTGCCTGGAAAAATTCTAAGTCGGAAAATGCATGAAACCAGAGAAACAAACTAAGAGGAAGGCGTCGACTTGAGAGAAGAGAGAGGGAGATATACCTGAAGACGAAACACTGTACAAAAGGGAGAGAAGAGCCGAGTCTGAAGAGAGAACACCAACCGCAAAACTAGACGGACGCGAGATAGAGAAACTTTGTGTTCTGCTGAAATGGAGAGATGCGGCCGAGTGAGAAACTGATTTTGAGGGGAAAAACCGAAAGTGAGGAGGTTTAAGGCATGAGATTCGGAACCACAAAATAGAACCAACGACAAGAAAATAAAATGAAACTGGAAAGAAAAGAGTAACGTGGGAGAAAGGGATGCGGGAGAAACCAGAAATTGAAACCGAAATGTGAAAGAGAGGGAGAAAGAAACGGGAGCTGAGGAAGAAGACACTAACCTCCAAAACGGTGTCATTCGGAAGACTACCAAGACAATGGCTGGGCCTTTTTACGCACTGGTCCAGGCCTCACAACGCCTGGGCCTTACAATTATTCAATTATTACAAAAACAAACCAATGATTGATAGGACTCACTATTTTTTCAAATTCTTATAAAAACTTAAAACTATCTTAATTTACTTTATACATCAAAACACATCTTAACGAGACACCCACACTCTTACACAAAACACACTAAAAATCTTAACTTACCATTATTCACAAATATTCTGGCATATTCTTCGGATCCAAACGGGTCTTTGATTTGGACGTAAAAAGCACTTAGTTATTGTTTCCACGTTTCAGTTCTGGCGAGTAAGAAAGTTGCCAAAAATACGACTTTTGTGGCGAAAATTTGTAGTCACAAATAATATTGCCAGAAAATAGACGAAGATAACGTATTTTACATCTTTTACGGTGACATGTTGATCGTTGTTCAAAGTAATTTCTAGCCCATATTGACCGAAAAACCCTAACTTCTTTTCTCGCTTTGTACTTTTCCCCAACTACCCCGATACTCTCTTTCTTCTTTGTGAGATTTTTTCCACCCCTCCTCACACCATCTAACTGCTGCCATGCCATCACTTAGCCGACGACTATTTCTCTATTGTCTCTCTCTTTCTCTTTCTCCGTCTGTGTCCCTCTTTCTCTCTCTATAACTAATTAAGTGAAAAAATTGTAGTAAATGAGTATTTAAATTAAGACTTTTGACCTCAAAATCACTACAAATACTTACTTACACATCACTTTTTACTAAAAGGACAATCCAAAGTCAATAAGAAAGGATAAAGGGGTAATATGGTCATTTCACACTCAGGATTCCCATTACACCTTCGCACTACACTTAGGATAGTCTCAAATACTCTATTACTCGAAACCTAACTCTCTCTCTCTCTGCGTTGTGCTTACAGATTCTACACTCTAGGAGCCGAATGAAATTGGAGAGGATTCAGTTAAGGGTGCTGCAAAGGATGAAAAGAAGGGGAATAAAAAGGCAATGGAAGGGGAATCAGAGTTGTTGTTGTTGGTAGGGGAGAAAAAAGAGAAGAAAAAAACTTAGGGTTTACTTTCATTGTTGAGTTTTCTTAGGAATGTTACCATCGAGCAATGTTTATTTGTAAGGGTTTCTATTCCTTGATTGTGGCGATTTGTTTCATTTCATTAAGTTTGTTATCCATTTCTAAATCAAGTCAAGGATTGGGGTTCTTTTCACTTGTTTTGATTTTTCGTTAATTGAGAGCACGTTGGATGCTTGAAAGGTGAAATCCTCATTTCTCTGAATGTGTTAACCGAAACTGGAATGATATAAATTTATTGAGAATATCTTTATTAATTCTCTTGTTGCGCTTACATTTTATCCATTATCCAAATGTTTTACCCTAGACTGGATTAACAAATTTAATCCAAATTTAAAGACGACCATATGTTCATAAATAATAATGCAGCAGAAGATCACATCAATAGTATGAAAAGCTTGTTTAAGTCATAATCATATATTCATAATCCTATAGTTCAACAAAATCAAACCATAGTAAGATTTAATATAATTGTCTCAAACGTATAATATCCAAAACAATGGAGAATTGAATCCTAGAATCTTAAACAATAGATCTTAACATATGAATTGAAATAAAGTCAAAGTATTTTCACCAATCAATTTACACCCTAAGATTTACCCAAGATTTAGTTCTCCATGGAAGAACTAAAAATAAAAATAGTATTTTTCTCTTCTTTAGATCTGTGCCTCCTCCCTTTTAAAACTCCTAATTTCGGGCTAATTAAATGCTTATATAGAATAGGAAAGAAACCCTAATGCACTCATCCAAACTTTGTAGTAAGATGGTGGTTTGACATATGTAGCTAAAGAACTATTTTGCTTAAGTATTGATGTGAATTTTGGAGAGGATTGAGAGCCTACAAATACAATAAATTGTGATAAGCTTTCATTGATCTGTTGAATTGGACATTTCTTTTGAGAATATCATTACATGGTTTGTGGTAAAATGGTGAATATACTTGGAATATGACAATGGTCAACTTAGAATCAACGTTTGAGCCTTTCAAGTTAACATTTTCCATCGTAGCTAGCTTTGAGCCAATAAATACATGTAACTTTTTCTTCATATACCTACATTATCCATACCTCTCCACATTGGAGTATAACCTATACACTGATTTTCTCTACCCTTGTTACTTCCAACTGTGTACTAGATGTGAAATTCTTCTTTTTTTGCAAGGAATAAAAAAAGAGTGAAAAAATGGAAGAACGTGAGTTACAAGATGTTCAAGTGAGTGAGCTTCAAATGCAAAAATATCAAGACTGGGTAGAAATAGCAAAATACCAGGGTGACATATAATTTTTCATCAAATTATAAACAAAATGATAAAAGAAAAAGAAAAAAAGGCATTATTCAATGATTTGAAAGGTTGAATAGTACATCAAGTGATAGATGTGGTTTATTGAAATGTTCAATAAGATTCCTTAGGTATGTACTTGGAAGTTTTTGAATCTCTTTCCTTTTCTTGTCATATAGCCTAACCTAAGCCACATCATAACGTTTGGTTTTGATTGTTCTGATCATATGTAAGCATGTGGAAAGAATGATTTAATTCTCATTTGTTAGTGTTCCTATCATAAGATCAATGTTTGTTTGTTTGTTGCTTTTTCATAATTACCTAAATCTCTATGAGAGTGTGTGTACACCCATTGTCAACTCCATAGAGAGAATCCTCACACGAAACACTTTTAAACCTGTGAGTTATGGAGTTGAACATTTCGCTTGAGATGTTCTTGAAGTTGCATGTGTAAGATCTTCTGGTTAGATGGATATAGTTTGGAACACACACACACACACTCTATGGATTGCTATAGGTGGATAACTTGTAATAGAGTTATTGAATTCCTAAGATTGCTTTGATATGTGATTTTCTTTGGTCTCCTTCGTTGTTTTGGCATGAAAATTGCTAGGAACTAGCAATAAACAAGTTGAGGGGTGTAATGAGTGTACGAAAGTGCACTATAAATACCTTATTATTGGACTAAAATGCTAAAATGTAAATAGAAATCATAAAATTAATGTGTATTCTTGAATTGAGTTCCTATTTACTTTGGGATACTCCTAAATAGAATTTTATGTTTAATTTCAAAGTCTATAAAAGAGCAAGTCCAAACCCAGTCAAATTCAAAAGACTTCAAGTGGAAAAAATATTGCAATAACCTAAGAACTTTCAATCAGTGTAGGACTCTTCAAATAAGGATAATGATGGGGTTTGAGAGTAATTCGAATCAAGCGAAAAAATCAGTCCGAAATTTACTAGAAGACAGCATGTACATACTTTAGTATTTTGATCAAAACTTTCCGTTCAAATATCGGATTGATGCGATTCTTGATGCGTTGGAAAGGGCTACAAAGTTGTCTCTAATAAATAATTCTAAATTCGAACTCGTAAATCGTGTACGTGGCTGCCAAGATGAGTCCTAAAATTTAGGCGATTTTGTATGCGGGAATATGAAAGACATTAGGGGTTCTGTGAATGCTTCAGCAAAAAATTATTATAGTGGGTTTGGTGAATTCACAAAGATGGTTATGAATGAGAATGAGTACACATGTGAAAATATGCACGTGTGATGCAAATTAAAAAAAATTTCACACATGAAAATATGCCACAGAGTTCCAACAAGCATTTTAAATACTGAATTTGCACCACCACCCCCAACTTAAATGAAACATTGTCCTCAATGTTTAAGAAACAAATTTGAATAGAGAGTAACTAAAAATGGTAGAATATACCTGATAAGTGATGTGGGTAGCTTGCTAAGCACCAAAGATGGTAACGTGAAATAACAAAATGAAACTAACCTGCAAACAAAAACAAAGAAAATAGCAAAAAGCAAAAAGGAAAAGAAAGAAAATAAAACAAAATAAAAATAAAACAAAACAAACAAAACAAATCAAGAAAAACATACCTAAGTAGTGTGGTCAAGGTTGATAAACCGAATCAACAAGTGGAATGTCTTCCACTTGCGAAACTTGCCTATCAATTAATACTTTAAGGCGTTGACCATTTATTTTAAAGATATGACCATCCTTAAGATCCTCTATTTCTATCGCCCCATTTACAAAGACATTCTTCACTACAAAAGGGCAAGTCCACCTAAATCGAATTTTTCCTCAGTGCTTGTGAAGTTTAGAATCATATAAGTATACTAGGTTATTAGGCTTAAACATCTTTATACCAATATTTTTATCTTGAAATGTTTTCGTTTTAGCTTTATAGATTTTAGAGTTCTCATAAGCATCATTTCTCAACTCCTCCAACTCGGTCAACTGAAATTTTCTAAGCTAACCAACATTCAATTTCAAAAAAATACTAACAGGAAAAGTATCACCTTGGTCGATAAATGCATGCTTAAGACCTGAGGGCAGTGGCTTCAATTCCAATTTGGGACTATCCATGCTTGAAGGAATATGCTTTTCACTTTTTTTAGACATCTCCTTAAATTTCGGTTGCAAATATGTGAGTCATAATCCCGAGGTTAATTAAAAATAACACAAACATCAACAACATCAGATGAATCATCCATAGTATCAAACTCAGAATTAACAAGAAAATATTCAAGGGAATCAAAATCATGAGTTGTGTGAACTCCCTTGTCTATGAGTGTGTCAATCATGTACGTTTGGTGGCACTCGTCATCCTCTATTGGCTGTTTTTCAATGTGAAAAATATTCACCCCAAGAGTCATATTCCCTAAAGAGAGCTTCATTAGACCATTCCTACAATTAATAAGAGTATTAGCAGTAGCGAGGAAAGGTCTACCTAAAATTAAGGAAATTTTATAATTAGAGTCAACAACATAACTAGTATCACGGATTAAGAAATTAACAGGGTAGTAAAACTTTTCAATTTCGATCAAAACATTCTCAACCATTCCTCTCGGTTTCTTAACTAAACAATCAGCCAATTGAAGTACAACAGAAGTGGGTTTAATTTTACCCAAACCAAGCTGTAAATAAATGGAATAAGGTATCAAATTTACACTAGCTCCCAAATTTGGCAACGCTTGCCCAAACTCATGATTCCCAATATTACATGCAATGGCTTGACAACCATGATCCTTGTACTTACAAGAAATGTGTTGCTCAATTAAAGCACTAACTTGCATTGTCAAGAATGTTGTATTCTTAACATGGTGCTTCCTCTTAAGTGCAAACAAATCTTTGAGAACTTTTGTATAAGTAGAAACTTGTTTAATAATATGCAAAAGATGAAGATTGATCTTTACCTACCTGAGGCTCTCCAAGATTTCATTGCTAGAATTCAAAGTTCGTATACCAGATTTTAAAACTTGATAAAATTGTACCTTAACTGGACTCTTAATTATCTTGACTTTCTTGGGCAACTAGGTACTATCATTGCTTTGTTCTTCTTCAACATCCTTTGGCTTATCAGTTGTTGGGATGTGTAAGGACTTACCACTTCGTATCACAATGACATTGACATCTTTCAAGTTTCCTTGAGCCATAAGTTGACCTTAGAGTGTGGATTGAGTTTGAGAAGGGAACTTGTCACGCTCATTCACACTCAAAGAACTTATCAATTTGGATACATAACTTTCTATCACCTTATTTTTTTCAATAACCTGTATATTCAAAGACTCAAACTTTTGATTAGTTTTACCATGCGCCTCAATAAAATCATGTAAAGTATCTTCTAAGGGGTTTCTAGAAGAAGATGATGCATGATACGGTGTAGGATAAACTCTAGGTGGTTGTGCAAGCTGTTGGCTTTTAGATTTCCAGCTAAAATTGAGATGATGACGCCACCTCAGATTGTAGGTCTCGGGAGAAAGTGTAAAAGGCTTCTTGTACATACCTAAAACATTACATTGTTCCTCATACATTCCTCTCATTTTGGCAAATGTGGGGCACTCTTGAGGTAGGTGATCTACCCCACCACACACAAAACATGGTCCAAAGGACTCAACAAGAGTAGTCATGTGTGTTGGTTTTAAATCTTTAATCTTTAACACATCTAGCTCTCTAGTGAGCATCTCAACTTTAGCCTTTAGGTTATCCTCTTCCCTGAGATGGAAAATTTCACCACCATTTGGGTTTCCTGCAGGTCGTGACCTATTTGTGCTCTCTGTAGCACTAGGTCCAGTCCAAGTGTGAGCTTTTTCAGCAAGCACATTGAGGTATTCTATGGCTTTATCAGGATCTTTCTATAAGAACTCACCATTACACATCATCTCCACAAATTGGCGGTCTCTAGGTGTAAGTGTCTCATAAAAATAGCTCACTAAGTGCCAATTTTCATACCCATGGTGCAGACATATACTCAGCAACTCCTTAAATCTCTCCCAAGACTGATACAAAGTCTCCCTGTCCTTTTGTGCAAAGGTAGATATTTGTCTTTTTAAAGCGTTGGTCTTATGTTGGGAAAAATATTTATTAAAGAAGAACTGAGTCATCTTATTACATGACCCAATAGATCGTGGTTTCAGCGAGTATAGTCAACTCTTAGCTCTATCCTTCAAAAAGAAAGGAAAGAACTTAAGTCGCACAACGTCATCAATTACATTTGACTATGAAAAGTCGCAACTACTTCATCAAACTCCTTAATGTGCACATATGTATTTTCATTTTCCAAACCATGAAAAATATGAAGTAACTGTATCATCCCTGTTTTAAAGTCCTGTTGGCGAGTATTAGTTGGAAACATGATGCATGATGGTGTGGTTGTACGTGTAGGGTGGAGATAATCTTGAAGAATTCTAGTGGGTTGATCTTCGTGTTCTCTCATTTCTTCGGGACTAGATAGATTGTCAAATAAGGGATTTAAAAAGTTTGATTCTGACTCTAGCACAGGCCTACAAACAAATCTACCCAATGCATCTTTATATATGTGTATACAAGGTAACAAAATACTAAAAAATTTAAAAATACTATAAAAAGAAAGAAGAAGAAAAAATAATGTTGTAAGCTAAAAAAAGGAACAAAGTTACCGCATTTACAAACTGTTGAAAAGAAAAACTATCTAGCAATTCTTCTACCGTCTCCCCGGCAACGGCACCAAAATTTGATTACGCCCAAACTAGTACGCCGTGTTATAATATAGTTCAGGATATCGATCCAAAGGGAGTCGGAAGAAACGACGCAAACTTAAAAGAAAAGACCAAATTATAATATGATAAGAATCTGAAAATTCTACCTAAAGCACGTAATTAAAATAAGATTAGGACACAGATAAGAAGGCAAGTATGAAAAGCTTGTTTAAGTCACAATCATATATTCATAATCCTATAGCTCAACAAAATCAAACCATAGCAAAATTTAATATAATTTTCTCAAACTTATAATATTAAAAAAAATGGAGTATTGAATCCTAGAATCTTAAACAATAAAACTTAAACATATGAATTGAAATAAAGTTAAAATATTTTCACCAATTAATTTTTACCCTAGACTTTACCTAAGATTTAGTTCTCCATAGAAGAACTAAAAATAAAAAATAGTATTTTTCTCTTCTTTAGATCTGTACCTCCTCCTTTTTAAAATTCTCAATTTCATGCTAATGAAATGCTTATATAGAGTAGGAAAAAATCCTTAATATCTTTCATATTCACGCATATAAAATCGCCTAAATTTTAGAACTCATCTTGGCAGCCATGTATACACTCCAGGAGTTCAAATTTAGAAATCTTTATTAAAGACAACTTTGTATCCCTTTAACATAGCTTTCCAACGCATCAATAATTGCATCAATCTGATATTTGAACAAAAAATTATGATCAAAATACTAAAGTATGTACATGTTGTCTTCTAGCGAATTTCGGACTGACTTTTTCTCATGATTTGAATTACTCTCAAACCCCATCATTATCTTTATTTGAAAAGTCCTACACTTATTGAAAGTTCTTAGATTGTTCCTACATCTTGTCTACTTGAAAGTTTTTTGAATTTGACTGGGTTTAGACTTACTCTTTATAGACTCTAAAATTAAACATAAAAATTTGCTCAGGAGTATGCCAAAGTAAATAGAAACTCAATTCAAGAATACACATTAATTCGTATTATTTATATTCACATTTTAGCATTTTAGTCCAATAATAGAGTATTTAGAGTGCCCTTTCATACACTCATCATAGTGTTAATTCAATATTTCTAGGGCGAAGCTGATTATCTATAAAATAAGCGCATAACTTACGTCAATTTCTAATTAATCACGTACTTTGTAATTAAACTTGAAATAATCAAATAATGTATGTTTTCCTAGACCCTAAAATCCTAGAAATACTAAAATCACATTAGCTCCATAATATTGACGTTAAAACCATAAATCTAGTGGTGATGTGTCCAACTCTAATCTTTATCTTTCTTCAATTACCCTAAAAATGGTCTAACCTTTCATAAATCGATATTTCCCATTAAACCATAAAACATAAGTCCAAGCCCATGACCCATTTAAAATTGCATAGCCCATAACACAATACTTCACATAAGCCCGTAACACCTATAGCCTCTAACTCAAGGGCTTAATGACATGAACTTGTATGACTAAAGGCGGGGAGGGAGTGTGATGGTGGTTCTAGGTGGCTCAAAAGTGGGCAAGCTATGCACTAGCTAGAGAGAGAGAGAGAGATACTGAGAGGTGAAAAGGGAAAGATAATGAAGAGGTTTATCTCCAATATACGATGGTGGTCAAACAAAGCTCAGGCTTCATGGCTTCCTAGCGCAAAATGTATGTCGTGCATAGGGACTTTTTGGTTCAGCGACTTGGCGGTCTGGCTAGTGATTTATGTTGGCTTGGTGGTGAGAGGTGAGGCTCATCGTGGCTAGTCCAAAGGTTTGAGCAGGGTGCTTTATGGGAAGTGCAAATGCAGTAGCTAGGTTAGGGTGTATCACTATGCTATTTTCGATTAGGGAAAACAGGGGACTTCCGTGATGTTGAGTGTGGTGGTTATTGACCAGTATACGATGTGAGGTTTAAACATTAAGGGCTTGCTCGATCTTGACTCCTCACAGTGCCACGACGTGGGGCCTTGGAGGCTGCTGGTCTGCGTGATAGTGTAACGCCATGTACCTGGAGGTCTAAGGAGTTAACTCTTGTTATCTTAGATTATCTCCCAATAATTCAATATAATATATATTCCAAAGGCTTTATAATCATAAAATTCTTTTTTTTCACACTATATATAGATGGTCCTCTATAAGGACCTCAACATAATTAATCAACAATATACCAATTGTAATGCCTAGCTGTTGTTATATCTCCCAACAGTTCAATATAATAGATATCCCAACAGTTCAATATAATATATATCCCAAACACCATAAACTCATTTGTTCCTCTACAAGGACCTGAACATAATTAATCGATAATTCTACAAGTTTCAATAAATTATCAACATTCCAATAAACCAAAATAACATAAAAGATCCAATCTACTAAGCATAATCCTCGAATAAGCATAGTACCTTTAGGTACTAAATCCACTATCCTCAACAAGTCCTACCCATGCTTCATATTCCTGAAGGTGGTTGGGTGAATTATCAACAACTCAGTAAATAGTGAACATATACTTGTATATAAATATAAACCAGTATAGAATGCAAAACAAAACTGATCATCAAATTATTTGAGCGAACTTCAAGAAAATTTTATTTACAGCACTAAAAACTATAAAATCATTTGACACAAATATAACTAAACAACATCATAATAGAACGTATTTCACTTTTAATCTCGGTGGTATGGTTGTTCAAACTCCAGCGGTCAACCGAGTAGAAACATAATGTGAAACTTCCCCTTATTCTTCTCGGATCCCAGAGTGTGCACACAGGAAAGCCCATGCGGAAAATCACTTTATTTCCAAAGTAGGTGCACCAAAAACAGACATGTTGGTACCAACATTATAATAGAGGCCACAATTTTACAGCAGTGGTAAGGTAAAGACAGAAGCAGAGACAGAGAGTCATGCCAGAGGTTTTCAAATGCAACATTTCATAAACAAACAAAGTGATGAATAGATACAGATCACACAATTGTTTGAAAAATTTTAAATTTCAGTTATGCTCTTTTAATACAGTTACGAACAAAATGTCAAAATGATCATGTCTACACCAGTCATGATAGAAAAGTCTTTCAGTACATGTTCAGATAGCACAAAAGGCAGAAAAAGATGATCGAAGTTATTTTCCAACACTCCATACCAAAATATGCAATTTTTCACAAAAATCAACCTCAGTGAAAGTTTGGTAAAGTCTAGCATAGGAACACCGCTTACTTGACTCTTATAGCATATTATCCAAGTCCTGAATCCAACTTCTAATAGTCTCACCACTGAAATTAGAAAATATTCACTAAAGTGTTAATAACTAAACAAACACCAAAACTAGCTCTACCAATACCACCAAACAAGTTTAAGTCTAACTTTACTAACGAAAATCCATAAACCGAATAACAATTTCAACATGTACAATTTCATCATAATACCCCCAGTTCTTAATTACATGGTACAATCTTCAATAAACAATATACAAAAATTTAGCCCATTCTTCTCAGATTTACTTCACCAATCACAAAATGCTTGTCAACCAAACCAACTGCACGTTCAAAAACATTTACCCCTCGCTTTCCCCAACCAATAAACTATTTACATTTGCCCCAACATGTCCAACTGAAATTTCCAATGGTAACAAATCAATCCCCAAATAGTTGTAGAACCATATCCAACACAACCATCTTACTCCCAATAGTTGTAATTAATTCGTCACACACCCGTCAAGGAAAAATAATCACGTTTTCTAGTAAATAAAACAGTCCAAATAGCCAAACAAACTAGCCTAAATATCCACGCATAACAGCCCAAACAGTCACACATCAACCCCAAACAGCCACACAACTCGACCCGTACAACCACAACTCGACTCCTAACATGCCAAGCAACAAACATCTTCCGGATTAATATATCATGCAATCACACATAGCTCACAACACTACAATAGTGACTCCCCACGCCACACACAATCCATACGGCAACCCAAACTACCACAATTTGCGTTCATCCCCTCCTACTTCCCTACAATTCACGCAACCTTCAAGTTCTACTATTTAAACATAATTCATAAAAAAAATCTAACAACAACCAATCATCCGCGTCACACACGTAACAATACAAAATGGGCCTAATAATCTAGATTTCATACCTAATCTTGTGTGGTGGCATGTGGGATTTGAGGGTAAAGAAACGCTATCCAGGGACGTAGCTACTACCCTATGAACCAACACAATGACTTCAAAACTTTAGTTTGCACACTGGGGTATTACATGGAAATGGGGCTAAGATCGAACAAGGGCACTACCTTGGCGACACTTTGAACAGAGGCTATGCAATACCACTGCTTCCACTGGTCATGATGGCGGCACTAACAGTGTGGATAAATATGGGATCTTTTAAGAGTGTGTAAGCAAATGAGAGATAACAACAACTAAGGAATTAAGAAGCCAAAACATAAATTGAAGAGACTCACTGGTGTCAGACAAGAACAGTAGCATTGGCAACGGAAATCCACGAATGGTGGAATCGACATTTTGTATACATCAAGAAAGAATTAGATCTCGGGATAGGGGAAAACACACACACACACACATCGAGAGGGGAAGAGAAGAGAGAGAGAGAGAGAGATGGTTGGATAGAGGAAAAAAATCAGATGGAGGGTCAAGCGGCTGCTTGACGACGCAACGAGGCAA
Organism: Juglans regia; assembly: GCF_001411555.2. Lineage (NCBI taxonomy): Eukaryota > Viridiplantae > Streptophyta > Magnoliopsida > Fagales > Juglandaceae > Juglans > Juglans regia. The sequence goes on from NC_049908.1 coordinate 10,275,830, forward strand.
CCAAAACTTGTGTTGGATAGTGGCAATGCACCACGAGGAGGGAAGTGCTTTCCGATGAGTGAATTTGTGAGTGAGAATTTGTGGGGCACAGAGAGACAGAGAAGGCATAGAGTGTGTGAGGAAGATGGAGTTACTGTTGTGGCTGTGTGCAATGACGTACTGCGACTGGGTTCCCTACGGCGACAATCAAGGGAGTTACCAAATCAAGACCCACTAAAGTAGAGAGTTAAGATATATATATATATATATATATATAGAGAGAGAGAGAGAGAGAGAGAGAAGGTGAAAATGATTGGGTTGATGATCATGGGCAAACAGAGGAATTGAGGCATACAAAAGCTTACCTCCGTAGAAAAAGAGTTGCAAGGCTGGAACTTCTTTGAAAAATCAAACGACGTGGGGGATTTGGACAAAATTGCAAGAGAGAAAATAGGAAGGAGGGCAAAACTGTCAAGGAGAGGGGGAGAAAGAAGAGGGAAAAAATTAAGAGGGTTATGACCTCAAAACGATGTTGTTTTGGGGAGTGGGCTTCTCCTCCTGGGCCTGGTGTTATAGATAGGACACTGAGGGAAGGCCATGAGGGTGCTGGTGGACTAGAGGAGATGGCAGCAACGTGAGGCTTGGTAGAAAGTGGGTCGACGACAACCCTAGCAACAACTAGAATTCTCAACATGCATGAGTGGTCAAACTGTGCGTGAATGTGTATAATATATATATATATATATATATATATACTGGTGCTAAAATAATTATACAGTAATGGTATTGAGCCATCTAAAACTTACCGTTCAAATAACCCTCATGACGTGGCACCACCACATAGTGCCATGCGGTTTATTAAAAACATAAAAGGGTATTCAAACCAAAAGGTCCTCTAAAAATACAAAAAGAGTAAGATTGAGGCTCCGTTTGGTTGTTAAATTCATCTAAGTTCAACTTAGTTTAGTCTAATTTTAAGTTAAGTCTAACATCCAAACACCCAACTCTTAAATTACTAAACTCATCTCAACTCAAAACCTCTTTACACATGGGACCCACAACCTTTTTCAATTCAACACTTCTTTACACGTGAGACCTACAACCTTTTTCAATTTTTCATAAATATCTTAACTTCTAAACTCATTTAAACTCATTTTAGGTGGACCCTGCAAAACTCACTTTACCATATCAACTCACTACTATTCATAAAGAACTCAACTCAGCTCAACACCCAAATGCACCCTGAAATTCTAGATTTTCTCTACCTCTTTTGTGTTTATATTTTTAATTTTTTTTAATAAAGCATGTGGATTGACACAATGATGTCACATCCAGAGGGTTATCTAAGTTGTAGTTTCAGATGACCAAATAGCATTATTCAAACGTGTATATATATTCTATTATAAAAAAGTGTATATATATATACACATATTGTAGTCGTGAACCCTAGCTTGAACATGAAGACATGCATGGCTTAGAGTTTATAGACAAACCAAGTGTTGGTTTTCACAGGTTTGGGTCCATTTGGCCCATCCATATTAAATTGGCTTAAAATTTAATTATTGGGCCCAATACAAACTATTAATCCACTATAATAATGTATGGGCCCGTGGCATTTCTAAAATTACCCAATAAATATTAATTGGGCTTCCAAAAAATATTAGTCTCTTAATACCATCCAAAATCATCCACTAAACTTTTTGGAGTCATCAAATAAACTTTTGGGCCTACGAGCCTAATTAAAATTTTCTAGCAAATCTCAATAAATTAATAGTTCATGGACTTCTCCAAAATGACTCATTAAACCTAATTTAGGCCTAATAAAATCTTATGTATTCCACCTCTAATAATATTGGATTGAGTTATTACACCTATTGAACTCAATTTTCATTTCTTTCTCCTTGAAACAAAGTCATGGCCATCCATGGATAGGGAGCCCCATGTAGGCTGAACCCAAGCCGATCTCAATGGAAGGTTTACCCTCTCTTGAAGGTTTTTCTTCCCTTCCTCTACCATGGTTGCCTACCATTGTTTTAGGTTTCTCTCGTAAGTCCTTTAATTTTTGCATTTTTCAAATTTTTTTCTCTTTTTGTTTACAAATTTTTTATGTGATCTGAGAATTTATAGCGTTATACGATCCATTCCCTCTATTTTTCACATGTACTAATTTATATTAAATAATTTCAGCACTTGGTCTCTCATTAATTTTCCATTGAATTTGTTTACTTTAAAATATAATAATTTCATTAAAGTAATAGTCTTAAGTGTTGACTGACGTGGATTTATTTTAGTGCATTCTTAATTGGTTGTAGGAAAGGAAAGCAGAAGACATACATATATTTCTTCTACATGCACATGTAAGTGTTTGTATCTTAATTGGAGAAAATTGATGCTTACGGTATAGATATTTGTTTTGATAAAAACGCTTTGCCAAACGTTCCATTTTTAACTTTTGGTAGTCTGTCATCTAGGTTGTTAAAACGTTATTACTGTAATCGAGGCACAAGAAGTATTTTGCATCCATGAGTGCCTATTCTTCTTTTCTTTTTTTTCAAAGAGAATAAATGAGGCTAAGGACTATAAGGTAGCCTGCATTGAGTCTGTGAGATTTTCTATCTGTGAAGATTAGCTACTGTGTGGATTGCTTGTGAAATGGTTGTTGAGGATGCTATTGAGAGGAGATTTTCACCTTTAGTAATCATTGATGTGTTTTTCAACACATTTTTCTTAGTATGATTCTCTTAGTGGCTTTGAATGAAAGTTGGTTAAATATATGTTTTTAAACAAATATTTTTGTTCTTATGATTCTCTTATTTGGATGCCATTGAGTAAAAGATATTGTTTTGGTATACAAAAGGGATGCTTTTTTATAACTGTTACTTGAGATTTTCAGTGATTATTGAATACTTCTAAGTGCTGGCAGTGCAGTTGTATGTTTGCCCAAGATGGACATGTTGATAAGTTAATAACTAAAAAGTATGTCTATTGCATCTCTATCTTTACTTTTATGCTTCTTGTTCTTTGACTCCATGTAACAAAGTATGTCTCAATTTGATAATTGCATCTCTTTATTTGCTAAACTTTTGGAGATTCTATTTTGTTATTCAAAGTGAGTTTATGTTTGTGTTGAGAAGACGCCCAAACAGTGATACCCACAGGCTGACTGAGGAGTAATTGACAGGGGAATACCACTAGATTATAGGCAGTTTCAAACTTTTTAGAATATCATTCACGTATCATAGTCAATCTATGTAATTAATTTTTTTATCTTAGTTTCTTATTTGTTGTTGTTTTGATAGATCAATGTAATTTGTTATGGTTTGATAAGTGATACAAGTAAGATAACATCAAGTAGTTGCCAACTCTTAGTGATAGTTTTTTGTATTTTCACTTTTATCTATGTTATATGCTGCTTTCATGGTTCCTAAAATTGGGTCAATTGTTTAAGTAAGGGAAACAATGAGACATATATAAGCTAATGAGGTATAGTTTGCCTAATGGTGTCCTAAATATTGCTCATGGCTACACCAATGTAAGGTTCTAAAAATGGATACCAGAGTCTGTTCATTCCATTAATACCACAATTTACCATCAATATATATTATTGATATTTAGTTTTAAGCATCAGTCTTTTCCTAGTAAATGTTATACAAACTAATATTTTCCTTGCGATTTTTAGTGTTTGTAGTCTTGTAAAAATTGATAACAAATATCATTAATTTTTCTTTTTTGATAAAAGGAAGCTTTATTGCTCTAATAAACTTAGAACATCTCAAAAAATACGACAAATTGAATACAAAGGGAAATATCTTCCATTTTTAATATATCTTCCTGGAGAGATAAGGCATCTCGAGCTAAATTATGGGCAGACTTGTTTGCTTCTCTCCTTCTATGGTTAACTGACCAAGTAGCAAAGGAATTAAGCAGAGTTTTTGTGTCCTCAATTAGCATTCCTGCCTGGCTCCAGTTTGAGATCTCCTTGGATAGGTTGTTCACCACTTGAAGAGCAACACCCTTGAGAATGAATGATCTTATACCCATCTCTTGATAAGATTTTGTTGCAACCATCACTGCATAGGATTCTTCTAGCCAATCATTAGCAATGAGAATTCTGAGTGCTCGAAGTGATCCTATCACTTGGCCTTCCACATCCCTTATGATCACTCCAATGCCAATTCTTCCCTTTGCCGTGTCAATGGCTGCATAGCCTTCTGAAAGTGATCAGGGGGTTTCTTCCACTTACTAAGAATCTGTCTAGAAGTCCCAGTTGATCTTTGTAATTCCTTGGGATATTCTTAAAAGCCTGCAATTCCTCTCTAGCTTTATTGACAATGAAGTTGGGATGGCTGAAAACTTTACCATGTGTAGCTTCATTTCTCCTAGTCCAGATCAATCTTGCTATTATTGTTGATTACTCAAGTTCAACTTGCTGTAGAGTTTGGCAATGCCTGCTCCAAATATCCATGAAAGAGTTACCATGTATAGACTTTTTCTGAATTTTCCCTCAACCTTGGCTTCAAACATCTCTTCAGGCAGCACAACTCCATAAGACATGCCCTAGTGTTTTAAAAGTGCTCTCACATATTGGACACATATCATTCTCCACAACCTTCTTTTTACACAAGGTTGAGAAGGTAGGTATTGCATCTCGACAAGCTCTCCAGATTTTCATTGCATAAGGAACATGCAGTTGCCAAATTGATCTCCAAGCTCCATCCATCCTTCTTTCAGCAGAGGTGCCCCCATTGTTCCTATTGACAATCTTACTATGAAGATGATAGGCACTCCTGGCTGAGAAGATCTCATTCTTCTTGTAGTGCCACACCAACTTGTCCTCTCTTTCTCCAATACTTATTGGGTTTCTCTTGATCAGATCAGCATCTTGGGAGGAGAATATATTGTGAATCATATCTACCTTCCAACCCTTCAGATCAAAATCTATTAGGGCAGCCACCTTTGCATCATCCTCAAGACTAGAAATAGGGGATTGAATCATATAGGAGTAAGGTCTTGGGATCCATCTATCCTTCCAAATTCTAACTTTCCTTCTATCGCCAATCTTCCAAATCAGACCTACCATTAATAATTGTTGCCCAGCTAAGATACTCCTCCAAACAAAAGAATGCCTATATCCCAAAGTTGCCTCCAAAATATCACCATGTAGGAAATATTTTTGCTTGAAGATTCTAGTAGGAAAGGATTCAAGGTATTGTACCATTATCCAGCTTTGCTTGGCCAACATAGCAAGATTGAAGCTTCTAAAATCTCTAAACCCCAAACCTCCCATCTCCTTTGGAAGTCTCATCTGATCCAATTTAATCCAATGAATTTTTTAATGTTCATCATTGTGACCCCACCAGAATTGTTTTAGCATCCTATTTAGTTTCTGCATGGTTGAATAAGGAAGCAGAAAGATGCCCATGGTGTAGGTGAGAATAGCTTGGAGGACACCATTCAACAGAATCTCTTACAGAAACTTGGATTTCTAGTTAGATATTCGAGCCCATGTCTTATCAAGAATCGAATAGAATGCAACACATTTTGATCTTCCAGCTGCTACTAGTAGCCCCAAGTACTTCTGTAACACCCCCTTACCATAGGCTAGAAGTGTCACGTATTTTTCATAAAAATAAATCCGGCAAGAGATCTCAAATTTCATAAATGAAATTAGAAATTTATTTTGTAGAAAAAGGTCTAATAAAATGTCTTCCAAAACATTAAATGAATAAACTGAATGAATTCATGTCATAAAAACATGTTTTATTTTAGAAAGTCTGAAACTAAAATTAATTGCTCCTTCTATTCCTGGCATGCCTGCTCATATTCATTATCCTCACCTGGGTGGTTAAAAACATGAAAACAAACTAAAATGAGTCGAAGACTCAGCAAGAAATCCATCATAATGTAAACATAATAAACAAAAGGTTTTCATAAAAATTTTCATGCTGAGAATTTAAAATTCATGACTGTTCATACTGATGCTTATGCTATGTATGACTGATTTAACTGACTGATCTGACTGGTTTAACTGACTGATCTGACTGGCCAACACACTTAACCATGTGTGTGAGGTTGTGCACCGACCCCACGTCCCGTTGCAATAAGGGGAGCCGCCAATAGTATTCTGGCATACTATGGTGGACCACGACTGAGTTCGTGGCTTGCACATCCACCCTGACACTGAACTACATTGGTACTATGTATCTGAATGACCATTTTATTAACTACTCTGATCTTATCTTGCACTTGAATTTAAGATGGGTTACGTGTCTTATACGTATGAGATGCATGACATATTATATACATAATTATAATTTTTGAATTTAAACATGATGTGGAATGACATGATCGTATGCTATGCTGGATGACATGTTTGCATATGATATGAGTGGTTCATAAATACTGGCTGTCAATGAACTGGTTTGAATAATACTTATATATAAGCTGAACTGTGATGATCCTAACTTATGATCAAATTGCTTACCTCGTTGCATTTCTTCTTAAATAACACTTTGTAACTTGACATCTATATGCAATAATAACTATCACTGAATTTGTTTGTGAATAAATAAGTACTAATATCATACTTAATTAAAATCACAATCTAAAAGATAGTCAAACAAATCTTTTGTTTAACACTATAATCAATAAATCATAGTATTTAAATTACTTACATACTAATCTATAATTTAGTAGAATACTCTAGCTATTTTAAAATAATTCATAAAACTTAAATTCTTAACTAAGTTTCACTTCTTAACATAATTATTAAATCTTCTAAGAAAACTAATAAATTCTATTAAATATTCTTAACATCATAATTTTATTAAATTCTCAACATAATAATTTTATTAAATTCTACTAAATAGACAAAGGAATATTAACAAAATATTAGCAAAACATCCTTATAAAATAGCATTTGACTAATATATTTATTTAAGAAAACTGACTTTTAAAATGTTAAGCTCAATAAAATTAGTAAAACTGTTGTTGAAATAAAATAAGATCAAATCCAAATTAAAATACAAGTCCATTTAAAGATCATTAGAAATTTGTAAGAGTTGAAATTTGGCCCATATACTATTACTACATGGCCCCAACAAAAGGATAAGTCCATCCCACACACATAAGGGCCTAGGGCCCAAGGGCCCATCAAAACTTACGGATTATTCTATAAACAAGACACACGGCCAACCAAAAAAAAAACAGAGTTTGAGAGAGAGAGGACGAGGTCCTGCGATGGACTCACCGAGAGGGTATTTGACGGAGATGGGCTGTGTGGCGGTTCTGGCGACAAGCGGGGGTCACAGCGGCGCAACTAGTGGCTTCTCTGTGGTGGTGCGACACCGAGTGAGGGAGAGAGAGATTAGAGAGAGAACAATGCTAAACTGAAACTACCGAAAACAAGAGGAGGCTGGCGGCGATCGAGGTCTTACCCGAAGGGAATGGGTGCGTTGGGGCTGAGCAGGTCGGCAATTTCTGGCTCCACGTGTGGTGCTCCGATGTCCTATGGTGGTCGGCGGCGATTGGGCAGAACCTAAGGCTTAAGCGAAATGTGTTGATCCTCTGGGTATTTTAGAAACAGAGGATTTTCGTGGGGTGGCTCACGAGTTTCTCCTCTCGTATACAGGGTAAGCACAATTTATAAGGGTAGAAGATAGAGAAAAATAAAAGGAAATCTAGAGGAGTAGAGACGTGCATGTATATGAGAGTGGAGACGTGCGGAGTGGAGAACATTACTCATCAACAGAGTCGGTTTTCCACTAGAACGTTAGCAACAAACACTAAGAAACGTACGAGTTTGAGGTTTAAAGTTTTTAATTTAGAGGCTAAAAACAAGAGATGAGGTTCGGTGGAGATAAAAAAATAAACTTTAAATTTCAAATCAAACTTTAGTGAACGAAAATCTAATACAATTTAGTAATCATTATTAAAACAAAACTCTAGCAAATTTTAAATAAAATTATAATAGAAATTATTAAAAATAAAGTAAATATAAATTTTGATAAACTATAATCATAATAATAATAGAAAAATAAAAATTTTACTAGAAAATTTACTTATATACCCTAAATCCCAGACTAGTATGTTACAACTTCTCATAAGAACCAGTTGATCTCACCCCTGCTATCTCCACTATTGTATTTTGTATCTCTAGAGAATTGTTTCTGTTGAAAAAAATTGAGGTCTTCTCTTTGTTTAGCATTTGACCCAAAGCTATTTCACATATATTCAAAATATGGATCACTCTACTCCACTCCAGTGAGTTGGATTTACAAAACAAGAGGTTGTCATCAGCAAAGAATAAGTGATTGATGCTTATTGGGTCCTTCTCAATAGGTATTCTTGCAATACTACCATCTGTCTCGGCTTGATTCAATAGGGAAGTTAAGGCTTCAGCACACATGATAAAGATATATGGTGAGAGAGGATCTCCCTGTCTTAGACCCCTGGAAGGGTAAAAAGGTGCATGTAGTTCTCTATTGATCAGAATTAAATAATATACCGAGGAGATACATTCCATAATAAGAGTTATACACTTATATTCAAACCCCATTCTGCTCATGACTGCCTCAAGAAATTTCCACTCCACTCGACCATATGCATTGCTCATATCAAGTTCAAAAGCCATATATAGCCTAACTGACCTTTCATTTTAGTGTTCAAAGTGTGAAGAGTTTCATAGGCAATAAGAACATTTTTAGTGATTAATCTACCAGGAACGAATGCACTCTAATTGAGGTATATAATCACTGGTAACACCCTCTTTAATCAATTTGCAAAAACTTTAGCCACAATCTTATAGATAACATTGCACAGGTTGATTGGTCGAAATTCTGAGACTTTCTTTGGCTCTTTTATCTTTGGGATAAGAGTTATGAAAGTGTCATTGACACTTTTGAGAGAACCTCCTTTCTTAGGAAAATTCAACACAAATTTACACACATTCTCTCCAATAGATGCCCAATTAGTTTGATAAAAGTGGGCAGGAAAACCATCAGGTCGTAGAGAGCTTAGAAAAGGCATTTGAAAGATAGCTTTTTTTACTTCTAACTCAATGAAATAAAAGAAGAAGTTGAGAATTCATATCATTTGTGACTCTAGCCTCTGAATAAGAGAGGCAACTATCCATATAAGAAGAATTAGAAGAATTGAAAAGATTAAAAAAAAACCATTAAATATATCACCTACCTTGGGTTGATCAGAGGTTAAACCTCCTTGTTGGTCCATGATCTGGTAGATATAGTTGGCTTGCCTTCTCTGTTTGCATGCTTGTGATAGAATTTTATGTTTCTATCCCCATGTGCCAACCAATGCTGCTTTGGTCGCTGCTTCATTTGATCTCCTATTCTTCTAAGATGAATTCCACTTCCTCTTGTGGATTTTTGATAGTGCAAATGTGATCTCCTTCACTTGCAAATTGCCAGACAGATAATCTCTCGATTCTTTCTCTTATTTCACTTGGTGCCTTCTTGAGCTTTGAGTGGTTCCACATTTTTAGCGCCTTTTTGTAGTTTTGGAGTTTTCCTCTGATTGCAAAGTTTCCCCTATCTCCTATTTGTACTTTACTCTAGGTTTCCTTAATGATATTCAAGCATTCCTCCTTCAAAGCCCAAGCAGCTTCATATCTGAAAGCATAGCTCTTCCTTTTCCTACTACTATTGTTCCTATCAAGCTTTACCACAAGGGGGACACTGATCAGATTTAAGAGCAGGTAACACTAAGCAGTTAGAGTTTGAGAAAAGTTTATGCCATTCTAGATTTGCTACAACTCTATCAAGTCCTTCCTTAGTGAAACCCATGCCTCTTCTATTGTTTGCCCAAGTGAACTTTAGGCCCTTGGTATGAATCTCAATAAGGGAGCAGAACTCGAGAGCTTCTCTAAATGCTTCCATCTGTTTGTAAGGTCTTGAGATTGCTCCAACCTTCTGACTTTAGCAGGTTATCTCATTATAGTCCCCTACACAAATCCATGGGGTAGTATTCTCAAGCTTCAGATGCTTCAGAAGGTTCCATCTACTACTCCTCTTAGATGTTTCTGGGTAGCCATAGACTCCTGTGAACATCCAAGAGATCTGCTTGTATTTCTCTGTTACCAGTGCACTAATGTGCCATCTGGTGTAATTTATTAGCTGAACATTAATCTTATTATTCCACAAAAGGCCAAGCCCACCAATGCTCCCCAACTGTCTACTGCAAAACAGTTGTCAAACTTCCACTTAAACTTCACATCCTGAATTCTTGCCTTATTGCATTTGGTTTCTATGGGGAAAACCAAATAGGGAGACTTTTCCTTTGTCAGTAGACTCAAGATTCTAATTGTCCTAGGGTTCTCAAGCCCTCAGTAGTTCCAACTAAGGAGATCCATTGGTATTGGCAAGGCTGGTGACTAGCCTCTGCCATTAAACTTTCACGTTCCTGTCCAGAAGGGCTACAGTTCCTTCCTCTCTTTGTAGTAGGACCCTCAATAGATGTGCACTGAAATGCATCAAGGTTTGAATCAGGAAGGGATAGCATATTCTTTTTCTGGTCATGACAGTACTGGTACAACTAGAAATCTCAATATCCTTTTTATTCTTGGCTCTTCTCTTCCACTTAGCGATCTGGTTTAATGAATTGACATCCTTACCATGCCCCTCGCTAATTATTGATAGGTTCACTTTGTACTGTGGTAGTATCACCTAAGTAAACTTTGAATCAAGTGACTTGATGGTATGTCCCTTTGAAATGTTTGTTAGAGAAAGATCCACTGCAGTATGGTCTGAATTATTTAAGATCACCTCATTGAAGTTATTGAAATCTTTGACCATATTAGTTTCATTGAGAGAAATCTCCTTATTCAAATACGAATATGCTACCTCTTGAAATTGTGCCTCAATATAATCATCAATAACTAGTATGCTGTTGACCCTAGGATTGCTCTCTCGTCTCTATATGGATTCCTTCCTAGTAGTTTGCTCCTCTTATGAAAATTTCCAAAACATCCTTCCTCCTCTTCCAAAATAGTCGATTTCTTACCGAAAGGGAATTGATTTCTTCCTTGTCATCATCTCCTACCTATTTATTTGTGAATTTTGAGCCAGGGCACATCTTCCCTCTTGTTAGAATGCACAGCGAAAAAGTACCTCAAGCTCAGCTTATAAAATTGCTCCACAAGCTTCTCCAGATTGATAAATCACAAGCGTTTCCTCTTAGTGGCGAAGTGTACTATATAGTATAAAACTACAGTAATACTTAACAAATCCACAGCCTAAATATTTTATCAAGAGAGAAAAAAAAAAAGAGAACTTTCTTTTGTGTATCAGATGGTACCAAAACACAATTGAGGAGGACTATATATAGTCCTCGTACATACGGCTGGCCTTAAAGGCCAGCCTTTACACTGCAGCCGTTGCAAGCTGCAACAGCTTGTAACGTATGGCTTTAAGCCATTTGTTACAAGTCAAGTAACGTATGGCTTAATGCCATACGTTGCTTTGAGGCATAAAGGGAGGGGGTCAGCGCACGTGGGTGCCCCTCCTTGCCTCTTACTAACATCTCCCACTCATACACAGTGGGCATGACCCCAGGTCTGCATCTTTCTAATGTTCTCAATCTTGTTCATATAAGTAAATATGCCGTGCGACCACCAAGCACATCTGTAGAAAGGTGGGAGTACATACACCAAATCTCTCCCAGAGAAGACCAGCATAGTAACATCTCTAAAGTGTCTAGTCATGTCCTAGACTCATTCGATCGCATCAAGATCAAGCATTTTCGAACCCTCTTGAGTTTAAAAAACTCAAAACAATGCTTGACTACCTCAAAATCATTTCAATGTATTCACAACCTTTAGCCGCTACCAAGATGTAGCGTCATTGTTTGACGTCAGCAAACACTATCGAAGATACGATATCGAAGAGTCTTCCCTTTGCGCTCATATCACTCAATTTTGGTCGAACTGTATTCCCAACAATGCCTCTTTAGACCGTATCAATCATGGCGATAGACAGCATGCCAAAGTAACAGGCATCACAACCTCCATCTCGTGACATAGTCAAAAGTAAAGGACATTTAAAAAAAAGAGACTCACACAGTGTGAAAGAAGGAAACATTTTACTCACTTACTCATATGGTCGTATAAGCACATATAATATGAAACACATGCTACGGTGGATTTCTCTTTCTTAAAGAACATATGTCTATATCAACACCATACAAATCTTAGTCTAGCCGTTCTTTAATCGTCTAACCCGAATTCCTCTATTTGCACGCCTCCAAGGCGTCAAAGAGGAACTTGCATCTGGCTTATTACAGGCTACATGGATGGTGGGGTAACCCATGCATAGTCCTATCAATGGATCTCATCTTAGCTCCCACTAAGGCGACATAACTTTGTGTCAACCAACTTATCCCTTTGGACAAGTACCTAGGGACACAATGTCTCATCTCTACTCGCTACTTAAGCGCTAGAGGCAATCGCTCGTGTGAATGAGTCGATATAAGCCTGTTGACATATCTTGTGTGTGTGTATTAAAAAACAATACGATAAAGACAAGAACTGAATCATATTGTATTAATATTCCAAAGGAAATGTTACATCTTAATGTCATTTGAAACACAAATTACATTTATAGTCTACGCATTCCTAGATTCCTAACATGAGTCTCGAAGACATCTCTTGCTATAGGCTTCGTTAAGGGATCAGCAACCATGAGACTCGTAGAAAGGTATTTCAGAACCACTTCCTTTTGCGCTACCATGTCTCTGATGTAATGATATCCGATATCTATGTGTTTGGTTCTTCCATGATACTTTGAGTCTTTAGCATATGCGAGAGCTGCCATTCTATCGCAAAATATCGTCACTGGATATGAAGTATCCATGCCAATGTCTAAATGCTTGAGGAACCTCCGTAACCAAACAGCTTCTTGAACTGCTGCAGAACAAGCTATGTATTCTATCTCCATGGTGGATAAAGCTATAAAGGGTTGTTTCTTGCTGCTCCATGTAATGGCGCCTTGGTTGAGCAAAAAGACATACCCAGTGGTTGATTTGTGCTCATCTGGGTCGCTGCCCCAATCAGCATCACTGTAATCTCTTCACTGCAAATCTGAACCCTGATAGCACATCACATAGTCCGCAGTTCCCTTGAGATATCGCATAATCCTTTTGACCGCTTTTTAGTGAGCTAGTCCGGGGTTAGATTGGAATCTACTCACTAAGCCAACTTCATAGCATATGTCAGGCCGAGTACACATCATTGCGTACATCAGACTACCCACAGCATTAGCATAAGGGACACGAGCCATCTTTTCCTTTTCTCTTTGAGTCTTAGGACACAATTCTTTAGACAAGTTCTCTCTTCTTGCAACAAGGGTGTCAATGGGTTTACATCCATTCATTAGGAAGCACTCGAGGACTTTCTTTATGTAAGTCTGTTGAGACAAATACAAAAGTCTCTTTGAGTGATCTCTGTAGATTTTAACTCCCAGAATGTATTATGTCTCACCCATATCCTTCATCTCAAAATTGAACGATAACCACTCTTTTGTGGCGACTATCAACCCTTTATCATTTCCAGCTAATAGTATGTTGTCAACATATAATGACAACATAATGAAATTCTTCTTAGACCTTTTGACATAGACACAATGATCATCTGTGATCATCGTAAACCCATTCGAGAGAATGACTCGATGGAATCTAAGGTACCATTGTCTAGATGATTGCTTTAGGCCATATATAGATCGTTTGAACTTTCACACTTTGCGCTCTTAACCTTTGACCACAAAACCCGTTGATTGATCCATATAGATCTCCTCATCTAGTTCTACATTGAGAAATGTTGTCTTAACGTCCATCTGATAGAGTTCCAAATCCATATTTGCTACTATAGCTAGAATCAAGCGAATTGAGGCAAACCTCACCACTGGCAAAAAAGTTTCCTCATAGTCTATACCTTCCTGTTGGGTATATCCTTTCGCCACTAAGCGAGATTTGTACTTATCTATTGATCCATCCAACTTGTGTTTGACCTTAAGAACCCATTTGTTCCCAATAGTCTTACGCCTTATTGGTAGATCAACCAGATCCCAGACCTAGTTAGTCTTCATAGACTCAATCTCATCATTAAGAGCTTTCATCCAATCATCTTTAGTAGAAAATGAGAGAGCCTCATAAATTGTCCTAGGCTCGTCATCATCATGCGGAGCTACCATAAAAGCTTTCCCTTCAATCTCAAAACGACGACGGGGAATACTTTTACGTGTGCTTCTACGCGGTTGAATTTGTTGTGATTGATTGACAAGTGATGTGCTCCCATTCAGATTCAAATAATTTGTAGGAGCTTGAAGAATTTATTCCTCATTCTCAACTAAATTCCTTGGAGCACTTTCCTCTTTTTCCACAATCTTATGAAGTTCTAAACTCCTATCAACCTCACCTCTACTTGGAAACTCATCTTCAATGAAATCCACATCTCGTGACTCAATCTCAGTCACACTTCCATCAGATTGTTCACCTATTAATACATACCCTTTAGAGTGTTCTGAGTACCTTATAAAGATACACTTCTTCCCTCTAGGGCCTAACTTCCCATACTTATGAGAAATATCGTGAACAAAACCCGGTGATCCCCATGGCCGCAAGTTACTCAAATTGGGTTTCTCATCGGTCCATAGTTCATTTGGGGTGGAAGTTAATTTGGAAGACACTCGGTTAAGAATGTAGGCACCAGTCAAAAGTGCATCCCCCCAAAAAGAAATTGGTAGGTTTACTTGCGCCATCATTGACCTAAACATCTCAAGCAGTGTTCGATTTCTCTTTTCCGCCACGCCATTTTGCTGCAGCGTATTCGGCATCGTCAACTGTCTTTTGATTCCTTTTTCATCACAGAGCCTTTTAAATTTCTTAGAGAGATATTCTCGTCCTCGGTCAGTTCTTAGAGTTTTTAAACTATTGTCTAATTGATTCTCAATCATTCTTAGAGATCGCCTAAAACATTCCAATGCTTCAGACTTATGGGAGATTAAGTAAACATGACTGTAATATGAAAAATCATCTATAAATGTGACGAAGTAGACACCTCCGTGTCTTTCCCTCACACTCATTGGACCACAGATGTCCGAGTGGACTAATTGCAGTGGGAAAGATGCCCTAGTGGCTTTTCCAAACGGTTTTCTCTTAACTTTTCCCATTAGACAATGTTCACATGTGGGCAAGATGACCTTAGCGAGATTGCCTATTAGGCCTTCTCTAGCTAACCTAGCCATTCTATCTTGCCCTATATGGCCAAGCCTAGCATGCCATTTATATGAATCCAAATTATCAGATGTAGAAAGAAAAGCAATAGACTCATTTATATTTGAATAATCCAAATTCAAAATCATAAAACCGTCTTAAAGAAAAGCATTGCCATAAAACACATGGCCTAAATAAAAGAAAACATAATTGTTTTCAAATACAATTCAAAAACCAAGTCTTAATAGAGTGACTACAGAAAGTAAGTTTCGTCGGATCTCGGGAGCGTATAGCACATTGTGGAGGAAAAGAGTGTGGCCACCCCGCAAGTCCAGCTTGTAGGTACCAAGTCCCAGTACCTCCACGCTAGCTCCATTCCCCACCTTGATATCACGGCTCCCAACTGGAATCCTGCGATACTCCACAAATCTGACTCTGTCTCGCGCTATGTGTTCGGTCGCTCCTGAATCAACAATCCACACAGGATAGGAGTGAGCAACCATCACATGGCTAGTTACAAAAACAATGCGAGAAAAGTCAGAATGTACCTTCTTCGGCTTAGTGCAGTCATGAGCGAAGTGGCCATTCTTTCCACAGTTAAAGCACTCTAATTTTGACTTGTTCTTCCCGCGCTTACCCCTCTTGCTACGCTGAGAAGTTCCTGACACCTTCTTAATTTGTCCAGCAGCTACCCCATTCTTGGACTTCTTGCGCTTAGGCTTTGATGCCTTATGCAAACCAGAATCAGCCACATAGGCCGTGTGATTGGGCTTGGCAACTTCTAGGCGCTCAGTCTCCAATTCCATGTGAAGCGAGACATCATCAAAGTCTTTGATATTCTCGTTATACATCAGGTTCTGGCTCATATTCTCCAAAGAATTCGGCAGTGATCTTATCACTGCCTGGACTTGCTGTTCATCAATTAGGTTGTTTCTTGCTGACTTAAGTTCACGGATCATGGTTGACATGGCCCTAAGATGCTGCTTCATCGTGTGGTCAGAGCGCATCTTATAGGAGTCAAACCTCATGGTTAACCCACGCAACCTAGTGGCTGAAGTTCCGCCAAACTTCAACTTCAAAGCCTCCCACATGCTTTGGGCAGTGTCATAGATCTCGAACTCACATATTAGATCATTGTGCATGCTGCTTAACATTATTATGCTCGTTCACCGACTTTTCTTAGCTCATTGAGTATAAGCTAGTTGATCTATCTTGTGTTGTTTCGAGGTCCCTTCCCCGGGCTCAGTAAGGGAGTGAGATAAGGCCTCCAAGACCTCTTGCTCATCTAAGACATATTGGATCTTGCGATGCCAAATGTCATAGTTCTCCCCATCCAATTTCTCTCCTTTGTTTAAATCGGCAACTATACTCTTGGATGTTATTTCACTACAATACGCAAAGAATGGATATTACACACACACCTAAGAAATCTGCCGCGTCCATCCAAGCTAGAAAAAAATAATTTAGACATGTCGCAAGATCGAAAAATCGATAGGCTTCAGAATTATCTCTTACGCCACAATATCCAATTATTAAATTTCTAACCTAATTCCCGCGCAAATTCAAAAAATAAATAT
Organism: Juglans regia; assembly: GCF_001411555.2. NCBI lineage: Eukaryota > Viridiplantae > Streptophyta > Magnoliopsida > Fagales > Juglandaceae > Juglans > Juglans regia. The sequence continues at coordinate 10,292,608 of NC_049908.1, forward strand.
GGGAGAATTAATCATAAAGCACAACCATACTCCCACTATCTTAAGTAGTCATCTAGTCCTAGTCACATATAAAGACATAACCTACTAAAATCGCAGTAATCTTTTGGGCCAGTCTACAATGACAGCTACTCCAATCACAGTAACCTATTGGGCAAGTCTATAAAGATGGTTCATATAAGATCATTATAGTCCATTTTTTTTGTTCCATTAATGCATTTACAGTTCTTACTGGGGTCACTATAATCTTTTGGCTATACAGTGCATTTACAATTCTTATTGGGGTCACTGTAATTTTTTTTCACTCTATCATTTACATTGACAATTCTCACTAAGACTACTTAGTGAAAATTTTTCTATTTTATCAATAAAGACTAATGTATAAACATTCAAACCTAACATTCATAGATGATAAAATAATCACATATCCACATGTTCAATTCACATATACATGTAATCACATTTAATATAACAAATTAAATAAAAGATCACATATAATATAACATAATAGAATAATAAAAAAAATAGCATGAATATAACTATGTATTCACATGTAATCATATTTAATCTAAAATATTAAATAAAAGATCACATGTAATATAACAATATATCTAAGCATATATTTAATCATGCAAAAAAAAAAATTCTATATAATAAATACATTTAAAAAACCCCACCTAAACCAAAGGTAAGTCGCAACCTAGTGGTGCGCGCCACCTTTGATCGGTGGTCCTGGGTTTGAGTCCCAGGGATGCAAATTTTAGCCCTTTCTTTTTATTTTCTATTAAAAATGGGTTCAAACAAGATTGGGCTTTGAAAATGGCCCAGACATTTTTATTTTTTTTTAACTGCAGAAGGCCAAAATAGCCCAGCCCATTTTTATTAGGTTTTAAAAAAAAATACTATGGGCCGTAAGGCCCAGGTCCATGGAAAAAAAAACAGATGACCTAATGGTCATCTTCTTCCTCCAGTTGGCTACTGTGCACGTGAACAGTAGCCGTTCCACAGCAGCAGCAGAGACACCGCTCGAGACTACCACGTAGCACCGCAGACGCCGGAAAAACTCGGTCCAAGCAGCTAGGTGCTGCCGCACCACTTCGCTGGTGTGGGCTACACCTCGCTTGGTGAGCGCCGCACCACGGTGGTGCGCGTAGCACCTCGCTGAGCACGCTGCAACACCAGAGTGCTGCAGTGGTTCGCGCAGCGGTGGTGCGCGCAGCACCACCCTCATGCACGCTGCAGCACTCTGGTGCTGCAGTGGTGTGAGCAGCGATGGTGCGCACAACACCACTTGGTGCTCGCAGTGCTCAACCATATATATATATATATATATATTTTAAACCAGGAAAAAAAAAAGGATAGAAAAAACATCAGACAAATCTCAAGCATATGCGAGAAAAATATATAAACTAGAAGCAACTATAAAAGCTCTGATACCAATGTTAGAATGCACAGCGGAAAAGTACCTTAAGCTCATCTTATAAAATTGCTCCACAAGCTTCTCCAGATTGATAAATCCCAAGCATTTCCTCTTAGTGGCGAAGTGTACTACGTAGTATAAAACTAAAGTAACACTTAACAAATCCACAACCTAAATATTTTATCAAGAGAGAACAAAAAGAGAGAGAGCTTTCTTTTGTGTATCAGATTGTGCCAAAACACAATTGAGAAGGACTATAGTCCTCCTACATACGGCTGGCCTTAAAGGCCAGCCTTTACACTGCAGCCGTTGCAAGCTGCAACAGCTTGTAAGCCATACGTTACAAGTCAAGTAACGTATGGCATTATGGCATACACTACTTTGAGGCATAAAGGGAGGGGTCAGCCCACGTGGGCGCCCCTCCTTGCCTCTTGCTAACACCTCCTTTTTCTTTCAGATTAGCAGACATTACTTGTTTTGAACTTGGTGCATGGAGCCATACACCATATTGAGTATTGTCCCTAGAATGAGTTGATCTTGAAATGGGTTCCTTGAGACAACCATTAACATCATGTTTGATTAAGCCACACTAAAAGCAGAAGTTTTCAAGTCTTTCGTACTTAAAGATATCCAAACTTTGTTACCTTGAAAGTTGAGAAGGATTCCTCGCATTAATGGTTTAGTAATATCAATACCGACTTTGACTCCGAGGTAAGGCCCCCAACCAGCTCCTTCTTCATCAACATCCACATCCTTGACCTCCCCTATCATTTGCCTCTGTCAGTTTTAGGTTGTGCCACTTCTCGATGATTTCCTCCATCGACCTCACCTCCACCACCTTTCGCAAAAGGTGCTTTTAAAACGTACTCCCTCCTCAGCGAAGCTAGGAGACCGAGAAAATCTATCATTAATAAGTGCTTCATTGTCAATTTTTATGTATTTTGCTTACTTTTTTTTATTTGTAGATGACTATTTTCAGAGATTTTTGTCTTGTTTTATTGTACAAAACTATTTGCGGCGATGACTTTTATCTAATGCAAATACATTATTTGTGGCAATCAAAATCACCAAAAAAATCTTTTTTGCGACCATTTTATATGTTCGCCGCAAAACAACATTTAAGACGAGACATTGGCGATCACTCTGCTATTAAAAATGGATGGAAATATTTATTTAAGCTGATTTTTAATATCAAAATCGTCAGGAAAAACCTTATTTCTTGCGGTGTTCCTCCAATCACTCTTCGCTCCAGTAAGGAAATTTACTTGTTGTGGAGAGAACAAATCTAGGCCTTGGCCGCAAAGCTAAGACCTTATGGACCATCTCATTAGAGACACGGCACCATCACCGCAATCTGAATCACAACTCAATGGTGCTACCTCTAGTACGAAAACAGACCTCAGTCAAACTTTCCGCCATTGACAACACAGATCTTCTTCTCCATGGATGGATAATAGGCACCCTCTTAGCAGAGGTTTTCAGCCTTTAGTGGGTCTTTGAATCCTCCAACCACATTGGACCCCAAAGTTCTTATATCTGAGAAACTAATTAACGGAGAAGATACCCCTAGCTTATTCCGTACAATGTATCTCTAGTTTATTCCTCACAAATTTAACATGCGTAAGCCACCAAATATGAGCAAATGTTCAGAAAGCAGAAAAAATGAAAGAATATGGTTTGAGGGTTGAATTAAAATTGGAGATCAAGACAAATAAAGAGGATGTCATAAAAAAATAGCACCAGGTTTATAAGAACACTTAAAAATTACAAAATGCAATAACTAAAAAAAATATACAACACAGCACCAGCAAGCTCAGTCCCAATTGTTAAAAGGGTTATTCTATTTTCAAGCCGGTGTGTAGAGCACGCCATCAACATCACTTAAATGGTAAAATTTGATTTATAAGATTCAAATTTTAATATTTATCTCTCAAATCAAATTATGTCATGTAAACATTTTACTAAGTGTGCTCTACACACCAGCTTGAGAATATAATTTTTCTAGCTAAAAAGTAAACTATAGCAAAAATAAGCACTAAAGTGGGGAACTTAATTGGCCGGAGATTATCACAATATAGTTTGCCCTCAGTTGGTAACTCAGGTATACTGCTCAGTAGTTTTAATAGGGTCTCTTAACTTGATCCTTTTCTTCATCATCTCAGCCAACCTCGCAAAAACATTGGAGACTTCAAACTTACCAGAAAACTTCATCTTCCGAGCCAACTCCTCAAGTATGTTCGGTTTCCCAGCTCTAGAGAAATCAGCTGCAAACTTGTTGTAATCAAGCTGAGGTACTTTCATTCCCTTCTCTATCATTTCCTCCAAATATTTGCAAGCCTCCCCCGATCTTCCCTGACTTATGAGGCCTCCAATGAAAACTGTATAGGAATTATTGTCGGGGCAACAACCCTTCTGGATCATCTCATCCCAAACCGCACAACCCATTTCATAGTTTCTTGTTTGAAAGTAGGATTTCATTATCATGTTATAAGTGTGGATTGATGGTTCAATGCCATCCTGAATCATCTTCTTACATATCCTCACCGCATCATCTGGCATTCGTCTACTAGTCATCAATTTAATCAAGGCATTGTAGGTGCGGCCATCAGGAAGTAAACTCTTTTCTTTCATCTCCTTCAGCAATCCAAATACTGTGTCCATATTCTCCCGGTTCCCAAAACCTGTGATCAAACACGTGTAAACAGCAGCATCTGGCTGGAATCCAGATTCAGTCATTTCATCAAAACATTCAACTGCTTCTTTCATTCTTCTTTGCTTGCACAAATCCCGAATAAAAATTGTATAGCTCCTAATGTTGGGTGATGGACCCGTGGCCTTCATGACTTCAAACAACTTGATGGCATCAGACCTCTTCTTACACTTCAACAACCCTTCAAGCATAATATTATGCGCAACTATATCAGGTTTAAATCCTTTTTCAACCATCTCGTTCCACACTCTCCCTGCTTCCATTAAATTCTTCACCCTACAGCAACCATTAAGCAAGACTGTATAAGTTTGCAAATTTTGTGTAAACCTATCTTTTAACTTCTCAAAAAGTGCCAGCGCTTCTTTACCAAGCTTTGCCCTCCCAAGAGTATCAAGCAAGCAATTAATTGTATCAACACCCACCTTAAATTTATACTTCTTCATTAGTTCAAAAAGTCCAACAGCTTTCTTCCTTTCCTTTGCAGCAGCAAAAGCTTTAATTGAAATCATAAAAGTTTCCATTGTCAATAGCCCTTTCTCACCCATTTCTTCAATCATTGACACCATGGTCTCAAACTGCCTCGTCTTACCTAATACATTTATCATCGCATTATAAGTCCTTGAATCATGGGCAAAACCTGGCTTCTGCCCCACCCAATTGAAAAACCGTAAGGCCGGTTTTCGAGCATGTTTGAACCGTCCCAACACATCCACAACCAAATCTTGCGACAAATCAATCCCACATTCATCTAGAACGGCCTCCATATTCCTGTCCAATGCAAACAATTCATCGATCACCTTGCATACTCTATCGACCTCATTCGGGTCCGCACCTGACTTAACCTCATCGCCTCTGGTACAGTCATCATCAGCACTATCATCCTCCCCACTCTCATTTTCAGCATCAGAATCTGCACCACTGCCTGTCACACTAGTAAACCCCCTAAAACTACAATCTAACAACTTTCCTGGTAAATTAACAATCTGAAAATCGTGAAGTCTCCCATTGATGACCCTAGAACTTGTTATAAGAAAGTTTTCTTTGGTGAAAATACGAAATCCCATATGGTTCAAATCTAGCACTTTTCCTCGAGTATGAAAAATGGGCAATGATCCATTTCCAAGATTGGAAATTCTACAGCTGCGAATTAGCAATTTTTCTTGTAGATCAGAGAGTGAAGTGGGGTATGGCAAAAGAAGTGGAACTTGACAAGGAGAATGATATAGACTACAATGAGGAGGAGAATGAAACATACGAGACAGGGGCATAGAGCTACCGCAAGGAAGTCGGACTTGCTTTCTTCGACGTCGTTCTTGTCCATGTCCCTGATCGAGAACGAGTAGCTGGGTGGTGGTGAAGTGGCCATTGAGATTGGGTATAACGGTTGAATGGGATCGAGAGTACCGGCAGTGACCGAGCAAGGTCGAGGCTTTGGAGGGTTTCCTTAGAGAGAGAGCCATTGGGCAGCCACATGTAACTATGGAAGAGTGACAAAAGGAGTGCTGTTGTGTACCCAAAACTTGAATGTTTGAAGGAATGGAAAATCAAGGAAATGAAAGACGAACAAAGAAACTGACTGCTACGGTGGTAGTCGACCTCCGGGAGGATTTTTCCCAGCGAAAAGGAGATAGGGGATATGAAATTGTATCCAACTTCAATGAATTCTGCTTATAAACATTTGACCATTAAATAAAGTAGAAATTGTATACTAATATGAAATCGTATACAAAATTTGACTTTGATCCCATTTAAAAAAAAAAAAAAACTTGAAAATTAAAAATTTCATTAAAATAAAATTAAGAATATACAAAAATAAAAAAATGCAATAACAGTAAAATCTTGTTACAATCGGAGGCAGTTTATTATAAATTGAGGTTTGAAGCAAACAAATATGAAAGGAGAAATGATAGTTTGCCGTCTCAGTTATATGCTGTTTACTTTACTCTATTGACGTGGCACAAGCTACGTGATTTATTAAAAAAATTTGAAAACAAAAACATATAAAGAATAAAGAGAATTTAAGATTTCATCTTTTTATATTTTTTATCGTTATTTTGTTTTGAATATATATATATATATATTAATAAATTACATGGCGCCACATCAATAAGACAAAAATAGCGGTATAAGTGGGGCGGCATTGTTGCAATGCTCATATAAATGAGACTCTTTTGCTTTTAATATCATAATATAATGATTTTGTATGTTAAGAATAAGAAATAATTATTTAAAATATATAGTCCTCAATTTTTATATTTAAATTATGGATCAAATTTTCATATTCAAGTTTTGTTAATCTATTAATTTTAATTAATAATATTGTTTCTCATTTTATCTTTCTTGTGATATAATCAATCATAAGTATAATATTATCAATTTTAATTTCAAAATCATATTTTCTCCATAAGCTATAAGCTCAAAAAAATGATACGATTGAAAATAAATCTAACATATAAATCTTAGGATAATACATATAGTGATTGTGATTATAATTGCTCAAAAATTAGAATAGCATCCAGCTAAAATATAAGCCATCAAATTCTCCAGTCGCCGATCTATTGGACGGTAGAAAAAAACCGATCAAAAGAGCGGCGCGTATGTCTCACGCGATACTCACACTACGCGTGAGCCTCACGCGCCACCATGCCATGGGGAATCTACTATTGCCACGTTTGGCACCATTGGAGTCAGCGGTTTCGGATCTCTTAGATTTGACTTTTACCTTCTTTCCAAGAGTGGTGCATGGGCTACATGCACCTCCACAGCCAGTGACGGTCATTTGCCGACGAATCGACTCATCTTCCGATTGCTACTTCCTTATGTTTCTGCTTTTCTTAAGCAATGATTAAGATAAAGTGGTCATGAAAGTCTCCTTCAACCAGTCCAGACCAACAAAATGCAGCACATAACAATCTACTATGACTTGTAGTCGTAGTTTTATAGTCTGTTTATCAGACTATGAAAAAGCTTCCCCTTTGTGGGAAATGGGTGGGAGCCAAGTCTTTGGCTCCAGATCCCTTTGTTTTATTTCTCTTGTGTTGTATTTTTTTGTTTTGGGAAGATTGTTGGGGCTCACACCCCATTGAATCTTATATCTTATAACCGCTTAGTTTATCTATGAAATGCTTGCTTGCTTGAAAAAAAAAAAAAAGGAGGAAACAAGTCTTATTTGTTTATCGATCTTTTCATCAAAATTTTAGGATTTAGATTGTAAAGTCTTGTTCATAAATTGAATATAACAATTGTTGGGTCCAAATCGCACCCCAAAACAAAAACCTAACAAGGCCCATTGAATGAGCTCACCAAATTAGACCATATGTACAAATAGAAAAGGTCGAGCGAGCGGCCCTAAGGTCTGTAACTTAGAGACAAGGGCAGAGCCACTAGGGGAAAGCGATAGCCCACCTCCTCATAAGAAGCCCATTGCAAAGAGCTCGCCGAATGGCCTGCGGAGTGAAGTTGTTCAAGTTAGGAAGGGGCTTGCTGAGAACCTCACAGGGCATGTCGCATTAAACGCACCGATGCACCCACTTGAAAGGGCAACTCCGGGACAAGCGAGAGTGGTCTTGAGGCCCAGAAGGTTACAACATTAAATGAGAGGACATACTCCCTCAAAGAAGTACAACTGTCAAACTACTAAAAGAAGTAGGTGAGACTCCCACCAAAAGCAAGATACAAATAAGGAACCGAGGAAGATCCAAATGCTCATACTTTCTCCTTTAAAAGATCAAGAAAAATATCTTTGGTGGCAACTGACTTAGGCATCGGAGATAACCCCTAGCCAAGGAGGACAAGCCCATCTTTCTTTCTAATTTCATGTACAAGCAAGGTCTGGGAAAAATGTTGCTCCAAGCCACAATGATCAGAACGAAGTGGAGTCCCAGAGTGGGGGTTGGTCGACTTTCGATGAAGATGAAAAGATAAAGATGCATGATGACCTGTGTAACCTTACGAACAAATACGAGGATATAGCTAGAAGGATAGACTCATCCTCGTCTGTCGACCACTTACTTAGTACTACAGATCTACCCTGCAGCATAGAGATATTGGTGGTACCACTTTCACCTAAGTTCAAAGTTCCCCAGATCGAGCCATATGAATGATCTAGAAACCCTAGATCCAAAGACCCTGTTGAACAACTGGAAACTTTTAAGGCTCACATGGCACTCCACAGTTTTCCAAGAAAAGTTGCATGCTGGGCTTTCCTCTTAACACTCAAAGGGGTGGCAAAGGCGTGGTTTGGAGCTTTACAACCAAGTTCCATCAACAGGTTTGAGGAGCTAGGCAAACAATTCTTAACCAAGTTCATGACAAGCAGGAGTAAGAGATGACCAGCCATGTACCTCTTTAAAGTGAAGCAACAAGAAAATGAAAGTTTGAAGACATAACTTACTAGATTTAATAAGGAATGCATGACATTAGTTTATCAAAACAAGAAGATTACACTCGCGATTAAGAGACATTTGGCCTAGGAGCTCATTCATGGCAAAATTGGCAAGAAAAATTCCTGTGACTTTTCGAGAGTTCATAGACAGAGTAGATGACTTCATCAACACAGAGGATACCCTTAGAGCCCTAATTGCCCCAAGAGACCAGAAGCCAGAAGTGGAAAAAAACAATCAAAAGAAACCAGCAGCGACTCATCGCGAGAATGAATAAAAGTCGAGAAAACACCCATACGAAAAGAGAAGAGATGGTGAAGAACCCGCTAAAGGTCAGAGCTCTAGAACAACACATGTGAACCTGAACACATACAAGCGGGGAGTGAGGAACACGCATGAAGGGATGGTGAATGAGATGAGCACAGTAAAAGAATTAGCCACTTTTGCACCTACAACAATACGAAGGGGCACAGGACAAAAGATAGCCTCAACCTCAAATGAATGATAGAGGCAATGCAAGAAAATGGAGAATTAGAACAATTGGTTGCCTGGCACACCTAGCCCCTAGGGCAGCCAATGGGTAAGTGGCAAAGACGGACCTAGGGATCCCAAAAAGTGAGAGCCCAAAGTAAATAAAGATGATGCGGGGGAATGCCAAAGGCAATCCTTGCAAAAGCTCTGTCCAAAACTATGTGCCACACGGCGAGATTCGAACAATAGTGGGAAGATTCACCGAGGGTGGATCAAACTCTTGTAGTAGAATGACGTACTCTCGAAAAGGCGAGATACGGAGAAATTTTTGTCATGGAAAGACCATCGAAGTAGATGAAGGCCCAAAAACCCATCAGCATCTACTTCAATGACAAAGACTGGGGATACAATACCCACATCACGATGTTTTGGTAGTGACGATGCTATTCACCAATTACATCATCTAAAGAATCCTGATTGACAATGACAATTCAGCTGACCCTTTCACAAAAATTGGAATTGACCCAGACCATCTACGCCTATCTCCAACACCATTAAAGGGCTTATCGGGAGATGCAGTTCAGCCCGTGGGCACCATCGTGCTACTAGTCTCTGTGCGAGCAGGACCATGTACAACCACCACCATGACGGACTTCTAAGTAGTTAAGACTCATTCCTCCTACAACGCAATCATCAGGCGTCCAACTCTAAATAGCTTGAAAGTAGTCACCGCTACCTACCATTTAAAGATGAAGTTCCCAATAGAGGTGAATATTCGCAAGGTCCATGGTGAACAAGTACTAGCATGCGAATGTTATGTACAAGAACTTAGAAAATGGAGGAATGGACGTGCATGTAACAAAGGTGACAGTGAGGATGAGTGCTAGAAAAGCATCACCGCCACCACCCCCTAGCTCATCGAGCACGAGATCGAGACACGGGATGAGCAAAAACTGAAGCAGGGTGAAGTCGATGAACCCTTAAAGCTCATAACGAGGATTGGGACTAGAATGGGGCTCGAAGTCAGGCAGTAGCTAAAATACTATTAATCCAGCAAAAAGACTTATTCGCCTAGAACCATGAGTATATGCCCGGCATCGACACCGAGATCATCAAACACTACCTTTGTGTGGTCCCAGAGGCCAAGAAGATCCGCCAAAAGTGAATGAGTTTTAGCGCAGAGAAGTACATGATGATAGCAGAGGAAGTCGAACACCTCTTGGCTACAAGCTTCATCAAGGAAGCCCATTACCCAAAGTGTCTCTCCAATGTAGTCCTAATGAAAAACTCAAATGGCAAATAGAGGATGTGAATTGACTTTACTAATTTTAACAAAGCATGCCCAAAGGACAGCTTCCTCTTACCTCTCATTGACCTGATAGTCGACTCCATGGTAGACCACCAGATATTAAGCTTCATGGACACTTACTCCTGTTATAACGAACTTCAAATGAGCCAGGACAATAAGGAGAATACCTCGTTTATAACAGACTAACGATTGTACTATTACCAGGTAATGTCTTTCAAGCTGAAAAAATGTTGAGACAACGTGCCAAAGATTGGTAGACCGCATGTTCAAAGATCAAATTAAGGGCAACATGGAAGTCTACATAGTTGATTTGCTTGTTAAAGGCAAAGAACCCAATCACCATATAGCAGACCTACGCGAAATCTTCGCTATTCTATGACAATACAAGATGAAGCTCAATCTGACAAAATGTGCCTTTAGTGTGGATTTAGGCAAATTCCTAGGTTTCGTGGTCTCGGGAAGGGGAAGTGAAGCCAATCTCAAAAAATATATAAAGGCGATAATCAATATGAGGACTCCCGGGAATCTTAAGAAACTACAGAAGTTGACCAGTAGGACAGCAGCTCTCAACAAATTCGTATCTAGATCAACAGATAAGTGTTTCCCTTCTACAAGGTGCTTTGGAAGGCCCACTCATGGAATGAAAAATGAAAGAATACCTGTCCAATTCGCCCCTCTTGAGTCGAGCAACACAAGGAGAAGTTCTATACTTGTATTTTTTTGGTCTCCCTGTATGTGGTCTTAGCATCTTTAAGGGGACCTGAAGTCCAAAAACTGATGTACTACATAAGCCAAGCCTTAAAGGTGCCCTGAGACCCATACATGTACATGGATATGTTAGCGTTAAGATTTTACTTGCAGGCCCACCCAAACAAGGTATTAACATAAACCCCCTCGAGGAAGGCACTACAAATACCCGATACGTCTGGAAGCCTCGTGACCTGGTCGATCTAGCTAAGCGAACTCAATATTGAGTATCTTACTGGAAACGTCATGAAAGGACAAACATTGGCAGATTGTGTGGTGGAATTTACTAACTTCCCCAACATGGATGAAGCTAGAAATCTAATTTAGGGAAGCCAGATTACATGTAAAATGTTTTATAAAAAATATGAGATAACTCCATATATATATATAATAATAATAATAATAAATACATGTTTTCTAAGTACAAATTTGAAAACATAAAAAAATATAATGTAACTTGTTATGCTAATTGAGCATAGTTATGCTCAATTACAAAAGATAAGGAAATACCAGTCATAATTAAAAAAGAAATAGATGTTTTAGATGTTCTATTTGGCATGAATTAATTAAAAGAGCACCAAAAGAAGCTGAACAAGGTAAAGACATGAACACATTTAAAATAAAATTATATAATCATTCATCGATAAAAGTAGACTAGAAATATCAACTAAAAAGTAGAGTTCTTTATACTATTTTAACCTTTGAGTTTAGGAACTCGCACTCTTAATCAATAGAGATTGTTATACTCTTGCTTATTTTGTTTCTGATTGATTCACAGTAGTAAGAATAAAATAGTGGTAAGTTGTACCAACTAGAGAAGAGTGCGGCATAAAAAAATAAAAAAATATAAAGGAACTAATAACGGCGCAAGAAAAAATAAACCTAAGAGTTTGACAATCCGCACTGCAGCACTGGCATTTGTTGTATGTAAAAGTTGGAACCCATTATATTTTTAAACACCCTACGTTAAGAGTTGGGGCCCAAAGTCACGAAGGTTACAACTTTCTTTTATTGATAAGATTTTTTAAAATGTGGCTATACCGATACACTTAAAAATGATTTGAGGTGGGTCCACATAAGGCAAATGACACCAAATATTATTACGTACAGTAAAAAAAAATTAATCAAAAATTTTCTTTTTTTGGGGGAGGCTCCCTAGTTTTGTCTCTATTCCCTTTCCTTGAGGAAATACAGAAGCTACCTATAGGTAAGCCTTGGCAAATTTCTGTCGACAGCTCCTGCTGCTTCGGCGGTGGGTAAGCGTACATATCATAATCAAAGTTGGTAAGGAAATCTATTATATGACAAGCTCGCATTCATGGTTACCAATAATGAGGCAGAATATGAGGTATTTCTAGGAAGACTCATTGTGGTAGAAGTATTAAGGTCAAAAGAAGTTGACGTACAAGAAGATTCCCAAGTTGTAATCAACCAAGTAACGAGAGAATACCTAGCGAACGGAGAAAAAATGAAAGCATACAAATTAGCGCGAGTCGCCTCAAGCAAATACCGAAAGAAGATAACTGGAAGGTGGACAAATTAACGTGAGTCGCCTCAGACCTAGATGAGTAAACTCCATAGTGGAAAGTGAAGACCGAGATGCTGGAAACCCCCTCAGTTGGACGCTAGGGCTTAGAGATAAGTTTAGGAACCCCCAAATAGGAGCTCGAAGTTATGAACTATATGACTAACAACAAACTCCCTAACAAGAAGTTGGAGGTGAGAAAAGTATGGAACAGGGAAGCTCGATTCACTCTCGTGGACGAGATATTATACAAGCGGGGTTTCTCTATGCTTCTTCTGAGCTGCATTTCATTAGTAGAAGCACTACACATGATAGATACACGAAAGGGTATGCAGGAGCCAATCTGGAAGGGCTCTGGTGGGAAAGGTCTTGAAGTCATGCTATTATTGGCTACACACCCTCAGAGATGCAGAAGGATTCGTTAAGAAGTGCGCAAAATGCCAAATGCACGCAGCTATATCCCATTGCTCGCTAGAAGAGATAACGTTGATCACCACACCCTGGCCTTTCGCGAAATGGGGGGTCAACATCATGTGACCCATGCTCTCGGGCAAAGGAGGGGTAAAGTTCGCTCTTATTGTTGTGGACTATTTCACGAAGTGAGTGGAGGCAGAAACTTCATCGACAATCACGGCAAGCAACATCACTAAATTCCTCTAGAAAGTCGTCATGTGCCAATTTAGAATACCTCGGAATATAATCTCAGACAACGAGCGGCAGTTTGATTCTGACCATTATCGTGATTGGTGTGCGGAACTCGAAATCAAGGTTAGGTACTCATCTCCACTCCGAATATAACAAACAAGTTAAGGTTACTAATAAAACTATGCTTAGTATTTTGAAGGAAATATTGGAGAGTAAGAGAGGAGCATGGGCCAAGAAATTCCTAGCAGTCTTGTAGGTATATAGGACGATCACAAAGACCCTGACGGGGGAAACCCCATTCGCCATGGCCTACTGCAGCGAAGTGGAAATACATGTCAAGATCGAGATACCAAGCTCTAGACTCCAGCACTATGACGAAGAGTCGAATAATAGAGGGTTGGAAGAGAAACTTGATTTGTTGGAGGAAATGAGGGAGGAGGCTAAAATCAGGGCAACCCCCCAAAAAAAAAAAAAAAGGCAAAGCACTACTTTAGCAAGATGGTCAAGCCTAGGACATTCAAGGTAGGACACCTAATACTGAAGGAAACGAGAGCAACAACGCCGATAGAAGGGAAGCTCAGCCTCTGGTGGGAAGGGCCATATATGGTTACGGCCAGTCACAAGTCAAGATCTCATATTGCCTCAAGGATGGGGAAGGAAACGAGTTGCCTCGCCCATGGAATGCCGAGCATCTTAGGAAATGTTTTAGTTTACTTTCTTTTAGATATTGTGCCTTGCCTGGCGACCCAACGAACCAGATGGCCATTACATTTGTCCTCACTAGTGCGGTCACGCAACTCTCGCACCAAACCAAAGCCGAGTGGTCGCTACACTCGTAGTTGGCGACACTAAAGGCAACACCACTTACCCAAGGGTGCTAGTCCTTACTAGCATGGTCGAGCAACTGTCCCGCCAAATCAAAGCCGAGTGGTCACTACACTCGCACTTCGCAACACAAAGGACAAAACCACTTACACAAAGGTGTTAATCCTCGCCAGCGTGGTCAATCAACTCTCCCGTCGAACCAAAGCCAAGTGGTCACTACACTCACATTTGGTGATACAAAGGACAACACCATTTACACAAAGGTGTTTTCGCCAACATGGTCAAGCACCTCCCCCGCTGAACCCAAAGACGAGTGGTTGCTACACTCGTACTTGGCAAAACACAATTTCAACTCCACTTACACAAGGGTATTATTCCTTGCCAACGCGGTCAAAAGCACCTCTCCCAATGAACCTAAAGTTGAGTGGTCATTAGACTCGCACTTGGCTAAACAAAGAACGACAACACTTATGCAAGGGTGTTAGTCCACGCCAGAGGGGTCTAGCACCTCTCTCGATGCACTCACACACAACAATCAACAATAAACCAATAAAGCCCATACTAAAACAATAATTGGGCTTCAAATGGAAGCACAAATCGAAACATAGTTATCCAAGGAGTAATACAAATAAAAATACAACTAATAAGATGCCTATAGACTAATAAGAACAAAAGGAAGACTGATAAGGAATAAAGTGTTAAGAATTGCCAGCTAGAGGTAGATAAGCACCGGGCATCACAATTGTGCCCAAGGAATCTACAAACTGGAGGGCAACATCGCCGGGAGGAATGGTCTTCAAGTTCAAGGACCATAAGTTGGTTTCAGGATTGTCTAGCAAGAAGTCCTTCAACTTTTGTTGACCAAGTTTGTAATCGACTCCCCAAGCCCTGCCCTAGACTATTGTAGCCGAGGCATACGACCTCCTCCCTAGAGGATCTTAGCTCAGCATCTAGTTCGCCAACCCGTCTTTCAGATAAGGCGAGCTTCCTTTTCACCAACTCAGTGATGCCGCTGAGTCAGAGGAACTGTCTGTCTTCCCACTTTTGCTCCTCCCTAATCTCCTCATACCGAGCTTGCGCCTGAGCCATCTCGCCATGGGAAATATCAAAATCTAACTGAAGTTTCCAGCAAAACTCCTCTGCTCAAACCGCTAGGTTGGCATATTCACTACAACGCTTCTACGCCTCCTCCAATTCTTTCCCAATCAGTTGCACCAATCTTGTATTGTGTCCCTTTCCTCTTCCAAAAAAGTAGCCTCAAAGTAAAATCACATCACTTCCTCTTGGGATATCCTCAGGTCTTGATGAAGGTCAGCAACTTCGCCCCGCAAGGCGACTATTTCATCCTCCTACACATGCGAGTGTGAGCCCAATTGCAAATAAGCCACCTTCTACTCATCCCTCGCCGCCTTCGCTTCAGATGCTGCCTGACAGGCCCTATCTGCAAGGGCAAGTGAAGAATGAACTTGCTCCTCCAAGTGAGACCGAAGGCACATGATCGAGCTAGCAATCAAATACACCCCTTGAAATATAAAATCGGTTAGGTGACAATGCAAAAAGAAAGCCTGCGATGTAGATGGAAGAACTTACTATGGAAAGGAAGCCCACGAGATTGCGCACAGTCTGGTAGATGCCGAGGGCTAAGTCTGGGAAGGACTTGGTAGTCCCAAAACGAAAAATTCATCACCGATAAAAAAGGATGGAGGTTCATATGCATGCTCAGAACAGCGAGGTGGAGAAGCTACTGGAGGGTGAGACAAAAAGGCCATGCTTGTCGAGACCATGAGTCTACCATCTCTGTTCTGCTCAATCTCACTTGGAGTGAGAACAGAAATAGGATCCCTCTCCCCTGGACGACAAGACGTTGAAGGGCGATCGAGGAATGCAAACCTCTCCTCTACTGTGTTTGGCACTCGAACAATCGTCATGGAATAAGTGCTGACAATCTAACGGAACGTTAAAGGTTTCTCCCTCGAACAATGTAGAAGGAATCAAGCAAAAAGAATCCACCCGGGGTTCAGTATCAGAACATCGCAGATGATGGGGAGACAGCTCCTCACCAACCTCAAGCGCCTCCACTTGATTAGGATGACCTAAAGTCCTTGAGCAACCTTTCACGGAGGGAACCTTGAAAGTCACGAAGAAGGGGACCAAAGAGTTCGGTGTTAAACCCCATGTCAATGTCTGCCTCCACTTGATCGCGGACCTTAGTCAGATGATTAGAACCAGATTGAGGTTTTCGGACCTCTCCCTTACTTTGGGGCGAGGATGTCAAGCAACCCAAGGGTTGCCAAGAAACACCCTTGACCGCCTAAAGGGGATGAACCCTGCCTCCCTGGCTGTTTGGGACTACCCTGGCTCATGATCGAGGCTCGACTGACCCCACAGTGTCGCAATCCTCTCCATGGTCTGGACAGGGCTTCTTCCCTTTCAGTTCTATGGGAATAGAGGGAGGCCTATTTTGCCTAGGAGGGAGAGCCGACACACTAAAAAACCCAACTACTAACTAAACAAAGATGATCCAGCAAAACCAAGAAACGATCTATGGTCTCTTTGGTGAGAAGTACATCGAACCAAACAACGTCGGGGTTTTCCTTAACCCAAGAATAGACGAGCTCCAAACAGATCCTTTCTCGATTGGGAAGGGTCACTTCGAGGCCTTCGTCCTCTGGAACACAACCCCACAAAACTCGAATGGGAAACTCTTTGTGATTAGCTTTGTTTGCCTTAAACTCCCAATCGGAGCCGAACATGAAAATGAATGTTTTGTGACAATCCCTAACATGAAAATAGCGAGACTCCAAATGCAACACCCTATATTTCGTTCAAGAGCGAAAACTGCATTGGTTCCCATTGTGATGTCGGGTGCCATGAGTATAAAATGAACTCACAGGCTGTGACGTCAGGATACTCCTCACCTACGAGCTCCAGAGCTTGTCGTCATGCCACACAGCATGATAATAGAATCCTCTAGGTGTTAGGAAGAAAAAGTCTAGGATGTTGTGAAGAGAACGATAGAAACTATTAGAAAGGGAGACGAAGCCCAATGAGGAACATAATGATGTACAAGGCGATCTACTTGACAAACCCTTACAAGTCAACAACGCCATGGTGAGCACCGGGCAAATCCATCTTGACAAAGTTCGGGGCCCCGTATAGGTTCCTCACCAGATCTAAGTCCACTTAGGTGGTGGTGGCAATCCAATAGTGCCCATCAAACCTTTATGGTCAAAATGAACTAGATTCACTCGATCCCTCAAGAGATTTGCAAGGACGTGAAGAACGTGAGCCCCAAAAACCAAAGCGAGAAGTGTTGTAAGGAGCCTTTAGCAACAAAAGGATAGGGGAGCGAAGATTACAATGACAATGGACAACAAGAAACAAAGTATAGGCTAAAAAGCAAGGAAGCCAGAGATAGAGAATATCATAGTGGCAAGGAACAAGGTACGAAGCGTGGGAAAAGGGATTTAAAAGAGAAATGACAACGGTTATGTAACACCCAACAGGATAGCGACAAGTCTCACTGAAACGGAGGCAACCCGGACAAATCTCGCGATCTACACTGCACAAAGGCACGTAGAATATAGGCCGACACACGAAACCAAAAGCATGGGAATGAATGTCGATGGATTTTGCTCTACACGAGGAGCCCAACCGCGAAGGGAGATGAAGCGAACCAAGGTGGCTAAAACAATGTGCCTAAAAAAGAAAGAAAATAAAAAGAAGAAGCTAATGAAATTATTATCGCGCGTGAACAAGGATTTCCAGTGTAGCTTTTTGGCCCAAATCGCACCCCAAAAGACAAAAACCTAACCAGGCCCATTGAATGAGCCCACTAAACTAGACCTTACGTATAAGGCCCAAAGGTTGGGCGAGCAGCCCAAAGGTCAATCACTTAGAGACAGGGGCAAAGCCACTAGGGGGAAGCGATAGCCCACCTCCTCATAAGAAGCTCATCATGAAGAACACATCGGCTGCTCTGTGGAACGAACCTGTCTGTGTCAAGAAGGTGCTTGTCGAGAACCTCAAAGGGCATGACGCATTAAATGCACCAATGCGCCCACTTAAAAGGGCAAGTCCATGATAGGTGGGAGCGGCCTTAAGGCCCAGAGGAGTTACCACATTAAATGAGACGACATACTCCATCGGAAAAGTACAACTGTCAAATTGTTGAAAGCAGTAGGTAAGACTCCCACATAAAGCGAGATACAACTAAGGAATCGAGGAAGATCTAAAGGTATGCTCATACTTTTTCCATTGAATGATCAAGAAAAATATATTTAGTGGCAATTGACTTAGGCATCGGAGACAACCCCAGCTTTCTTTCTGATTTCATGTACAAACAGAATCATCCAAAACCACGCAGACACGATTCCAGTGTGCGAAACACGTGCTTAACAACAATATTTCTTGCTATCTACATAAATATCTTTGGTGACATTTAAATTTTAAAAATAAAATGAATTTAAGAAAATCCATACCGGACTTAAAAGAACTGAGAAAATTAATTTGATCACAGACCGTTGGATTTGTTCGTTCGGTCAAGGCTGAAATAGTTTTGTTAAAATCTCATCTAATTGTATAAAATAGGGAAAAAAAAAACTTAAGAATATTTTTTGTGGATGAGGGAGGAAGATCTCAGTAAACGTGTCAATGCATTTAATACAGGGTAAAGAAATAGAAATACATGGATGAAATCTGAACTCAGAATATCTTTTAGCATTGTCTCTAATATTGCCTACAAAAATTCACTCGATGGCAAGAAATCTTATAGAAATCATTTTATATATTTCTATCTGTCTCACTTTAGGTCATAAAAACTCGAGATAAGTCCCAAAAATGGCTTCTTAAGCCAATCACCGTTCTTATGTCCCTTAGCCAAGCTCGCAATCAAAATAGTCAATTTCTTTGTTTTTCTTTCGTTTTACTTTATTTTCCATCCTTCAATTTTGAGAATTTCCATCTTTCATAAAGAGTTCTCCTAAAAATAAATTTTATAAACTGATGAAGAGTTAAATTATAAAACTCTTTTTATTATAAAATAGATATAACATATTACATTTAAGAAAATATTTTAACCACAAAGAAATTACATAAAAGTAAACTTACAAACTGATATAGTTTGATGTTGTATATCAAATTATAAAGTTACTTTTATTATAAAGTAAATTTAACAGATTCTATAAAATCACATCAGTTTATAAATTTATTTTATGTAATCTTTTTATAACTGTAACAGTTCTCTTACATCTAAGTACAACAATTTACTAATTTTATTTTTATAAAAAAATTTTGTAAATCTAGCACTTCTCTTGGATTGTTGGGTACAAAAGAAGCAAGTAAATATTACTTCTTTTTAAGTAAAGTTCAATTGCTATTATTTTATTTCAGTACTTCCCATTGGGTACACAGTTAGACACCTCACACTGTGTATGGTCGAGTTCCAAGTCTTTTTATCTTGGGCAGTGATGATTCCTACTGCCAAGTCATTGCCAATTTTGTTGGACCAACCAGTGATTTCATATTTCCAAAACAACCGGATGAGGGAAAGTAAAATTATTTAAGGATGTGCTTTAATAAGGTATAGAATATGACATCTTGAGTCTGACCAGATAGCTGGGAGTCACCAACCTTATTCTATAGAAATTACATGTGAGAAAGAACCTAGAAGTTTTATTAGTTTATGCCTGAATTGCAAGGAGTGTGATGTTCCTACTGTAAAATACAGTTGAATGTCAGCCTCATTCAACTTTTCAATAAACAAACCAAAAGGTTGCTGGCCTTACCCAATGATCCTACTGACTTAATTTTGAAGTGAATCCATGATATAGAAACAAAAAAAAAAAAAAAATCAGGTTGTTGATCTATCTGACCTATCTGGCTCTTGCAATATTTCAGTCTTTTTAGGGCTTTAACTTTAGTCTTTGGGTAGGTGGGTTGGTGAATGAGTGGGGGGTGAATAAAATCTGTAATATACCAAACTTGATAGTGCAAAAGAAGGATTGAATTATTTTTCAAGAAATAATCTTCTTTTTTTTTTTTTTTTCCTTTTCTTTTGTACCCCAAAAAAACAGGGGAGTTATGACAAAATGAGCACTGATATAATGCTCAGATGCAAATTCAACTGAAGTAGATTATATATACATTAGGAGTAGCCTTAGACTGCATGCTGCTGCTGCTGTTCATCTTCTTCATTGTCTCCATCCAGATTTGAGGTGTCATCATCAGAATCCTGCATATATTCAAGTTTTACAAAAAATTCAGATCAAATTCTCTGTGAATTTAATTAATTTGTGGTAATAAAAACTTTGGGCTATGCCTATTGTTGTTGATAAAATTTCCAAGAAAAAAAAAAAAAGGAACCAACCTCATATTGTTTCCGGATGCTATTTTGAATTGCTGTAATTGTTCTCATCAATATCAACATAGGAAGGATAATTCCACTAGCCCTTAAAATAAGTACCTGGAAATTACAATAATAAAACCTAATCAAATGATTTAGAAGTAAGGACTCCAGATGGTCCTGCCCATGTTTCAGGGGCCAAAGAGAGAATGAGCTACTTACAGTAAGAAGTGTGAAGGGGTAATCTTCTGCTCCACCACTAAGCACAGCAAACAAATGTCTCACAAGCAGGATTACTGTAAACTGCAATTCCAATCAACAAATAATGATACTTAACACTGTAATTAACTTCATGAGTGCTAAGTACAAAAGTAGTTTATAGCCCACTGGTGGGGTTGTGGCCCCAAAGTAGGCTGCCAACCTTCAACATTAATTTATTTTTGAACAGGTTGAATACTCACATAAACAATGGGGAAAAAAGGGAAAATCTATGCATTTTCCCAAGATCAATTCTTCATGTGTTTGTGGATCAAGATCCCCAAAATTTTTTAATACCATAAAAACCCATCTTTAAAATATTTTCTTGAAAATTTTTCAAAAATATTTTTCATAAAAGCCTCAAAACCAAATTAACTTACAGTCAGGGCCAATGATCGACAGCAAGATGCGCTTCTATCTGCAGCAGAAGTGCACTGCAAGTACTCACTTCCGGTCGCCAATCTTGGAATCGTCACCTCTTGCTCTCTTCTTGGAATTTGTAGGCTATCTCTGTTAACAGAACAATTGCAATTGGTCACAGCAAACACAAGCGTATACAGCCTGCAAACTTCATATAGGCCATCTCCATGCCACTTGAAGCATAGTAATAAGTATTAATCTTAGCTCTCATTATTTATTTATTTTCTCTTTTAGTTTGAAAAAATAATATAAATACAACTATTATGCAACTTTTTTACAACCATCTAATAAAGTACTAATTTTAAAAAATAATCATATTTTAGTAGAGAATTGGGTAAAAAATCTGTAATAGTTGTGTCCATATCATTTCTTTTCAAGTGAATTCATATATCAACCAACCACTTAACAATCATATAAAATTTACCACAGCAAGTGTAAATCACTTAAAATGTACTATATCAATGATCAAATTTAATACAAAATACCATATTTATTTTTTCTTTTTATATCATATTGTTGTATAGCATGTTTTTAAGGATTACTTCAAGAGTAAACTACATAAAAAAGGTAAATGGGCGCTGAGAATTGCATGTATTTAAGTGAGTCAAAATCTAGCAAGTAGAAGGACTTATTCCAGATTGATAACTATTAATAATAAGTTGGAAAAAGTACCTAATAGTGACTGCTGCATCAATCAACTGAGACTTCTTTGAAGGTGCAGTGTATCCTGGTTTATATTCCTGCACAAATTCATGACTTCCTTCTAAGAAAAAAAACACAAAGAAAAAGATTCCACCTTTATGGTTTTTAACTTTTTATTAAGGCATCACGTTAAAACCAATATAACATTCCAAATCCCAATCATAGATCATAAAGGGGAGAGAGAAAGAGAGACCTTAAACTGTGGAAAATATGGCGAAAGACAAATTTGAGCATCTAAAACTCAAGAACGACTTATTCCTGAATTCAATCACAAGAACAAAATACAAAAACACAACCGAATGGTTTTGTTTCCCACCCAAAGAAAAATCCATAACAAAAAAAACAATTCAGAAAACTCCCTCACAGCAGCAAACTCCAAAAAAGAAACCCAAAATTAATTCATCTGAATAAGAGAAATTCATACCTGGAGACATATTTCACAGGTTGTGTTTCCCTTCTCGTTGCACCACCTCTGTATGCAATCTCTGTGTGCAAACTAAAAAAGAAAAAGAAAAAATAATAATAATATTTATTGTGGAAAACAAGATTAAACAGCAGAAACAGAGCACACCCACATCAACAAAACAAAGCTCTCTTTCTTTACCTTAACAGTTCCTGAACAAGAACAGGGAGCTTCCAAGCTCTTACAGCTCTCTACTTCTTCTTCATGGCAAATTCTACAGTATGAAATTGCATACTTTGATTTCAAAGCATCCACAAACAACACAACTTCTCCCATTTTTTTGTTTTCACGGCCTTCTTTCTCTCCTTCTCTCTCTTATTTCAAAAAATCTCTTTCTTACTCCGTGTCTCTGTTTCTCTCTTCATGTCTCCCTCTCGAGTCTGCACTTAAATAAAAGAAAGTGAACCTGGAGTTACGCAATCGTCCTTCCAAATTTTCAAATGGATATTATTCACTTGGGTTTTTCATTTGGACCGGCGTGGACGTGTCGGGAAAAGACACGCTCCGAAGAAAACAGGACCATCAAGTAATTAATATCGACTTGACTCACTTAATACTCGTGTAGTAATAATTAATTTTAGAGAAATATTAAATATAGTAAATATTGTGTATTTTATTTAAAAAAAATTAGAATTAATTATTAATTTTTTTCTTAATTTTAATTAGAAATATAAATTTTGTCACATAATTATTTATCATTATTGTAAGAAAAATTCTCATTTTTAAATTCCTAATCATTTTTTATCCTAAGGTGAACTTGCACCCATATATATAATATGGTACTTCATGGTTGTCTTTACTTCTTGATCAAGGTGAAAAAGTGAGTTTTTTAACTTTTTTTTTATAGTGAAATCTACTTCTTAATAAAGGGTTTGTACGAAATTTATGCATCCGAAACTTGTATATATCATTTCTCTTTCTTTAAATGTCCTCTCATATTTCTCTCTCATTTATAAACATCTTTACAAAATATTTACGATAAATGATTTATATATTCTTAGAGTGCACTTCGCATACTTTTTTTTTTTTTAAATGACAAGTAAGAGATTCATATGTAAAAAATCTATTTTGTACTAGTGAGTTGTACATTTTAAAAAAAAATACGTATGATTTATTGACGTAACTGTACGTAATATTCCTCATTATTGAATAGATGTTTTTTTTTATCAAAAGATGTATCTCCAAACATGATTATTTTTGTCATAGTTCTCAAGAAAATATGGCACAAGGTATAACGAATCCTTATAAGACTATTCTTAAAAGTTAAAATACAACATATCACTTTCAAATGTATTTTAATTAGCCAAATAATATATTTAAATAACCAATCACGATTATTTATAATTTAAAAAGCCCATGCCTAATAAATTATTTATTCGTGTAAATTATCAAGGACAGAGGGACAATTTTGTCTTTTAACACCACTATCAAAGGGAGAATATTGTCACGTTTCAAGAAAGAAATGAAAAGAAAATCACATTATTTAATGATCATAGCCTTCCTGTCCCTACGTGACCAATTCAAAATTCTTGCTTTCCATAGTTTGAATATGGACCCTTGGATCTGCCCATCAACGGTGCTAATCATTTGAACCCAAAAATTTTAAAATTTACGGGCCCCTCTCGTGGACGGTTGATGATGTTGTTTTTTTAATATTTTTATTTTTTTTTTTTATCTGAAACAAGATTTAGGAGTGGTATGGATTCATATATAAGTTGAGATGAATTGAGATAGTTTATAAATAATAAAATAAAAGTTAAATTATTTATTATATTTTGTGTAGAAATTTAAGAAAATTATTTTAAAATTTAAAAAAGTTGAATTGTTTATTATATTGTGTAGAAATTTGAAAAAATTGTAATTATGAGATGAGATGAGTTGAGATGGATTATGAATATAAACGAGGTGTGATTTGAATAGTGAGATAAGATGAGATGATTTTAGATAAAAATTAAAGGTTAAATAAAATATTATTAAAATATTATTTTTTAATATTATTATTATTTTGTAATTTGAAAAAGTTAAATTATTTATTATATTTTATATAAAAATTTGAAAAATTAATATGATAAAATGAGATAAAATATTTTTATTATACAGACCTAATTTCTCTATTTTTGGTATAATATAAATTTAATATTTTTTTATATTTAATATATATATATATATATATATATTTGGAGAATTATGGGCTAGCAGTAGCTGCTGACGGTTGTGCTTATCCTTCCGAGTCTGGTCCTGATCATCTATATCCATCTAAAGGTTGGATTTATCTACTCTATTCTGTGGAATCCTACCATTATGGATTGCTCACAAAAATGGCACCAAAAGTGATTGAAATTTGAACTTTTTTTGACCGTTTGAGCAAGTTGGTGTTGCCTGCCTGTGGGGACATTGATCTTTACACCAAGGAGGATCATCCTAGCCGTCCGTCCACTAACTCAAAAGCTAGTGCTGCCCCAACTCTCAAATGCTCGTCGGCGTAGTATACATAATGTGCGTGGAATTCTCGATCTTTTAACAGGGACCACTAAAGATATTTTTTAGGAATAGGAAATCGAAAAACCATGTCATATTAATAACATTACTACTTAACTACACGCCACATTAATGATGTCTTCGCAAAATTACGTTACATTAAATGACTTTGACATAAGGAATAATACAAAAGACGTAGACTCTATGGGAACAGACACGATCTGTCCTCCCAAACTTATGGTATAAATAGCAAACTACAGGTACGAGAAATCTCTCTGATCTCTAAACTATTTCTCTTATTTATAAATTTCCAAGAATACTTACTAACTTTGGCATCGGAGACTCTTCGGCCCCAAGGCCGCCCTCTCCTAGTTACCATCTCTCCTATATTTTGTAAGCCCATTTTGCAATACCTGAATTGTCGGAACCTGACCAAAAAATATACGAAACACAATGTTAACAGTCTCTATCCTTTATATAATTACTCCCAATAGTCATCGTTCTATTATAGTAAGAGTTATGAATTTGAGACATATCGTTTTTTATTATAGATTTTGTTAGTTTAAGTCACAACAACTTATAAAATAATAAAATTTAAGTTGTTATTCATTTAAGTGGTACATATATGAAACTGTTGAAAGTGTGTTACATCAATAAGTGTAGTTGGAGATGACAAAATCTCAGATTAAGCTGCGTTTTGATATTGAGGTGATCTTAGATAATCTGAGTTAATCTGTGAATAGTAGTAATTTGTGGATTCCAATGAGATGTGTTTAAATGTAATAGATTGATATATGTGTTTAAATATATGAAGTAGGTTGAGATGAATTTAAATTTTTTATAGAAAGTTTAAAAAGTAGTGGTTCCCATTAATGATTAGTTTAGGATGAGTTGAGCTCACTTCAACAAACGAACACAGCCTAAGAACTCGTTTGGATACTGGAAGTATCTTAAAATCATATGAATAGTAGGAAAATAGTTTGTGAATAGTAGTGAAATTGTTTGATTTATAATTTAAAATGTTTTATTGGGTTTAGGCAATAAGAGAAAAAAAATGAATAAAAATATTATAAAGTAAAAAAATTGTTTGAATCTAATTTTTTAATATTATTTTTTGTTTTGAAATTTGAATAAGTTTTATTGATTTTTTTATTTTATTTTGAAATTTGTAAAAGTTGTAATGATTAGATAAAAAAAAGTTGAAGATTGAAATTAAAAATTATTTTATATTCGAATAATGTTTGGAAAAGAAATTATAAAAAGTTTTGAAAATTTATCATCTCATTTCATTACCCAATCATGCTTTAGTAGCATTGTTATATGGATGCCTATTTATTAGTTACAACAATAGGATTACTCAAGATTTCATATTGTGGGGGTAGTTTATTGGCGGATTTAACTAAATTCTAATAATTCACTTTTAAATTCAATGATCGAGGTTTTGCAATGTTAGCATTTCTATCACTTTTAAACTCAAAACTTAGCACATTAACTTTGGTTCATTTTAGTAGATTGAATATGAGTTTAATAGCTATAAGATATTCTTGTTGCAAAATCCTTTAAAATCAATGAGAAGAATTTAGAGTTTAGATTCTCCAGGAAAATTATTCTAGAAAATTTTCAAGATTTCAACATGAATTTATATATAATATGTAGGGACGTTCATCTGCCCCGACCCGAATTGGATACTTCCTACCCAACCCGAAAGCAAGCAGTTCCATGTGGTTGTTTCTAGCCGAATTTTTGAAACTAAAGTTCCGACCCGAATTTAATTTCGAAAGGATTGGGTTTTCCAACCTGTTTTGTTATGGAAAAAAAAAAAGGAAAGAAAAAAACAGGATCCCTTAAATTTTTTACGAATTTCACTCAATCACATGTTAATTAGCACATCAAACGAAAAAAAGCTCAAACACTACGTGTAAGATGATGTACAGTTCACTTCCCATATAAACAAATAAATAAAATGTTAAAATCTTTTCATTTAAGTTAGAGAGAGAGACCAAGATCCTTTGATTAATTGGCAATACTTTTGTTTCTCACTAAGAGAATCAATGATTGAATCCCCATTCCGTATGTATAAAAAAAAAAAGTTAGAGAGAAATAAAAAGAAAAGAAAAAACATATAGTCAGTTTCGTGGAAAGAAAAATCTCAAAAACTTTAAGAGACAGAGAGAGATAGAGAGAGATTATTCATTTCCTGTTCCTTCCAATTTGCACGATTCGATCGTTGAGATTTCGACCTAAGCAAGCAAGCAATCCCTTTTTTGAATTCTTTCTTTCGATTCATCCCTCTTGTTTGTTTGTTTATTTTTTGAACAAATTCTTAAAGATATTTCATATCTGCAGAAATTCCAAGATGACAAACAGAGTCTACCCTTCTTCCTTCTTCCAAGCCCACCGCCATTAAAGGCACAGTCACCGCCGGTGCTAATAACACAACAACCCTAGCCGCTGTCACTGCCCTTGTCAAGCCCCAACTCAGGCAACCTTATCAACATCCACCATAGTGCCATAACCACCGACGTCGACACAGTCAACATGGTCTATGCTGATGTTGCTGCTTCTAGTCGTTCCTTGTCCTCCTCGTGGTGACTCTTCTCGTTTCCATCACTAGCTTTTAGTTAGACACTAACATTCAACTGTGGTGTAGAACGAAAACGAAAATCGGTTAATAACTCGATTACAAACCATTTTTCATTTTTCCAGAACGATTACGGAAGGTTCCTAATTCCGATCCAATTGTTTTCAAGTCGGTTAATTTGGTTCAGGTGAAGTCAAAATTTTCGGTTAGAGTCGGTCACCGACTATTTTGTTCACTCCTAATAATATGTGTCATTTACAACAAGCTATGCTTGTTAATTGTCTAAGGTTATCGGAGAAAAAAATATTTTATCAAAGAATATGTAGGAAATTATATTATTAAGTTTATTGTGATCTAGTAAGAATATCTCAGATGATTTGTGAATAAAAGCGAGAATAGTAATAAATAATTTGTGAACAATAGTGAAGTAGTCTGAGAATATCTAAGAATAATTGTGTTCTCAAATAAATGGGAATCCTCTTTAACAACAATACACTCCATGCAGCCCACTCTTGAGTTGGTTTTGAATATGATATTTTTGTTCACACAAAATTGTGAAGAAACTTAAATTTGAGTTGATACGTAGCAAATATCAACAACTTGTTTTTTTTTTTTAATTAACAAGAAGTACTTTGGGAAGTTGAAGGCACTGTTTTAAATTTCGTACTGTATCGGCCGGTACGGCCAAAATTTTCCGTACCAACCGTTGGGCCGGTATAGGTATTCCATACGTTTCGTACCAGCCCAAATACCGGCCGGTACCTGTCTTACCGGCCTCAATTTCGGCCTCAGCCTATATTTCGGCCGATACCGGCCTATATTTCGGCCTTCCATTTTTGTTTTTTTATTTTTTCAAACTACAAACTTATTTTTTAACTCTCAATTCAAACTAGACTATTTATAATTTTTATATATAATTTATTCATATATCGACTATTCCGAAATGGTACACGAAACAGTACTGATATCGAAATATTTCGTTCTAGTGCCTTGACTGGTACGGCTTCCGATACGATATTCAAAACATTGGTTGAAGGTACTAATAAGCCTATTATTCTTATTTAAAGTTGATGCACGGCCTTGAATTTAAAGAGCATTAATCTTTGATATATTAGGTTAAAGTCTTGTCAAGTTGAGATTAAGCAAAGCCTATATTTCCAAGCTAGCAATTAGAAGGCAACCAAATGAAAAGGACGACATCACTTTTTTTTCTTTTTTCTTTTTTTAAGTGATAGAGTGGACCATTGCATGCTTAGAAAACAAAAAAGAAAGGAGAGGATTTCATTTCTTTTATTTTTTTAAAAATTAATTTACTTTGCACTTTGTTGCTTTAAGAATTAAGAGTCAATTTTAATTTATAATTTTGAAATTGAGTTTTGGTGGAAGAGATGTTTACTAAATGAGAAATCCTAATAACTGGTCGGGCTTATGTTACCTAAATAACAGCCCACCAATAATGTAGTGACACTTAGGCTTTCTACCACAACAATCTTGTGATGCACTACATCAGATTGGAATAAAATTTGCTATTTCGCTGCCCCCTCTGGTTTGCCCTTCCCCTCTCACACAGAAGAGTTTGGCTTCGATCACCAAAGGGAGAAGGCTTGTCCGAGAAGAGAAGCAGAGCTAGGTGGAAAGGCAGATCCAGAAAAAGCAGTTGATCGAGCTCTACGAGTAGTAATAAAGCCCACACTTTTCTTTATTATTATCTCTAGCAAATTAAATTGTTCAATTTGGTAATCTTTCAATTTGGGAAAATGATCATAGGGAAAAGCTGTGAAAGATTCTTCATTTCTCGCTTACCTATTGTCCCATATAAATTGTTATAAAAAGAGAGAAAAAGAACATAGCTTTTTATATTGATTGCTTGTAGTAATTCTGCTTTTTATTGTCATCTTCTTTTTTGACAATCAAAAATCATTTCTGCAGTTTGATTTCATTTGGGCTTTTGTTCTATAAACATCACTTTCCATACAAGCAAACAAGCTCAAGATTTTTCTACATGATCATTTTCTCAAATTGTAAGATTACCATGTATGTAGCTGAGGGGATGGCGGCAACAGACAAACGATGAGGTTAGGGAGATTTGGTGGAAGAGGGAGAGGGGAAGGAAATTTTTTCACGCTTTTAACAACGTTATCAGCATTCCTTTTCTTCTTTAGTAGTTTTTTATTCTGAGTTTTCCTTTCTTTCTTTGCCTGTGAATGTTTACTGGCTCGTGATGATCGTAGTGGCAGACTGGTGGTGGTGGACTGCTAGCGGACGAAGGACTGCTTGACAGTGAAACTGAAAGCAGAGCTCGATTCCTATCGTGAAGCACCCTCTGGTTTCCTATCTCTTCTTTTCCCTTTTCTTTCTCATGTGAACGAGTGTAACTTGAGGTTGGTGTAATTTTTGAGGTGGCATCATGTAAGTGGAAGGCTGTTATTTGAGGAAAAATGGCCCGACCGCTTAGAAGCAGTTCTGTTACTAAATTGGTTAAGCTATAGGTCAATTGGCGCATCCTACCTAAAAGGGATAAAATATCTTAGGTTCAAAGTGGCTTTTCAAGCCCAGTCTAAGGTTAGGAGTCTTGTCGGGAAAGAAGAAAGAGAGAGAGAATGAGAGGACAAAAGGATGAGGAAGTAAAAGGGTGTTTGGGTGTCGGGAGGAAAATATGGGATGGAACTTAAAGGAGAGATTATGTGACATAAAATAAGGATGTGCATAGGAAAAGAGAAAGAGCCCAGCCGAATTCAATGGGGTTTTCTTCTTCCAAACTTCTTTCAGACTGCTACTTCGACTTCGACTTCGACTTCTCCTTCAGCTTCTTCAACTTCGCGACCAATGCACCAGCGAACGGGTCTCCATTAGAAAATAGATTTCTAATCTTTATTGTACATCGAGGATAAGTGGCCATGAGAGACTATAAAACAATCATATTATAGTGAACTCTCTCCACCTCAAACCATCAAAAACATAGGCATTATGCCGAACTACATAATTTATGTGTCTCTGTCTCTTTTATTTTTCTAATATTTATTTCCTGTTCACTATCATGGATATATGCACGAACGCCGTACAATCACACTGAACCACCACTAAGGGCTACAAACTATACTAATCGAGGCCCGAATTGTCATAGCGGTCGAGAATAACTCTTTCTCTCTTTCAGGTCTATTGTGCGATTTTTTGACATTAACACTACCTTTTATATAAAAATAGATAAAGGGAGTCCTGGATTCTATTTTGCACGAATGTATTATTTCTTTTGTGGTATAAAAAGTGGGAGGAAAATCTTAAATCTAATCCTCACAAATATCCCGATGTGTTGCAAAAAAGAAAAACAACCTCCTGGGGATGAGAGAAAAGTATTGTTCAATGAAAAAATTTACGAAAAATGTTTATTGATATATGATATAAAGATTTTTTTTTTCATCCCTCTTGAATTATCGGAGGTATATTTATAGAAAATTTCTTGTCGAAGGCTTGTCCACCATCGAGATTATTTGGTAGGATACCCGGTACCAATAAAAAAAAATTATTGTAAAATTATAGGTACTCTATGACAAATTTAGAAATAGACATTTGCTAGTAACAAAAGAATGTTGATACGACCCCTTGATCTAATGTGTAGGCATTGCAAAAAAAAAAAAAAAAAAAGGCAAACGAGATAACAGATCCATCCAGTCATCCCTCCCTCAGCATGATGGGGGCATTGAGCACCTTGTGTGGTGAGGGTAGGGTGGATCCCTTCCAACCAAAAGCTCTAACCATTGACATTATTTTATTTTTTCGGATACGCATGAAACACGTACACATGATCAATTTATGCAACCATGAGAGTGACTTTCATCACTGTTCAAATATATGAATCTTGAAAACTAAAAGTGTTTAAATTAAACTGGTCTTTAGTCAGTAAGAGTGCTACAACTACGAAAAGATTACACAAAATTAGTAATTTTATAAATTAACGTAATTTTATGTGATCTGTTAGATATATTTTATAACAAAAGTAACTTTACAATCTAATCAATCACATCAAACTACGTCAGCTTATAAAATTACTTTTATGTAATTTTTTTATAGTTAAAATATTTCTCTCGAGAAGGGTTGAGTATTGTACGAGTTAGAACAACCTGATAGCAACGCATGAGACAGAATAGTCGGCATTGGAGAAGGCTTTGCTTCAAAGTTCATGAATAATGTGTGGGGATCTTGTGAAGTGATGGTGGCCCTTTTGGGTTCTTCCGTTTAGATATAAAAATACTCTCATCTCATCATTACAATTTTTTCAAATTCTCATACAAAATATAATAAACTTTTTCAAATCTCAATTCAACTTTTTTAAATTTCAAAATAATAATAATATTTTAATAATATTTTATTCAATTAATTTAAAACTATCTCATCTTATCACACTGTCCAAACTTAAAAGAAGTTGGAAAAAAAATGCGGCAAAATAAATTAGATAACAATGATTTTTCTGCTGAAGGTCAAGTCCATTTGAACTAGGCCTAAGCTTAAAGCCCAGCCTCCTGCAGGTTCTCTCTTTTTCAGGCTCTGAGTGACCAGCCCGACTCAGCGTTTACTGTTTCACAACTTCATCTTTGTTCTAATAGAAAACAAGCTGAGAAGCAAAATAAAACTCCATAAGGTTTTGATATTAAGAATAGTAAATAATTTGTGAATTGTTATGAACTATTTATGAATAGGAGTAATGCAGTGGATATACAATAAGGTTTCTAATACAGTGGATATATCAATCAAGTAGAATTGATTAGATTGGATTTGTGTCTAGCTCGGAGCTTCGCTACTTATCATCTCCATACCTTATATTTATTTTTATTTATTTTTTATTTTTTTGATTTTATTCTTTCTAAACTAATTGAGTTATTCTACTTATTATTCATATATTACACATTTAGTAAGAGAAAAAAATAAAAAATAAAAAATAAAAAATTTATATATAATGTTTGATGTGAGGATCATTGATGAGCGAAATTTTTCTTCTAACTCTAATTACAACTTTTCTCAAAAAAAAAAAAAAAAAACTCTACATACAATCTAAAAGAGAAATGCTATTTGATTTAGTTCTTGGGCCGGTAGAATGTCTGGCCCACTAGCAAGACCTTAAACCTTTACAAGCAGAAGAAATTCTATTAAATGAAAAGAAATATTATTTTATGAGGAATAATTTTATAATTTTGAAAAAATTTAAAAATAAAATTATCTAAATTTGTATTGCAATCCTTAAAATAGAGATTGTACCTAACATTGCTCTACAAGCAGTCAACATCTGAAAAAGTCTTCCTTTTTTTCTTTTTTTCTTTTCTTTCTTTCTCCTACAAAGCAACAAGCTAATAAGACAATCCAACACACAAATTTAGAATTTTATTTTTCTTAAAAAAAAAAAAAAAAATTTATTCATCATCTCCACACATCACATATTATTTTTTTTTTCTTATCAAATATACAATGTATAAATTATGAGTAGAAGAATTTAATTAGTTTAAGAACAATACAACCAAAAAAAAAAATTTTAAAAATGAAAAAATTTAGTATATAGTATGTGAGAATAATGAGTAACAAAATTAAAAAAAATTTATACAGAAATCTTACACTACACATTTCTATGTAATTAACATGTGATTTATTATTTTTCTTATTCTATTTAAATATATACATATTTAAGAATTAAAATAGAAAGTCAAAATAACAAATTATATGATTAAATAGAAATGTGTGGTGTAAAATTTTTGTGTAAATGTCTTTTATTTAAAAAAAAAAAAAGAAAAAAAAAAAACGACGGCAGCTGTTCATCATGGGTGATTTTCCGGCCACCGAATGTCGAGGCGGTGCCGAATCTGGCCACAACAGTACTGACTATTGAGTCATTGACGGATCTCCTTTGGACTTTATGTCCGTCCATTAGCCTTGTTTTACAGCCCCTGCCGAACATGAAATTGCTGAACAGCTTGATCTTACGTGTCAGTCTGTCAGATGACGCCCATAGGCCATAAGATAGATGCTACTTGCCGCTTTGTAGCACCGTTCAATCCGCCATTTTGGCTTTTTCTTTTCTTTTTTTTTTTTTTTACATTTTTTAATATTTTTAAAAAATTAAAAAATATATTAATACATTAAAAATCATTTTCTTAATTATTAAATAAAAAAATTAAATATACAAACGATTAAAATAAATAAATAAAGTGAAAAAACAAACATTTTTCATAATAATAACAATAATAATAATAAACTAATCTAGAGGGGTCAAATTGGAATGGAACTTTATTATTTAAAATATGTTAATCATTAGTTGAGGTTACAGTAAAAAATAATTTTTTTTATCAGTTACTATTTATTTTTATATCATATAAATTATAAAATAAAAAATAACAAAATTGTTAAATATGAGATGTAGAGATGAATAATGATTGATGTATACTAAAATTTTATGTGAAAACATAATGAAAGAATATTGATGAGTAGAGTTTTTATTTTCAAATTTTTTAAAACTCCCAAAACGTGACTGTTTTTATAGCCTAATTTGTCCATTTTAGTTTTGAATATAACATCACCTTTATTTATAAATTTATTTTTTATGAAATTTCTTTATGAGCGTAATAGTTATTCTCGTTGCATGAACATGAACTCAACAATTTAAATTGAGTAGGGCTACACTCGCAAAGGGTGTAGCCCGATGATGAGTCTTGAGAAGGTCAAATCTTTTCTTCTTTTTTTCATATATTTTTTTATATCCTTAAATATTTTTAAAAGATTCACAACATTGTTAAAAAATTCATCCTTAATCATTAAGTATAAAAAAAAATTATGAATAAGATATAAGTTTACCGTATGGTTTTTATTTTAAGTTAGGATGTGATCCATGTAAATGAGGCTTTTTATGATCTTCAACTTAAAAGTTACTACATCAGCTTTTTATTATTAGTAAAATATACTCATTCATGCACAATCAAATTACAAATTTATAAACCTTTACACTTCTGTGCACAACCTATTATAGTAGAAGCTACAGCCTTAATATCTCCTGTAAAGCTTGATAAAAAACTCAATTTGCAGAATATAGTTTTTGAAAGAGACTCACTATAGGTGGTATATGCAGTAAAACAACATGTGAAGGAAAATGGGATGCTTCAATGTCTTATACATGATGTTCATTCTCTCTTGGCAGACACAAGATGAGAGATAAGACATGTAAAGAGCAGTGCAAATCAGATGACTCACAAGTTAGCACAACAAGCGTTTTACCAAAATTGTGAGATTATTGCCATTGATTTTATCAACCCAGATATAAGTGCTCAAGTTATGGCTGAAGGACATAACTCAAGTTTTTGTTCCAGTGTAGTAGTTGTAGCTCAATCTCATGTAAATGTTGTAAGCCATAATTATGTCGTGTCTGTTTCTGATCTTAACAATGTAATGGTTGATGGCTATAATGTTGTTGTTTGAATGAAGTTTGATGTTTTTATCAAAAAATTACAAATTTATAACCTTGTTTTAAAAAAATAAAATACATGGTGGCCGTAGCTCATTCTAAAGATTTGTAGCCACCCCACAGTGGGATAGTGTCGGATTAGGTCAAAACAGTATGACTGAGATAATTTTAGAAAAATTTTAAAATTAAATAAATTATTATTAAAATATTATTTTTTGATATTATTATTATTTTAAAATTTAAAAAAATTAAATTATTTTATATATTTTATATAATAATTTGATAAAATTATAATAATAAGATGAGATAAAATATTTTCACTATATAATAAACATGGACTAGTTTCCTAACCAAACCAAACTCGACGGTACCAACTACCAACTTTTCAAAACAAGCAGACCCACCAAACAACTCTCCAACGGCACCATATTTCAGATTTATGAACGTTGCAGTACTGTTTCTTCTGCATGATGTTACTTTTCTTTTAAACCTAGTTTGTTTTTACAGTTTGAATAAATCTTTGCAACTTCTCAATACTCTACATTTTTTTTTTAATTTTTATTAATTTTTTCATTTATCAAATATTTATTATATGAATAATGAATAGAATATTAAATATAATTTAAAAAGAATAAATTCAAAAAAAATTTAAAAATTTAAAATAATATGGAGTGTAGAGTGTGGTAAAGGTTGTGTAGTAAAACTCTTATAGTTTATCTCGTATAATTATTATAGTTTTTTTTAAATTTTTATATAAAATATAAAAAAAAATTTAAATTTTTCAAATCTCAATTTAATTTTTTTAAATTTTAAAATAAAAAATAATATTAAAAATACATATTCTAATAATATTTTATTTTTCAGCTCATCTCCTTTAAAAAATACAAATGAGGCCTTATTATATAAAATTATAATTGTATATATAGACAAACATGTAAAAGACCGTTTTCTTTGGAAAAGCAGAGTAATAAAACATCAGTTATTTAGTGTCTTTAGTGCCCATGTCCATTAGCTTCGTTTTAGAGAATGCATGTGTACAAATTTTTTATTCTTTATTTTTTGATGGAAAAAGACTTTATATTATTCAATAAATCAAAGTTATAATTATGATTTATCAATATAAAAAAAATTCAGACTATAGGCCAACCTACTCATCTGCACTATAGCATTCTCATATATATAGTGACAGACATTGTCTTAACTTCTCAATAACTCTATCTTAAAAGAGAAAGCGTTCTGTAAAAATAAAATTGAATAGCCTATCCATCCTCTCAAAGAAAAGGATACGTGATATTGCTGCTATAGACACTAAATTCAATAACCTATTTCTTTTTTATTAATAACTAAACAACAAAGATCACGACACAAAAAACAACATAAGCACAAGCCGATTTTAAAAGCCTCTTACGCATCAAATGACGCTCATAGGATAGTTCACCGACCTAGAATTAAAAAAATGTAAAAATATATTAAAATAGCCTAGCCTAATGTCATAATTATAAAAAACTTTAAAAAAAATAAATTTATAAATAAATTGATACGATTTCATATGGTACGTTAGATATATTTTATAATAAAAATAAATTTATAATCTCACATCAATTTCCATTAGTTTATTTTATAAAATCTTTTTTCTGTTAAAGAAAAATTCTATTTATATTTAAAAAAAAATATTATCGACCGTGGTTGTAAGTCTCATCATCTAATCTATTCATCTATTGAGTAGTATAAAAACAATTAAAATACTATTTGTCGTTTTTAACTTATCATTTAATTATTTAATGTCACGTCACAACGTAATAAAAAGATGATGGTAGATGGTTCTCTTTTCAATTTTTCTAAAATGCAGATACCCCCACCCGTTGGATCTTTCTTTGGAGCATTTTGTTCTTCTTTGAGATAGAACGAGATTTTAAACCAGCTTGGATTGGGTATATACTTCTTGTATCAATATTTCCTACAATTTTTTTTTATCCAATTATTTTTTAAATTAAGAAATAGTTCCTATTGTATTTAATATTATGGTTCATACTATCAACACGTATGTGGCTCTGCTTAGATAGTGAAAATATTCCATCTCATCTCATCATTACAACTTTATCAAATTTATATATAAAATATAATAAATAATTTAATTTTTTTAAATCTCAAAACATCGCAAATTATGTCCATCTCTTTTGGAGTGATAGAAAATGTTTAGGTAAGAAATTCTAAGAAATTTCATTCTCATCCAAACATCAATTTAGTAACAAGAAGTTCCATTAAAAAAATGATATAGACAAAACTAGCTTACAAAGTTATTAAAATATCAATTATTTTTTGAATTTGAATTGACTTTGATGGGTTGAAGTCCAAAAAAAAAAATAATACCATGTTATTTAAAAATTGCATAAAAATTATAAAATAATTAATTTTATATGCATTATTTCCTCTTGAACTGATCCGGTGGTCCTGAGTTTAAAAAAATAATTACAGCTAGGCTGCTTGAGATTTGAAATCTGATTCGAGGAGCTCATGACCCTCCACATTCATATTTGTTAATGTTTCAATTAGTTGTTTATTATTAAGGACCACTCCACTTTATTATTTATTATTTTTAGTAAGGACCACTCCACTATATTTAGAACTCTTTTTTTTTTTTTATTTTAAATTACTTGTCTATTTTATTATTTTTTTATTATTAATCTTGTCTTTTTAAGGAGCTTGACGTTCACAGCAAAATAGTAAGTCAAAAGAGAGGAAGCGAACCAGAAGAAGAAGACGAAGCTAGCTGGGTGTGATCGAGATGATGAAGTTGTTGGAACTTCCTCCTGTTTTGAGAATGATTTTCTGGGTAGCTGTTTTAGGAGTGGCTGCCTTCTTCTTTCATCTTTACAACACTGTTTGGGTAAAGTCCAAAAGGATCAGAAAAAAGCTGGGGATACAAGGAATCAAAGGTCCTCCACCTTCGTTTTTTTCTGGAAATCTGTCTGAGATGCAGAAGATTCAATCCCAGGCGACGAAAGCCCCAAATCATGCTGATCAAATTGTTGCCCACGATTACACTTCCACTCTCTTTCCATATTTTGAACAGTGGAGAAAGGAATACGGTATTCTTCTTCTTCTTCTTCATGCTTCTTCTCCGGCCACTGGTCTTTTTTTTTTTTTTTCTGTTCTTGTTTGAATATTCTTTGCTTTCCGTACTGTGTCTGGTTTTCAATTCATATCCATGGCAGCATCATCATGAGTAGATCCTTAGGGCATATGGAGAGCTCAGTACGGCTCGTTTGAAAATTTGTGTTCTCGTTTTAAACATTTGGTTGAAGATAAAAGGGCTTTTGTCTCTCTGCATGAGTAACACATGCTTTTCGTTTCTCAAAATCAGTGTGAAATTGAGATGATTGGAAAAAGACGGGGGGCGTGTTTGGTCGGAATTATGTTCGTTCCTTTGGAAAATAGATGTTATTGAAATGAGATTAATGGCTAATTGCAATGGATTTTCATGACTTTTTCAAAAGCTCTCTAACTAATTTTCTAATTTATGCAATGCGTTAAATAGTAAATTAAATAGTCGATGCGATTTGATGTTAGATAAATTCCTCCATTTAATTTTAGTCTTTTTCATTTTTTTTAATTTTTAAATATTTCTATTGTTATTTATATAATTTAAATTGTTATGATACCCGTCTATTAAATTACTCGATGTGTACTTGTAGAAAATTCTTTACTGAAAACTTATAAATCTCTAAAATTAGTCAGAATGTTGTTTTTGGACACCCATATCAAGAAAAAAGTTATTTAAAAATAAAAAATAAAAAATATTATTAAAACAAAAAGTATTTAAGAAATAACTAATAAAATCTTAAAAACATTTATAAAGAAGTCACTAATATTAAAAATGGAACTTAACAAACAACTACTGAAAACTAAAAAGATTAAAAAACGATTTTGTGAATTGATTTATAATTTTGTGAATTTTGTTATTTCAACAAAAAATATTTAATTGCTAAGGAGCTCCTTTTTGCAATTAACTCCCTGGCCAGTTTCGTTGTCCGTCAAAGTCATGACAAACGACAAGGTTGTCACTTGTCACAAATGACATGTGCATATCAATACTTGATTTATATCGAGAGTAATCCTACAGTCAACGAAAAATTATATAAAAATAATTTTATAAATTGATATAATTTAAAATAATTTTATAATACGACGAATCATATTTTTTAACTATATCAATTTATAAATTTATTTTTATATAATTCTTTTATAACTAGAGTATTTCTCTTATATCAATTATAAGTTTAACTAAATTATTTTAAAAGCATTGGAAATGGGATTATGTTTCCCTGAATTATAGCATAGATGGCTCCGTCAGACAAGGCCCTGGTTTTGAGGGCAAAAGCAAACAATTGGATGCATCTCCACGTTTCAAAACTAAACTAAACTCGGCAAGTTGCACCTGATTTCTCATTTACTAAGTTATAAGTGCTTGATACACTATAATATATGATTGTGATTGGTGACAATGACATTAATAATCTATAGTTTATGAAAAGACCATAGCTAATCAATGTGACTAAAGATGGTATAATCGATAACCCAGGTGAAAATCGATGATTGAATTCAAGAGATTCGAGTATAGCTCGAAACTAGTTAGATCTATCAAATTCGTAAATTATTATTTTTTGGTATGGAAAATGATTTGTATAAGTTTAAGATACACAAACCTCGTCAGAGTCATTTGAAAAAAAACAAAGAGACCCACTTGAAAAAAAAAAAAAAAAACTTATTCTTTTATGGTGGGTCGGATTTTTAAAACATTTGCATGCGATTTGAAGGTTATAAGATGTGTAGTGTAGGATAGTAAATAGTAATTAATGAAAAGAATTATTTAAATCTTTAAACAGTAACAACCTCTTGCAACCTATTGCCTAACATCAAATCAACTTATATTGGAGTTGGTAAATCTGATACTCTGAAAAACGTACAGGTCTAATATATACCTATTCAACGGGGATGAGGCAACATTTATACGTGAACCAGCCGGAGCTAGTAAAGGAAATGAACCAATGCATAACTTTGGGCTTAGGAAAGCCTTCTTATGTATCAAAGAGACTTGCACCCATGCTCGGCAATGGTATTTTGAGGTCCAACGGCCATATTTGGGAACAACAAAGGAAAATTGTTGCTCCTGAGTTCTTCATGGACAAAGTCAAGGTACTGAATCTAAATCCTTTTCTTAGGTTTCTGAATCTGCCTGCTTTAAATCTTATAAATCACGTAATATATATGTAAGATTAATCTAAGATATAGAAAAAAAGTAGTGTTAGATATACAAAAAGATCTAACAAAAGTAAGTTTATAAATTAAGAAAAATGTTATTCTTACCACTTATTTTTATCGCTTAGAGTTATTGGTGTGATTTTTTATTTTATTTTTTAACTTTTTTTTATTTAATGATTAAAAATCTATTTTTTAATAATATTTTAATTTTTTTTGTTTTTTTTAAATATTTAAAAGTATTAAAAACTACATGTAAGAAAAAGCAAAAAAAAAGAAAAAATGATAATATATAATGGCAGCTCTAGCGGGAGTGGTGGCTATAGAGCCACTCATAAAGTAAAGAATTTAATGTGATATGTCCTATCTACTTTATTTTAAAAATTATTTTATAATCTAATTACATTTTACATCAAGTTATAGCAGTTTGTAAGTTGATTTGAGTAATGCTACACATCATCTATTTTTTCATCATCCCATGATGTGGCATTAGATGATTGAAGACTATTTATTATGTTTTACTTGTGAACCTATCATTTAATACCACATCATGAGATGATGAGAGGATGATAAGAAAAATAATGATGAATAAATTTTTTCTTTCAGTTATAATATAAGAAATAAATAGAAAAAATAAATTATATTTACAGTTTTAAGATATGCAAATCTCATACACTCACTTTGAAAAAAGAGAATA
Organism: Juglans regia; assembly: GCF_001411555.2. Taxonomy (NCBI): domain Eukaryota; kingdom Viridiplantae; phylum Streptophyta; class Magnoliopsida; order Fagales; family Juglandaceae; genus Juglans; species Juglans regia. The sequence goes on from NC_049908.1 coordinate 10,333,278, forward strand.
AATCTAAAATTTATGTGAAAATTTTTTTTTTTTTTAAAAAAGACTGTGCAAAACTTACACACATTATAACTATATAATCTAGTATTACTCAATAAGAAATGACCGTGATCATGGATACTAAATGGCAGGGCATGATGGGGCTAATGCTCGAGTCAGCACAAACATTAGTGAGAAAATGGGAGGACTCCATCGAAGCTCAAGGTGGTACGTCAGCAGACATTCAGGTGGACGAGGATTTGAAGGGTGTCTCGGCAGATGTGATCTCAAGGGCTTGTTTTGGGAGCTCTTATTTCAAAGGAAAAGAAATTTTCTTAAAGCTTCGAAGCCTTCAGAAGGTTATTTCTAAGCAAGGCTTCCTTTTTGGGGTTACTAGTTTCGGGTACGTAGAGTTTTACTACTTATCATTCTTATACACAATATATCATACATTACGTACACTTATTTTTATTTTTTTTTTATTTTATTCTTCATAAATTGAATTATTCTATTCATTATTCATATACCACACATTTAGTAAGAGAAAAAAAATTAAAAATTAAAAAAAATTATATATAGTGTGTGGTATAAAAATAATGAGTAAAATTTTTCTAATGCAAATAGTTCCTAATATCAATGATATTTTTCTCCTCTTTACACCTTTTCACCATGATTAAACCCTTAGAAAATGTCAACTCTTTTTCTATAGTTGTCTTGTTTTGTTAGTATTCTTTAGTCATAACACATATTTTGCACATTCCAATTTTAGAAAGAATTATGTTATAAAAAATTTTACACACCACACACCATCTTATTTTTATTCTATTATATAAGATGTAATATATTTATTACTATTAAATAATTTTTTATTATTTAATAATAATAAATATGACACATCTTATATAATGAAATCAACGTAAGATATAAATGTGATATACAACATTCTTCGTTATAATACCATTTACTTTCGAGTTCATAAAAAAGTCAAAATACCTGTACTTTTTCTAGTAAGCTGATGTCATAATAGGCTTTAATCACATCAACATGTTTTGTTTTTGAAGTGTGTCGATAAACAGGCTTACAAATAGTATTCTTTTACAAATCCGATCTTTGCACACGATACTTACAATGGTGAAGTGGGTTGTTTTCATAGAACGAGGAAGCGAAAGGAGATTAGGAATTTGGAGATAGAGATCGAGACATTGATCTGGAAGGCAGTGAAAGAACGGGAAGAGAAATGCATAGAGACATCAGCGGCATGTGAGAAGGACCTAATGCAGTCGATACTAGAGGGGGCCATGCATGATCAAAGTATGGGCAAGGATTCATCCAAGCGCTTCATTGTTGATAATTGCAAGAATATATATTTTGCAGGGCATGAATCCACTGCTGTTGCGGCCTCCTGGTGTTTGATGCTACTTGCTTTACATCCAGAATGGCAAGCTCGTATTAGGACTGAAGTTGCTCAACTTTCCCCAAACGGCTTAGCAGATATAAATTCAATCCTGCAGTTGAAGACGGTATAATAGATCAATCATCATAATATGTGCATCATGTGGCCATGAAAATAAGGTACTTCATTTAATTTAAAGTTATCTAAACAACGTTTTCTTTTTCTTTTTTTAGGGTTGAATGCAAAATCGGTACTTGGATTTTCATGTTGTTACAAAACGAGGCTATAATTTTCAGCTTTTGCAATATTAATATCTGAAAATTAAAATTAAAAAAAAAAAAAAACTCGCCCAATCGGCTTATATATGAAAATTTAGTTAAATCAGACCCACTACAAGAAAAACGAGTATTTGTGACGAATTATTTACGACGAGAATGACTATTTACGATGAAAACAAACTCATTTTAACAGAAAATATTCATTTTCGTAAAAAATAACTGGCCACAAGTACTAATATCAGTATGCTATGCTAGCAATTCGATTAAGGTTTTCTAAAAATATTAATGAAGATATTAATTTTTGGATTTTTTTACTCACAAGTACTAATATTGCAAAAGTTAAAAACTGTGGCGTCGATTTGTAAGAAGGTGAAAATTCAAGTACTGATTTTGCAATTAAACCCTTTCTTTTTTTTTTTAAATTAATCCTTCCAGGTGACTATTGTGATTCAAGAAGTCTTGCGTCTATATCCGCCAGCAGCTTTTGTATCAAGAGAGGCTCTTGAAGAAACCCAAGTGGGAGATATTACTATTCCTCAGGGAGTATGCTTGTGGACTTTGATCCCAACACTGCACAGAGACAACAATATTTGGGGAAAAGATGCAGATGAGTTCAGACCTGAGAGATTCAGCAATGGTATTTCCAAAGCTTGCAAATTTCCCCAAGCCTATATCCCATTTGGATTGGGTCCTCGCCTGTGCTTGGGCAGAAACTTTGCAATGGTTCAGCTAAAAATTCTTCTGTGTCTGATTATCTCCAAGTTTTCTTTCTCCCTATCTCCCAAATACAGGCATTCTCCTGCTTATAGAATGATCGTAGAGCCTGAACATGGTGTGCATATCCTTGTTAAAAAGATTTGAAATGACAGTTGATGTGGCAGCCATGCATACACGTGGATGTTTTGGGCTCGATGCAGTGTGTTCAAGAAAAGTTTCATCTACTTGTAATGAAGAATGAATTTTCAGCTGTATATCTATTTTCATGTATTTTCTCTTAATAAGCAGCCATAGAAATATGTTTAGAGTAATCAAAGTTGCAATAGAATTTTTGGAGAATAGAAGTATTTCATGATACTTATGGTTTAAAGAAATAATTTGCTCCATTTCGTTTGTTTTCACAACTCCTATCAACTCATCTCATCTCATTTAATCATTACAATTTTCTCAAATTCTCACACAAAATAAAATAAACAATTCAATTTTTTCAAATCTCAAAACAAAAATAATATTAAAAAAATATATTCTTACAATATTTTATTCAACTTTTAATTGTAATCTCAACTTATATTATTTCATCTCATCTGCGAAAACAAACAAGACTAGTAGTTTAGAAAATTATATGGAGAAAACTCTAAAACTCAATATGTATTGACATTGTACATGGTTGACCTATTTATAGTGTAATAAGGCCTCTGTAAATTAAGAAAATACAATCAATACCAAAATACAAAATATCCTGACCTAGAATATTTACAAAATATTACTAAAATTACTATAATCAAGGTAGGTAAATATATGCGAACATCCTCCCTCAAACTCAAAACGATGGAGCCAACTAGAGTTTGGAAACAAGAATACCTAGCCGATGAGGTGGATGAGATTTTGTAAAAATATCAGCAAGATCATCTTACGAAAATGCAAAGCACTTTGCTGAAGGTGATGACGAACAAAATGACAATCTATCTCGATATGTTTGGTAAGTTCATGAAAGATATTGTTATGAGTAATCTGTATGGCACTGAATCACGGTGAATGGAAGAACTAGTCTTTTGTTAAACGCCCATGTTTGCTAAGAGCCATCAAAGCCACAATAGTTAGAAGTGGTGTCAGTCAATGCGCAATACTCAACCTTAATACTAGGTCGAGATACTACTGACTGCTTCTTGCTACGCCAAGATATCATAGATATCCCAAGAAAAGAACAATAGCCAGTGGTGGAGCGACAATTAGTGGGATCACTAGCTCAATCAGTATCAGAGTAAGCTTGAAGCTAAACAGAAGAGTACGAGGAAAAGTGAAGTCTATATAATAAAATGCCTTTAACATAGTGTTGAATACGAATAATTGCAGCATAACGAGTAGAGCATGGCGCGCTCATAAATTGACTGACCAACTGAACCGCATAAGAAATATCTAGTCGTGTAACTGTGAGGTAAATGAGACTACCAACCAACTGTTTGTAGAGAGTGGGATTTGAAAGAGGGGCACCATCAGTGTTGAGAAGCTTAGCATTGTATTCTTGATGAGTGTTATTTGTCTTATTATTAGTCAACTTAGCTTTAGAGAGCAAATCAAAAGCATATTTCGCTTGGTAAACATAATAACCATTAGCACGAATGTGGCCTCAAGTCTAAGAAAGTAGCTTAAGTTCTCTAAATTTCTCATTTCAAAATTTTAACTGACGAAATCCTAAAGGTCTCTAATGCAGTGATGTCAATGCTAGTAATAATTATATCATCAACATAGAGAAGGATGATGATAGTATCAGTATCAGTAGTATGAAGAAAAAGTGCATATTCATATGAATTGGGAACAAATCTTTGCTTAGCAACCACATAGCTAAATTTGACAAACCAAGCATAGGGAGCTTGCTTGACCCCATAGAGAGCACGATGAAGATGACAGACTTTATGTGGAGGATGTTCATAGCCAGGTGGAAGGTGCATATATACTTCTTCTACAAAATCACCATTGAGAAATCCATTTTTAACATCTATCTGGAATAATTTCCATTTGTGAACAATTGTTATTGCAATTAATGATCTAACAAAGGTGAGCCTTGCCATAGCAGCAAATGTTCCTTTGTAATCAATATATTGTTGGGCAAAGCCTTTTGCCACAAGGCGTGCCTTATAGCATTCCACAGATCCATTTGCCCAAGTCTTAATTTTGTAGACCCACTTACATCCAAATGCAGTTTTCCTACGAGGCAGATCCACCAGGTCTGAAGTATGAGTTTTGGCAAGGGCATTCAACTAATTTGACATATCTTTTTGCCAAAGGGGTCAGCACTAACCTCACAATAAGTGTGAAGTTCGTGAAGAGTAGTAAGAGCAGAAAAAACAATGATAATCTTCAAGGTGAGAAGGAGGTACACTAACCCTATTGGAACTACAAGGTTCAAATACCAGAGAGGAATCAAGGGCATGTGATGTAGCAAGAGGACCATTAGACATGTTAGATCTATTGAGAGGAGATGGGAGAGGATTGACTGAGGAGCTCAACTTCTCTACAAAAAGTCATTAAGTAATGCAATAGAGGGATCAATGAATATAGGAGAATATATAGAGGAGGATGGTACAAACCCGAAAACACTCGCAAACATGTTGTGTTCCCAGAACTCCACATATTGAGAAACTCAAAGGCATTTAGTGATTGGGTTGTAGCAACAGTATCCCTTTTGATTGATGTCATAACAAGAAAACATTGCAAGCGAGAGCGCGACTCAAGTTTAGTATGCTCATATAGATGAAGAGTGACAAAACATACAGAACCACATACTCGAGTTAATGAGTAATCAAAGATCTTTCAATAGAGGAGCTCGAAAGAAGTTTTATTATGAACGATAGAGAAGGAACACAATTGATAGTATAGACAACAGTTACAACAACCTCACCCTAAAATTTTTCAAGAATAGAAGCAAAAATGAGGAGAGTTCTTATAGTGTCTAGAATGTGACGATGTTTCCATTCTACTCAGACATTTTGTTGAGAAGTATATGGACAAGAACGATAAGAGGTTGGTCCTTGTTGACTCAAGAAATCAAGAAAAGATTTTTCATTGTATTCCATAGCATTGTTTGAACAAAACATTTTGATGGCATGAGAGAATTGTGTTTGTACCAATTTGTGAAAGTTTTGATAAATGTGACCAAGTTCAAAATGATATTGTAAGAGATATATCCAAGTATAGTGGGAATAATCATCAACAAAGATAACAAAATAACGAGATCTGCCCTTTATGGGAATGGGAGCGAGATCCCAAATATAAAAATGAATCAAATCAAAAGGTGCAAAAGAAAATGAGTCATTTTTATTGAACAACAAATATGTTTGTTTTTCAAGTTGACATGAAACACAATAAAAAAAAAAACTCAAAATATATAGACCTAAAACCTTGAGAGACTAAAAATTGAACACGAGGAAGAGAGGTGTGACCCAACCGAGAACGCCATAAATGAGAGGAAGTGGTGAGACCATCAACAAGTGAAGATGCATGGGAGGGAACCTGCAAATAAGAGAGCTCGAACAAACGTTCAACCATATGGTCGGTCCCAATGAGCTGACCCGTTTAAGGCTCTATAGATCAACACCATCATTGGAAAAGGTTAGAGTAAAACCTAAATCACAAAGTTGACCAACAAAAAGTGGATTTAAGGATAGCTTGGGGACAAGGTATGTGTTTGCAATAGATAATGTTGAGGAAGAAATGGACCCTATATTACTAATAGGCAAATTAGAACTATCAGGTGAGAGTGCATGTTTTTGGAAAAATAAGGTAGGGTTAGAGGTTATGTGATTACAACATGCAAAGTTAATAAAGCAAGGATATTTACCTAAAGTGACAGACAAGGCAGTAGAACATTGGGATAAAATTTGATGAATTAATGCCTCAATGTCAGCTATAGTGAGTGGAGTGGTCTGAGAAGAAGAATCTAGTGCAGAAGGAGTAGTGGAAGCTATGGTGGCATACTTTGAGACATAGGTCTTTATTTTATTCTTGTACTATAGTTTGCAACATTTGGAGACAGAGTGGTCTAAGAGTTTGCAATATTTAGAGACAACAGTCTTGGTTAACAATGGAGATGGGGAAGATCTAAAGGCAATGCCAAAGGAAGACTTGGAAGACACTTAAGAGGTAGTAGCTACAATAAAATATGGAGATTACAACTTCATTGTAGATCATCGATTTTCTTCATAAATGAGCTCGGCAACAACAGTCTCAAGAGTTGGAAGTGGTGTGTGATGCAAGAGAGAGGCTCGTGTAGACTCAAAGTCCTTACGAAGGGCCATCATGAAGTTCATAAACTTTCGACGATCACGATAGGCCACAAATAGTTCAATATCTTCAGAACATTGCAACTGAGGATCTATAAAAGATAGTTGTTCCCACATATTATTAACTAGACAATAGAAATTAGCAATATACTAACATGATTCATGTCGCATCTGATAAAGCCTAGTCTCGAGCTAGAACTGCAACGAGCATCATGAGTACAATTATATCATTTGGAAAGAAAATCCCATTTAGCTTTAGAATTTTCGAGTTGAGAGAGCACACAAACTATGAGTTGAAGGAACATAAGTGTTGATAAACCAAGAAAGCATCTTGCCATGCACACTATGCCAATCTTCAAGGCGGCATGCATAGACTTTAATACTTTCACCCTCTTGTTGCTTAGGAGCGACAATATCTCCTAAGACATAGTGCCATAATTTATGGTTACACAAAAATATTTCTATATATTGAGCACACATATTATAATTAGATTCATCTAAAATATTGTCAATGGGATGGACAATATCATCAAGGTGGGAAGGAGAGGACATTTTTAAAGTTGTTGTTTTTTGGCAATCAATGGTCAAAGTCAACAGGTCACGAATCGACAATTACATGGTAAACATATGGCGACTGACTGGATGGTAATTGGAGAGATGAGATGGATGGGATGGGTTGAATTGGGCTAAGAGTGGTGTAGGCATAAACTAAAATTAGGCTTGCATAGAAGAAAGAAAAAGAAGAACAATAAAAGCTTGCTTGAGATGGGTTAGGCTGAAAGTGGGTTGTAATGGGCTGAAAGATGGACCACATTTTAGCAATTGAAGTAGGGCTTGTGGGGGCACGTGCCGAGCATGTGCGAACACATCGAAGGAGCTACTAGACTGTGGGAGAGTGTGTAGCAAGTGGGAGCGTTACAGGCCGAAATTATACGATTTTTGCACAAAATCATTGGCAAAACTGAAGAGTCATATGGTGGCCTCAGATTTTTGAAAACATAATCATACACAGAGCGAGAAATGTGAAGAAGCTATAACTATCAACTGAAATAGAACCAACGTAGCAACCCTAGTGGACTGTCAAGAAAACAACAAGGGAACACCAATAGCTACTACAAAAATGTTTGACACGGATAGTTGTGACTAGAGGCAACATGATGGTGTCCTGATCTTTGATACCATGTAAAATCACTACTTATCTCAAAAACTTAAACTGTGGAAAGCGGTATATTTATTATTTAATTTATATCTTAACACTCTCATTCACGTGTGAGCCAGACTCTCCCTCAATGAGTAGCCCCAATACATGAAATATCTGATTAAATGTGATAAAGTGTAAAGTCAAGATTCAAACTCAGGATCTCTAGTCTAATGCTATGTATAATATTGTATGTAGGAAAACTTTAAAATTCAATATGTATTGACAATGTACATGGTTGGCCTATTTAAAGTGTGAGAAAGCTTGTTTAAATAAAGGAAATACAATCAACACTTAAATACAAGATATTCTAACCTAGAATAGTTAACAGAATATTACAACAACTAGCATAACCAAGGTAGGTAAATATATGCTAACAAACAGTATCATGTACAAGAATAGACAACTTTGCAGAGAATGTGGACCGTTTGGGTGGAAGATGAAATACTTGTGACTCGACAAATCACCAAGATAACAATCCAATAAAAGCTTGACTCGAGTTTGTACCTATACTTCAAAAAGATTAGTTAAGATTACAATTAGAACCTATTTGAATCATTATGAAGCACTATTTGGAATCACTCCAAATAATGTGAGATTTCATTGCTACCTTCCGAACTAAAGATATTCACTACCTTTCGACAAACAACCTGGTACCCAACCAACACAATGACAACCACTTATGAGTGAAACTCCTTGAATCTTATAAAATCCACAACGTTAAAAAGCTATTTGTATAGCCATTCAATGGTTAATTGTACATGTGATGTCCAAAATAGGGGAAGAAAGAAGAGACAAAAGACAAGTAGCCTGACATGATATAATGTTGAGGAAGGACTAAAAACTAGCAAGGAAGTGATATGAAGAAACTAAAAACATAAGAAGGCAGCTGGTCTAAGTAGAAACAACAAGATAGGGCCAAGAAGACTTACATGCAACCAAGACATATGAACATCGTCTTCAATCTCTCTCTCCCTTTTCACTATTGGAAAAAAGGGTAAAGTAAGGATCCGTTTGTGATTGCAGTAGGAGTCTTAAAAAATGTTTAAATAGCTTTAAAAACTCTTTAATAAAAAAGTTAGGTTGTTTGTGTGTTACATATTAAAGTACTTTTATAAATATCAAATAAGCTAAAAAGTACGTTTGTTTTCCAGATAATGCAGAACGTAATTCAAATTTTAAAAAGTCTGTCAATGCACAAAAATACCGATACAACTTTCAAGCTTTTAAAAATATAGTCATAATCTTTAAAAATTTAAATAATCATCACTTTTACTTCAGAAAGTACTTTTTTAATTTGTTTCCAAACAAATGTAATATATTTGAAAGTGTTTTAAATGTATGGTCACCAAGTAATGAATAATTTTTTAATAGTAGAACTTATTACTTAAATTATAAGCTATAAACCCTAACGCTATAAGCTATATTTTCTACCGTAATCTCAAACATGCATTAAGCCTATAAGGTTTGTAAAATTATCAAATATAATGGAATTCACTCTTAAAAGATCGTGAATATATGATTTAGTACCAAATCACGTAAATCTCAATCTCTGTTTATATTTTTACCATTTATTTACTATTTGAGTTGAGATTGAATATTTTGAACATCTCAACAATCATCGAGCTCTACCTGCATGGATAATTCGATCATATTGTTGACATTCAATCTTGACATAAAAATGTACCAACAATTACTAAACAAATTCTTATTTTCTTTATTTTCACATTAATTTTAGGACCGCCGCGTAATCGCTACATGGTATTATCTTTCTTATATACAAAATTTGAGTAATTTTACTTATAAAAATTAAAGGATTTGTTATTTTCTGGGTTACGTTTTCTATCAATCAATACTTAGAATGGAAGTAGACATTTACATATAGTTCGTGCGTGTAATATATGTGCTGTGTTTTTGTTAATTTTTACCTTCAAATTGACACCAAAAAAAAAAGTACGGTCAAAATAAAAAAGACAAAAGATAAAGTGAAGGAATCATTATCACCTTCGTCTCATTCTCTCGTTCCTGGGAATGATTTAAATGCTAATATTGATGGAGAAGAAGCCATTCTATTTACAAAGACTATTAATATTATTTTTTAATAAGTATTCAATCTGTAAAAAGATATTACAAGAATTCATAAATTGTGATTTTATATAGTAAGTTAAATTGTAAATTTTTATTATTATAAAGTATAGCTTGTGTATCATATTAAGTTAAGTTAATTTATTATTATTTTTATTGACATTGGATGTCTAGGAAGAGCGTCCCGACTAATTCTATAGATGTACAAGTTTTCGATAAAAGGATTTTTCATAAGTGCATGATCATGGATAATTTAAAAAAAAAAAATCTTAATATCCGATGGTTCTTAAATATTAGTTATGATTTTTAAAAATAATGAAAATAAATAAAAGCTTAGAATTTCTACACCAACTAAATAAATAAAAGCTATTAGTTATTGGGTAACGATTTATATAAGCTCTAAGCAAACCCTTCAAAAAAAGTTGAACCCTACTGTTAAAAAGTTTTTTTTATAAGTTAGTGAGATTTATACTTATCATTACTCATATTTATTTTCTTGATAAAAGTTTTTTTTTTCTTTAATTTCGAGGAGTGCTATAAGCCTATAACCACAAAGTATATAAAAGTAATTTTATAAATTAAAAGGATTTTGTGTGATTTATCAGATTTATTTAATAATAAAAATAATTTTATAATCTAACAAATTATATAAAAATAAGATTGCTTTTGTATAATAAGGCTAGAGCAATTCTCTTTTATCTCACTCAAAACGACGTCATTTTGTACTAGGATCAATCAGATCCTGGGTCTCAGAAGTAATTTTCCAAACAATATTCGCTGCTTTGCTATTACATTTTCTTTCCTCAAATCTTGATTCTTCCGGGAATCCATTGGGGGATTTCGTTGACCTCGTGTCGGACGATCTCGTTCTCTTTCGCGCTGTCACACTCTGAATCGTCTTCGACCCCGGGCTCGATCCGAGAAATCAAAATCCGAATAGAGAAGAGAGGGATAGAGCAGCAGCAGCAGCAGCATGTTTCTGCTGGACTGGTTCTACGGAGTCCTGGCCTCGCTCGGTCTCTGGCAAAAGGAGGCGAAGATCTTGTTCCTAGGCCTCGATAATGCCGGAAAGACCACCTTGCTCCATATGTTGAAAGACGAGGTTCGATTCCTCTCGTAGTATCTCCGAGATTATGGTTTTAACTTCGGAATTTGTTTCTTTGAATTTGTTGTTATTTCGTTTGGTTTTCTTAAATTAATGATAAGATCGGTTTGCTGGGAAATGCTAGGAAATGAAATATACTTGGATATCTGCTTTTCCCTTCTCTAATTCTATTGTTATAAGTCAAAATAAACCTTCGTTATAAAAAATACTTCTGGCCTCAATTGGCTTATTGAGGTGATACTTCCAATTTTAGAAATCGAAACAGTATAATTAAAGGGTTGCTCTCTGCTCCTCCTTCCTTCTGAAAATCCCTCTCCTTAATATCTCCGCACCACCCATAATACCTTCCCCTCTACTGTCACAGCAAGAGATCAGCACTTGACTGATCAGTCCATGGAACCCCTGCCACCAAACTACTAATCTCCGAGGAATAATCCTCTCATCAAAGCTTGGGAAACATCTCCTTCACCCAAATCATCTCACAAACCAAATACCTCAACTGGGATGATCTTCTTCACCAACTTCAATTAACCTCCAAACCGACCTCCTAGTCCCTCATCAGCAAATATATCTCTTCCAGAACCCTTGGAAAACCCACCATCATATCTGCTTGGTCTAGCAATTTGTCAGGAATGTTTCCCTTGAAATTTTGGAGGCCAATACATTTTTTTTCTCATTCACCCATTTGGAAGACAACTAGAATAATATTCCAATGCCCCTAAAGCCTTCATGGTATAACTTTAAGCACTACAAGACTGGTCACATGACCTCTTCATCTAATAAATCAACCTCAAAGCATATCCTTTATAGATTCAAATCTGTGGATTAACCCAAATACGGCTGGTCATTACCCCTCATAATCCAACTTATATAAAAAAAAAAGATTAACCCTCATAATCCGTCCTGCTTGACAAATCCACTCAGCCCCTAGGGGGGCCAAGGGTAACAGACGGATTTACACCCACTACCCAAAGCGAGCTGGCAGATTCGTAAGACAGTACAAAAACAGGCAAGGAGCAGGTGGGTTAAAAATTTTCCAGTGAAACACCCATCTATATTGTCATAGCCCCCATATGATAAGAATATGAGTAGGTGGTGTATGGGATCCCACATTGCTTGGGAATGAGAAGTTCTTGCTCTATATAGTATTCCAATAGGACTCCAATTGTATCATTGACTTGTCCTTTTGGAGTATAGGTCATGTGGTTTGGGCTTTCCATTGGGGCGTTACACATATATATATATATATATATAAAATTATAGATATATTTATTTAAAACAATGAAAACCTTTAAAATTTTATAAATCCATTTCTCTGTCAATCTCTTGCCACCACCTCTCTCAGTGTCTTTGTTTCCATCGTCAAGCCCATGGATTAATATGGACAGACGTTGGTGTCAACCTTGTCTAGGGATTTGGCTTAGGTAATGGCAAGATTTGGGGGTTTTGTTGGTCCTTGCTGTGATTTTATTGCTCTTCCGCTTCTTCTTATTTAGTAATCCCAGCTAGAACACTTGTGTTATTTCACATATTGCAAACCTGGCGTGCAGGAGCAGGTGAAACAGGCCACATCCCCATTGATGAGGAAGCATTCCCATATTTTCGCTCATCAATGGGTTCATAGTGGAAAATAAACCCCCACCAGTTTTGAAATATTTTATAACGCTTTGTACTACATTTGCCTAAAAAACAGAAAGCTTAATTTAGCCATAGTAAATTATTGTGAAAGGTCTATGTAAGCTGAAGGTATGTTTGTGTTGTGTAAGTGTTTTCTTAATGTTTAAATTAGTCAATGATATTTCTTTTAAAACTTCCCCTCACCCTACTCTTTCATTTCCGCTTAAGCTTCCCGGTTTGGGGGATTAATTGACTGGATACCCCTCATTTTTCTATGCTTTCAATTGTCCATTTGAACAAATGGATTTTGACTGCTATTGTTTTATGTTGTAATATTGATTGTTCTGTTCTTGATTTCCAGAGATTGGTACAGCACCAGCCGACACAGTATCCTACATCGGAGGAGTTGAGTATTGGGAAAATCAAGTTCAAGGCATTTGATTTGGGAGGACATCAGATTGCTCGCAGAGTCTGGAAGGATTACTATGCCAAAGTAAGCAGTATGCAAAGAGTCAGCTAGTTTTGTATCTATGTACTTTGTTATCTCTCCAAAGTTTTATTGGTTGTTTCTCTTTCAGTAGATCCACATTACTTCCCTGATCTTCATTCTGATGTTTACTTCATCTATTGCAGCCAAGTAGTTGTACAGTTAATAGAATTAGTAGAAAATGTTATGAACACTTCGCTATTAATTTCTTGAGTTTTTCATGTTTTGATCAAATCTGTTTTGCTTTTGCAGTCTTATTTTTCAACTTGTGCGCACGCATGTGTGTATGTTTGTGTTTTATTATCAAAACTTGAATCTGATGTTCTCTTCATCCTTTTATTTGGCAGAGCTGCTTCATCCTTTATTAGTGTTTGTTAGACCATAAGTGTTTCATTAAAGTTGTTGTTGATTGTTATGTTTTATTTTCTTGTAAATGAACTAACTCTTAATAGCTCTGTTGTCTTTTTATAATCGTATATTTCTATAAATCACTCAGAGCTGTAGTTTTGTTGGATTTGTCTTCTGAAATTTCTACGTATTATGAATTATTGAGATTCAGGTCATTTTTTCCTATTTTTCTTTTTATTATCACCATGCCATGCTCACTTGCTTTTGCCATTGTTCTGCAGTTAGCAGTAAAACTTGCTTTGTCTTTTGTTCTGATTTTAAATTCTTATCATAACTTCTACTATTAAAAGGATTACCATCTTAATTCTGTCAATATCTAAACCATCATATTTTTCTCACTTTGAAATGCTTGAGATAATCCCACCAAAAATTTGTATTCTATTGTTATATTTTGCTTTTCATATATTCTGATTATTGATATAGTTCATAACATTTATTTGGTGATAACAATTATGGTTCTGAAGGTTTATTAAGGTTTCACTCTAAGGCTGACCTTGTTCATGTCAACAAATGGCATGCCTCATGGTGAGATTTACACCTCTAGTGTGACAGCCTCGTGATACACACACCTCTGTAAAGGGTTTCACCTTTTTGTTTGACATTTCTCTCGAAACTGCTCAAAAATCTCGTGTTCTTTGAAAGTTGGATATAATTCTTTCTAAAATTTTTCAGAATAGGATAACAATTTTAGGCAGAAGTGCACGTTTTAAGTTAGTTATGTGGCTTAACTATTCCTCTATAAATCTTATATATAATTGGAACCCTCTATATTTAGAATTACTTCCCAAAAAGAGTTGTAACTGAGTTTCTGTACTTTGATCCTGTGTAGATGTGGTTGTAGTAGCTTGTATGCTTTCAACTTGCAAGTGACTTTAAGCTCAAGATTTATGTTCCTCACTATGGTTTAACACTATGTTTTAACAACCACCACGGGCTGGTAACATGTGCTTCTCAGTTTTTTTTTTTGTTTTTTTTTTATAACCAGTGTCATCATGTGGCAGCATTTAATTAAATTCATGACGCAGACCTTGATATTTCAGATGGTTGAGCATACTTTACTGATTTCTTACATCTGGGTTGTGCCTTCGTGCTTCCAATTTTGGTTTCTCATGATGTTTTAACTAAAACAACTCAAAAAGGTCAAAGCCACATCTGGTCTTATAATTTAAAATGACTAGTTAATGTTGCGATTTGAGTATTTTAGAATCATTATAAACCGTAGGAACTTCTCAGTCCTAGGCAAGGTGAAGTCCCATTTCCCACCCTTCTATACTCTGTATGCAGTGTTACAATTGGCTCTGATATTATTCGTAATGACCCAAGAAAAGTCCAAGCCACATGTGGGCTTATCGTCCAAAAGGACCAGTGAATGTCACAATTATAGCCTCTTGAAATTGCCATAAATCGTAAGAGCTAATGTGGGATCTCATTCACATACTCCTATACTCAGTATGGCATCAAAATTAGGTTTTGATACCATTTGTAACGATCCAAAAGGACTAGCCATTGTTGCAATTAGAACATTTTGGAATCGTTAAATACCGGTAATAACTCTTTTCTTTACTTATAAAAAAAAAAAATATCTCTTCTAGGCAATATAAGATTCCATTCACCAGCCTCCTATACTCAATTCGGAGTATTACATGAACTACTGACATGTATTGGTAATATGTGCTTGCTTTTTCATTTTACAGGTTGATGCTGTGGTGTACCTGGTGGATGCGTTTGACAATAAGAGATTTGCGGAATCGAAAAAGGAACTGGACGCACTCCTTTCTGATGAGGCCCTCGCTAACGTCCCTTTCCTTATATTGGGAAACAAGATTGACATACCTTATGCTGCCTCGGAAGATGAGTTGCAATACCACCTTGGCCTGACCAACCTCACCACTGGCAAGGGGAAGGTAAACCTGGCAGACTCTAATATCCGTCCATTAGAGGTTTTTATGTGCAGCATCGTACGAAAAATGGGGTATGGTGATGGTTTCAAGTGGCTCTCTCAATACATCAAATAGGGTAGTGGTCAGCAAGATACTAATGGCCCCTGCACCTGGAAGTCCCACCAAAGCACACCCCAAGCTACCCATAAAAATGTATCAAATTCCCCGTTTGTTTTAGCCTCTAAGTGGCTTTAAATTGGATGTATTTTGTTTGGATGTGTGTGGAAAGAGGTTTTATTGTCACTGCCCTGTAAGTTTACTTGTAACAGAAAATCTTTCTTGGCGTTGTAATTTGTCATTAAACCTCTTCATTTACTATATATTTTGATAGTCATAAAATGGAAAACTGTATTTGTTATTATATGTTGTATTTGGAATGATGTATTGATATGTTTCAAGAAAATTGGCACTCGTGTCTGATATTTCTCAGTGCATCTAAAACTAATAAGGATACACTGTCCATGTCTCTTAATTCTAGTTGCCTGTCGCAAGGGCACAGAACTTCTGGACACTCCTTGATTGTCTGTTTATGTAGGTGCAGCAGATTCATCAGGAATTGTAAAGGACAAATTAGGGTAATGATAGCCCAATACTTTATTTACTATTGTTTTACTATCCTTTTTTTTTTCCTTATAGCTAATGGAATTTGAATTAGAAATTTCAGACTATGACCTTCTTCTATATTCTAAAGGAAAATAATTACAATAAACTAATGTAATCATGTAATTAATTAAAAATAAATTCAATTTTATTAAAATTGACAATGTTATGCTCTTTAAGTCAATTTTTATAAAATTGAATTTATTTTTAATTAAATTACATTATTACGTTGGTTGATTGAATTTATTCTTTTAGATTATGCAAGAATGTCATGTTTTGAAAATTTTAATTCAAATTCAAATAATAAAAAGAAAAAAAATAGGTAAGTAATAGTAAAATAATAGTAAATGAGGTGTAAGAGTATCATTACCAGACATGTTAATGTCAAAAATTGCACAACAGTCCGAAAGGGGAGAAAGAATTATTCCCGGCCAGCTATGACAATTTGAGCCTCGAACGGTGTGGTTTGGAGCCCCCGGCGTGGTCTAGTGTGGCTGTGCATATGTCTATGGCTGTGAATAAAAATAAATACTAAGAATGCAAAAGAGAAGAAAACACATAGATTTATGTGATTTGGCATAAAGTCTACATCCACGGGACTTTTGGGATAGAATATCCACTATAATAAGCTTATTTACAGTCTCTCATTGCCTTTCATTTTTCATAGTACAATGAAGATCTCGAATATATTTGCTGGAGAATCTGTTGTCATTGGAGCCTCTTTCCAGAGGTTAAAGAAAAAGTCGAAGTCCTCTTGGAGTAGTCTTGCCATTTCCTTTTATCTATCTACTCTTTTCGCGTGACCCTAGGGAGTGGTGAGGATTGGTCGTCTTTCTCTTGCGTATCTGACATCTTCTTTTCCTTTTTCTTTTTTTCTTTCCTCTCTTATCCTAACACCCTCCTTTCCCTTGTCCTCTCCTGGTCTCCCATTCCTCTCTATTCCTTTGTCTTCTAGTGGTGAGACCTCTCCCCTTGGGCTAAGCTTAATAGGCTTATTTTGGGCCAGTTATATTTTATCTCTTCCAGTTGCCTGTGATTCTTAAGGGCCATTTGTTCCAAAAATGACCTTGAAAATCTTTAAATATAAATATGCACTCGAAATGATCCACCAAGATCCGTAGAGAAATAAATTTAGGGAGTGGGTTCCTGATATGAACCTGTGGGAATGAAATCCTTTAAACCCACAATCAATTTGAAAACTCACCCAAAAAAGCCAAAATCAAGCCAACGGAAAATTTAGACATATTTAGGAACTCATTTCAAGAACCTAGATTATATAAACATCTAGACCCGTTGAGGAACCTATATCAAAAACCTAAATTATAAGGAAGAATGCCACAAAAGTTGTGAACTTATGATTTTCCGTTGATAAATTCAAAAATCTATTCAAGAACAAGAGGAAATAAACTTAACTCATAATGAATAAATTCATTAAATTTCATAAAATTCAAAATGAGGCTACAAAGAGTATTTAAACCAAAACCTAATTAAAACCATAGCTAAAATAAATCTCCATCTTCCAAAAATACCCCTGAGTGAATAGTGTCACGGCTATAGTAACTTGCATTTCTCAATCCCTCAAAAACCCTACGTTAACATAAAATCCTTTCTCAAAATAAACCGTAGCTGCAAATTAAAACAATCCCTAAGCTACTTTAAAAACTTCTCTTGAAATCCTAGTTCATAAAACATATGTGGACCAAACATCCTCAAGCCCCATTATTCTAGAATAATTCATATAACTAATAAAATAAGCCTTGTTAATAAATTAAACAAGGTCTAAACATTAACTTTAGCTCATGTCTTCTATAGTTTGTATCAAGCGGATCAAAACTGGATTTCCTTCTTTGAAGCCCATCTTGAGTATTAGAGTCATGCTAGCTTCATCTTAAGTGGATTGCACTAATCCTTGTATTGTCTCTTTAATCTTCGTGGCTCTTGACCTTGTAATTGGCCCATATGAAACTTGCAAATGATCTTTAAGACTAGGTCCATCTTGGTCCCATCAGTTTTTGGTTTATTTGGTAATCTGTTTCACTTGCGGTAAGCAATAAAGATTTTCGGGAGTGGAGTTAGGCGGGAGGTGTACTCGACTGCGTAAGATGCGAACGCATATCTCAGATGTTTCGAGACATAAACTCGACTATGTGAATGGGGAGTGCGGAGCTCAGTGTGCGGGAGTATACTTGATCGCGTAAAATGCGAAGCGCGGAGCTCGGACGTGGCGGGAGATGAACTCGATTGCATAAAATGGCAAGCGTGGAGCTCGGTATGGCTGGAGATGAACTCGACAGTGTAAAATGGCGAGCACGGACCTCGATGTGGCAGGAGGTATACTCGATTACGTAAAATGCGAGCGTGGAGCTTAGACGTGGCGAGAGAGATGAACTCGACCACATAAATATAAGCGCAGAGCTTGGCTATGGCAGGAGGTGTACTCGACCGTGTAAGATGCACACGAAGGTGGTCGGGCAATCAAGTGACTTACCCACCATCTCAAGCGTCTGGGAGGTCGAGCGGTCCTTAACCTTTCCTGCCTGTTAACTTGTTATGAAAATGGGGTAAGTCGAGCAGCCGAAAGACTGGACCCACCTCTTTGGCGTGATGTAGATCGAGCAGTTCGTGAGATTGGACTTGCTTGTCGTTGTCGAAAAGCATATATTCATTCGATGTTTTTGTTTTCGATAGTGTTGGTGAGATTTTTCCCTTCCAATGCGAGCTACTATTAACGTTTCCAGTTTGCTATTAGTGTTGGAGTTTGTATGTGGTCATCCACGCAAAGTGATCAGGGAGCTTCTTGACCCTTTGGATCCACCTTAGGTAGTTGCTGAGCCCTTCAACTCGTTTCTGAAGGTATCCTACACAGGACAGTTGTGGAGCTGAGAGGCTCATTAACTCCGAAGGCTGGTTCCCGAAGGAATCCCACTGGCAACAGTTACGGCACGAGGTCGTACACCCGACGTTCGTTAGTGGAGATGTCATCCCGTGGCTCTTCTCGTCCGCCCTCGTAGACCAAGGGAAGGAATGAGGCAAGCCTGTAGAGTCACGTAGTTGGCTCCCCTGGTCTTCTCGTCAACCTCGTAGACTGAGAGAAGGGATGAAGCAAGCCTATGGACACATAATGCTTGACTCCCCTCGTCTTCTCATTGCCCTCGTAGACTAAGGGAAAGGATGAGGCAAGTCCGTGGAGACACGATGCTTGACGCCCCTGGTCTTCTTGTTGACCTCGAAACAGGAGGAGCTTAGGCAGAATCAGTACAAGGTAAGTGATGAAAGGGTAGAAAAGTTAAATCGGTGCAAAAAACCTCAGAAAGAGCTCCATTAGGGATTTGGTCACCCATTCCAGAGACTCCGCCCGATCTCCTCCCGCTTCAAATCGAGTGGAGAGAGGAATGGCCTCCACTGGGCTCTTGTCAAGGGATGGTCAAGTAGCAGCCAACACATCTCCACCTGCGCTTGTGACCCTCTCCTTAGGGGTGATGGCAGGTTGGGAAAGAAGATTGCATTCGACGGCAAGAGGAAGCTCCTTGCTAGAACACTGCGGCCCCCCTCTCTCACTAGGGCCACGCGGACCCTCTTCCCCGATCCCCAACTCCACAACCATTTTACCTCCAGCAATAGGCGACCTTACGATAGGTGAGGGAGAGAGTGGAGCACTCGTTTTCTCGGCACCGAGGTTGGGAACCATGGCCAACCTTGGCTTCGCCGCTTCCCCTCCCAAAGCTCTCCCGACAGGCTCCTCTAGAGGGCCACAACGAGCCCAACAATGACATTAGTAGGGTCTTCTTCTAATGGCTGGGCAACAGGGGACTGAGGGGAAGTTACCCTATTCACACCTGAGTTAGGAGTTCCAGCCTGATCTTCTACAGTACCCTTAAAGATCTGACCTTCGACGGTGGAGTGCGTTGTGGACGGGGACGAGGGGATCATCTTTGAGCCCACCTCGAGAAAAGGCTCCACCAAAGTTGACCGACGAGGGATTGATTCTAGGAGGGCCCAATAAAAATGTATCGAGAGCATATCGGTCCACTGAGACATCGTGCGTGGGCCAGTCGACGCAATCGGCACTGCAGGGACTGCGACCAAGATAGGCTTCGCGACCAGAGCAGCCGCAGAAGGAGGAATGATCGGTACTTCAGGTCCCCTACCTCCTCGGCGGCTTCGACTGACAACTAGGTAGGATTAACAGTAGAGCAGCTACAGATAGTGGTGGCCGATGGACCTCAATCTGCATCGAGGACTACCCCAAAGGAAATCGAGGAGGTAACACTAGGCTGCTATCGGCCTAGCAAGCTCCAAGTCGGGTTTCTTCCCCTTGCCTACAGGAGGAGGGTTGAGCAAACAGAGTCGGGATGGCTTTTGACCACAATGGTATAACGCGGTCATTGAAAACAGTGTGACTTAGGAGAGGTAAAAAGGTCATTATATTCCCCGCCTCAAGAAGAGTCTTTGAGAGGACATCAAATAGGTGATTCTTCACTCATTCTTTGACGAAGGTGATACGACGTAACTCTTCAAAAGAAGCCTTCAACCGCATCGCCCTATCATTAGGAGCTACCCCCCATATGGACTAGACAGGGAACTCACAACAATTTACTTGTCTGACTGAAAATTCCCACCATCGGCCGAACACAGAGAAAAATTTGGAGGTCTAGTCTATAACCTTATGATACCACTGCTCCAAGGAGACGAGGGTGTGCATCGCCTTGAAATTGCAAATGTTCCCCTCATGTTTTATGAGGTTATGTGTCAAAAGAAACTCACGACCAATGAGGTCGGCGTGCTCTGGGTTAGATTCCAACAAATCTCGCTACCAGTGTATGCAACAGCACATCAGGATCATCCAAGCGTTTGGGTGGAGTGGGGCCAATCTAAGGCAATTTAGTCGGTCACGGACAGGGCGAGGGAATGGTAGCCTCAGCCTGCAAGAGAACATGCTGGGGAAAAGGGCAACCTACGAGGCATAACCCTCGTCATCGACAACCTCTTCACGCGGTCCTGAAGCTTAAAAAACCACCATGGCAGGGACTTGAAAGGTGGAAGCTTGTGACGACAAGAACCCGAGGGTGACATTCGAGGGCCAGTTATACCCAATGTAGAATTGGTCCTCGGTGCAAACCTCGGGCAAATCCAGGTCTCTGGGAATTTTGGACTGAACGGTCTTCTTGGGAGCCATTGAGGTGGAGATTGAAAAAAGTGACAGAGAAGAAAGAGAATCGAGCGAAGTGAATGAAAGATTAGAGCACAGCGAGAAATCGTTGTGGTAAAAGGGAGAAAGAAGGGCAAAACCATGTTTATGTAAGGGAGAAGTGACAGTTGTCCTTCCATGCCCATGTGTCAGAAGAGGGATACAGAAGGATTTGAATCCCATGAAACACGCGATATGAAGCGACTCGGGAAAGCCAAATGATGCATCAAGATAGGTCTGAGGAGTCTGGTTGTTAGGCCAAGAGAGGTAAAAATGTAAACGAGGAAGGATGAAGAGAAAAGAATACGAAAAATTAAATTCCCATCGAACTGGTTCCATGAGAATTAGTGGGGTAATGGAAAGGGTAAAAAGGTCCAGCCCAAGAGTCTAAGGCCCCACGGGCCAAAAGAGGCCCATCAGCCTAGTAAAGCAAAGATAACAGTCTTTGATGGGCTTGTCCCACAAATAAGAGGTCTGTTCGGCCCGGTCTAAGAATAATGAGACACCGACAGAAGTGGCTAAGGGTGACGTGTAAGAGAAGTTATAACCATCATTCTCCTGGGAAAAGGAAGGTGGGTGTCACCAGGATAGGCTGAGGGGATGCAAACTCCTCATGTCCCTAGAAAACAACTGCTAGGAAGCGTGTAGAAAGATAACCATGACTCATACGCTGAGAAAAGAAAGGTGGGCGCCGTTATAGCAAGCTGAGAAGCCACCGAAATGATAGTCATAAAGCATCAGCTATGGGTATGCGTGTAGAAAGAGCAACCATGGCTCTCTCCGCAAAAAGAGAGAGAGATGGGACTCGTCGACCCTGATTGAGATGGTGCAGAGACGTAACTCAGAGCCCAACACCACATTAATCATTTCCTTTAGGGTAACTAGTTCACGTGCTTGAAGCGTGGGGCACGATGGGACATCTCCTTGGGAATGGAAGCAACAACACCTCAAACCTAGTATAAAAGCCCACTCAAGGTATGTTCCAACTCTCAGAATTTGAGGGCAAAGTAAATACTTCCTAAAAATGAAACTAACTTAAGCATCGAAGAGTCTTCTGACCATCCCCGAGCACTCTTCTATATTTGTATATTTGTAGGTCCCTTGATCCACTCTGAGGAGACCTCCTAATACATAGAAATATATCCAAAACATGACAAATTATTATTGTTTGGCACAACACCATTCTCGGTATTGTGTGTAGTATTACGTTTTGCGTGGCAGGAATTTCCCTTGGAATATAAGGCTTGAAGACAACAATTTACAAGTCTATTTATTGGCATATGCAATATGCTATTAAGTAAAAGATTTCCACGTTAGTTAGCATAAGAAGTGATTTGGTAAAGATAAAACATGATGTCAGAAACAACTTGATTTCAATTTATTCGAAGCAGTAGACACCAGTTACGCCTCGATATATATCTATGTATTTATTTTCGGAAAAACCATTTTGATCGGTTGTGACATTAAGATGAAATGAAATAATTTTAGATAAAAATTAAAAATTAAATAAGATATTATTAAAATATTATTTTTTAATATTATTATTTAAAAATAAATTTAAAAAAATTAAATTATTTATTATATTTTATATAAAAATTTAAAAAATTATAATCATCACTATCCTCTTAATATTATGAGGTTGATATTGTAACTAATGTCCAATCTTCTTGACCACAATAAACAAAAAAAAAAGAGATCCTTCCCGCTGGACTCGTATCTAACAAGATTTGGAAGTGCGATTCCATATTGTCCTTGGAGCGCACAGAAGCCACAGAACATTGTTCATCGAACTGTTGCTGTAAAGTTACATGTAATGAAATCATGGAATTCTTCGTCATCTTTCACACAAAGGGGTCAAATCGATGTCCAGTTCGTGCCCAGTTCAACAGTATCACACAAACAAAGCAAAGGATCAAAAAACCTTCTTCCATGGGAAATGACCCCACATATTACAATACAATCTAAGTTTCATGGCCAACGCCTAACCCCACCCCAAATGGACAACAAGGATCCGCGTTTCTAACACTATCCCACTCTCCTTTACAGTCTTTCACTTTGACCCTTCTCCTTTCCTTCCTTCCAAAGCTTTATAAACCCAAAACTTCGCTCCCCCCTCCCACGCTCTCACTTCCACCAGCCATTGCCCATAATCCCTGTACTCTGCTCTGTCTTTCTCTCTCTTATTCATTATCGAAATGGGGAACCATACCTCTTGTTACTTTCCTGGACCCTCGAACTCTGAAACAGCAAAGGTCTTTGATTCTCAAGGTAACCTCCAGCGACTCAAGCTCCCTCTAACAGCGGCGGAGCTCATGCTGGAACACCCCGGCCATGCCATCGCTTCAGTGGAAGACTTGCGTCGAACTCGTCTCATATCCGGCATGCGAGCCGACGACGAGCTTCTGGCCGGAAAGGTTTACCTTCTGGTATCCTCGGGTAGGGTTCACTTTAGGGTTTCCGAGTTGGAGATGGCAATCATAGACTTGGCTTGTAAGAAGAAAGCACCCAAATTGAAGCCATGTGGTTCCAAGGTTTTGCCGGCTATGGCGGTGGAGTCAAGAGAAGTGGGAGATCAAGGTGATGAGGTTGATCAGGTTTTGGGAGGGGAGGTAATTACTGGCCATCCAGGTCTCCAGCTGGGGAACCATAGGCGGTGGAGTCCTGCTTTGGAGCCCATTTCCGAGGGTTTTTGAGAAATCCAACTTAATTTGTTGTTATACTTGTCTGTGTTCTCTGTGAATCGGAAACCGAATATGGAAGATTTTTTAAACTCAGAACTCAGAAAGTATTTTCTTTAGCTACTGTTAGCTCAAAAGGAGGATGCTTTTCCAAATTATTGAACAGAGAACTAACAGAATTAAGAGCTGCATATAGTCTAGCTAGCATCATATATGCAGATGATTGCATGCAGTATCTGCAAAACTCGACAATATCCACGGCCGCCACGTAAAGACATCGACTTATTTCTCTTTACTGAAATAGCCTTGTTAACTCTAATTACTATTGAGACATGACAGAGAAAGTAGTTAATTATCCTAAGCTTGGAAAATTGGAAAACTTGAAATTAAGTACTACAGGGAGAAATTTTGTGTGATATGCTTATTTTCGTAGCGAATTAGTTCTACCGTTATAAATTATAAAAATAAATTTATAAATTGACGTAAATTTATGTGATACATTAAATTTATTTTATAATAAAAATAATTTATAATCTGACGTATCATATCAAAATATATCAATTTGTGAATTTACTTTTATGAAATCTCTATAAAATTTCTTAGAACTCAACTAACAGCTAACCATTTTTCATCATAAGCATTAATGCTAAATGCTTTAAAAAGATTTCGAAGGTTTTTAATTGATTTTATTAAGAGGGTAATCGAAATCTTAATAATTTAATTGAAGAATAAATGCTAATTGGTGCACTCACAGCAGTGGTAGTTTTGATGATGGTCAGCTGGTATTAATTAACCATTTTCGCTCTAGTTTGAACACATCTTAATGGAGTATGTTTTAGACTTTAGTAATGAGTGGGCATCGGCCGTATCATTATGTGGTGCAAGTGGGTTAATGTTTAAGGGTGGTGCGCGGTTGATTTACCCTCCAAAGACCGGTACAAAAATGGAAGAAGAGCCTGAAGAATGTTCCAAAAAAAAAAACAGAGAAAAGGGCAGATCAAGAGATAGGGCGGGAGGACGAAGAAGATCTATAGAACAGGAAGGAGAGAGAGACTGAGGTAACTTTGAAGAGAGAAGCGGATCCAACGTTTTATTTTTTATATTTTTTGTCATTTTTTAGGTGGATTGGCCTTTTTTTCTTTTTTCTTTTTTTCCACCGGAGAGGGTGGTTATGGAAACACATGGTTTCCCCGCAAAAAAGGGAAGTTTTTGACATTCTTGCATGAGTTTTGCTACTCATGATGACCTCTATACATCACATATCATATTTATTTTATTTATTTTAATTTTTTTAAATGTTTTTTAGTTTTATTTTTTATAAACTAATTAATTTTTTTCTACTTATCATCCATATACCATACATTTGGTAAGAGAAAAAAATAAAATAAAAAATTATCTATGGTGTTGTATGAGGATGATGAGTAAAATTTTTCTTCTTGCATCCGTTCATATGGCTAGTTTGGCAAACACTTTTCTATTTTTTCCTTAATTATTATAATTTTTCTAAATTTTCTTATAAAATAATAAAAGGAATTCAAAATTTTCAAATCTTAAAACACAAATAATATTAAAAACTTATATTTTAATAATTTTTTTATTTAATTTTTTTTTCTCTCATTTTTCAAATTCCAATAAAAATCTTAATTCAAACTATTACATTATCATTCACAGCTTATCTTATTTCATCAAATATGATACATAATTTAAGGATTAGTTAATACAGTTACTCAAACAATAGTACTAACAATAACAATGAGATCAATAAACTAATAACAGTACTACAGTTACAGTTGAACCGTTCCTTTGACTTCCTTTGCTTTTTGGATACAAATGTAGAAGGTACCCCCATGCACAGATCTTTCAGAACATCTTATTGCTGTTGGATCAGAGCAGAGATCGAATACATCAGTGCCAATGAGGAGCAGGTGGTCAATGTCAATGCATGTCGATATCTTCGATCAGCCTCACCTCAAACCCAACGACCCCATCTAAGTTAGATACCAATTCCCTCATTTTTGCCGTCACGACATGGAACGGTTAACCAAACACCTCCAATGAACACACGTATGCCAACTTGTTTATAAAAAGCGGCACAAAGAAACATGCTGTTTGTTACCAATTGTCTCTTAACTTTAAGCTGTCTGTTTTTCATGGGAAACTGTGTTGCATACCCTACATCAGAAGATGCCACCGGCAAAGTTATTCTTTCCGACGGCACCGTCCATGAATTTGACAAACCATTAACGGCGGCTGAGCTCATGTTGGAGCACTCCCAACAAGTTGTGGTTGAGCTGCACTCAGCCGTGAATGAGAAGCGGCCAACTCCATTGCCTGCAGACAACATGTTAGAGACCAGAAGGATTTACGTAATGCTTCCTGTTAAGCAGGGAAAGCTTGCTGCATTGTCCAGTGAAGAAACTCGGCGGATTCTTCTGACCGCAAACTCAGTTTTGCGTTCGAGGTCATCGCTTTTGTCTTCGTCAAGGTTTCTTCCTTTGTTCGCTCGGATCTTCCCTTCTACAGGTTTAGGAGATAGGCAAGGGTTGTTGATGCAGAAGAAGGAGAGCGACGAGAGGACTGAGAAGAGCTTTGTGTTAATGGAATCTTTGCCAGAGATATTAGATGGAAGGCCAGACTATTTGAGCAGGCAATTATCAGGCAAGGGATGGAAACCGAGTTTGGATACCATAAAGGAGAATAACATTAAGAAAAAGATGTCTCACTGGTTGTTTAAAAGATGAAGTTTTGTTTAGAGGATGTTATTTACGTGGAGACTTGCTATACTCAAAAAGTAATGTGGTAAAAGTAAACTCATAAATTGAGTGCTTTTATATGATATGTTAGATTGTAAAATTATTTTTATTATAAAATAGATATAATATATCTCATGAAAATACGTCAGTCCGTGTATAACATCATGTACACTTATTCATGAATTGTAACCCCCCAAATCCGGAGGTACGAAGAGTTAGCTCCTTTTATCTAAATCATCTCCCAACAGTTCAATATAATATATACTCCAAATGTTTTATAAATATAAACTCATTTGTTCATACTAAATATAGATGTTCCTTTACAAGGACCTCAACATAATTAATCAACAATTCCACAAGTCTCAATAATTATCAACATCCCTATAAACCAAATCAACATACTAAAATCAAATCTACTTAATATAATTCCTTGAATAATCATATTACCCTTAGGTACTAAATCCATTATCCTAAACTAATCTTGCTCATAGTTCATATTCTTGATTCTCAGTTGAACTATCAAAACTATCTAAAAATATTGAACGTAATTGAGTGAGTTATCAACAACTCAGTAAGCAGTAAACATATACTAGTATGTAAATATAAGCTAATACAGACTGTAAAACAAAACAGATTATCAAATTCTCAGAGCGAACTACATAAAAAATTTATTTACAACAATAAAACATATACAAAATCCTTAGGCATAAACATAACTAAAAAACATCATAACAAAACGTATTTCATGTTTAACTCCAGTAGTATGGTTATGCAAATCCTAGCGGTTAACTGAGTAGAAACAAAATGTGAATATTCCCTTTATTATTCTCGGAGCCACAAGTGTACACACAAGAAAGACCAAGTAGAAAATCACTTTGTTTCTAAAATGATTGCACTAGAAACAGAGATAGCGGTGCCAATATTATAACAAAGGCCACAGTTTTACACCCGTGGTAAGGTAGGAACAAAAGCATAAATAGAGAGTCATGCCAAAAGTTTTCAAATGCAACGTCATTTCATATAAAAACATTTCACTTCACTATCACAATCGTACATCAACCCTCTCAATCACACGTTCAAGACACATACCTGTCACTTTATCAAACCATCTACATTTGTCCCCACATCGACATGTCTAACGACCAAATAGCAACACGTCAACCCCAAACATCCACACATCTCACAATATGTCCAACACAACCAGCACACAATCACAACCTATCACAATACCAACAACCCAAACAGCCACACTATCAAGTCTTCTCTGCCTACAACACTACAACTAGCTACTGCCGACATGTCAAGCAACAAACATATCAAGCAATACAGCTCAAAATACTACCTCAGTGACTCCCCACGTCACACACAAACTAAACGGCAACCTAAACCACCACAATTTGCGTTCATCCCCTCTTACTCCCTAACATTACACTCACAAGATTTTCCAAACAACAACACCCAACAATAGACACAACCAAGTTCTACCATTCAAATATAATTCATAAAAAATCCAGCAACAACCAACCGTTCATATCACACACGTAAAGTACAAAATGGGCCTAATAATCTGGGTTTCATACCTAATCTTGTGTGGTTTCCTAAGGAATTCAAGAGCGAAGCAACACTGTCCCCGGATGTAACTACTATCCTATGAACCAACACAATGACATCAAAAATTGAGTTCACACAACGAGGTATTACATGGCAATAGGGCTAAAATCGAACAAGGGCATTACCTTGGAGTCACTTCGAATAGAGGCTATGCAATACCACTGCTTCCACTGGTCATGATAGTAGTACTAACAAAGAGGATAAATATGGGATTTAGAGAGAGTGAGAACGAACGAGAGACAAAAACTAACGGAGATACAAAGAAGCCAAAAATAGAGATCAGAGAGACTCACCAGCATCAACATTGTGGGAAGATGTTGGCAATGGAGTTCATGAATAGAGATGGTGGTGTACTGGGTATACTGTGAAAACTGTCAATCTCGAGGCAGAGAAATACACACACAAACACCTCAAGAGAGAAATAGAGAGGGGAAAAGGCAACAAGGCCTACTAGCTTTGTCACACACGGCGGAGCACGATGGTTGACACCAAACGGAGAGGAGGGAGTGTAAATTACCCACAAGATTTTGCTGCGTAAAGAGCAACCGGTGATGACATTGACAGTGGCGATGACATTACACAACAGGGAGAGAGAGAGAATTGAAAGGGTGAAATTTATATTAAGACACCGAAATGGCATGGGGGATTTGGGGAGAACGACAAGAGAGAAAATAGGAAGGAGGGAGAAACCGTCGAGGAGAGGGGCAGAAAGAATAGGGAAAATGGAAGAGTGGGCTCTCCTCTTGGGCCTAGGCCTGGGTCTGGGCCTGGTGTTACATGAATGTAAACATCTAATCGAGGAAATTTCGCTTTCTTTTCAAATCTATACTTTTTTTCTCTCTCTCTATGACTATGATTGCCCTGCATTTTTTATATTTAATTTGACTAAAAAGTAGAACTCCAACTCCAAAGAATTATAACTCCAAAAGAAATATTAATAGAACTAATATTAATTGTTAACGACGTATTTCGTAAATGGGTCACCAAACTCGGTCTCTTGCAATATAAGGAAGGTGAGAGCTCGAGGTTGGTGAAACACTTCCAATCCCTAAGTCAGTTTGTTGATCCTTAGAGAGAATTCTTTATATTAGAGGGAACGTGAGAAAGCATTCTAACTTGGGATCCGGCTTTTATACCTCCTACCGAGGTGGTTTCCCTTATCCCATGTCAGAGGCGCCCGTCCTCTGTATTGGGTACCATGCCGTCCTCTTTAATGAAGCGTGGCTCCCTTAGGTCGTGTCCTATGTGGCAGGTTGGTGAGTGCGGCCATCTTCCGCGCATTCTGTTAGGAACAAGGGTTCTCGCCAAGATCTCTATCCATGTTCTGTATCTAGCTTTTTAATGCGGCGTTGCTCCGGTACAATGTGCCTGTGCAAGGTCATGTCAGAGAGGACATCGTCCTATTATTCCACGTTGACCCCCTTCCCGCATTGGCTCTGGGCCTCCATCATCTTGCCTGCTGATAGACCCAACCTTTTTTTTTTTTTTTGGCGCGGGGAGGGACATCCCGTCCATGATTGCATAAAAAGAGTAGTATTGGATGGAAGTGGATGACCATATATATGGTTTATGAAACAGACTATCAAATCTTCTTGTGCACTGGTTCAAATGATTTAAGTATTTTATTGATTATTAATAATAAATAATGATATATACAAATTTTAAATTTATAAGTATTGCGCAAACCTTTTTATAAAAAAGTAAATTTCATTATGAAAAAGTGTGAAAAACTCATTTTTTTTCTCAACGAAGTTCACTTTTCTACAAAAAAAACTTGTACAAAACGTGAGTAATTGGGACTTATTCTTAATATTACTCGTGCTAGTACTATATAAGAACCAAAATTCAGAACGAATGTTGGTTTATAAACTATTGGGTAATACAAAAAGCCCATGAAGCCCAATTGGGGGCACACTTAGCAATGTCCCACCAATTGAGAAAATTCTGAGCCACGTGACTGAAAACAGACCGAAAGGGAGCCCATTTACATCCCAATATTTCAAAAACCTATGTGCATGATGAACATATAATTAAGAAGTGGGAATGGGTCGATGAATTGTGGGTATTTGTTCTGGTTTTTGGGACTATAAACAAGCATAAAATTGAACAATAACCATGCATTTTTTTATGACTAGCTTATTTTCTACTATATTCAGTTTATTGTGTAAATCAATCAGTATCAATTAGTATAATTAATTGACTGTATTTCTAATATTTCTCTAGCCTTATTCCTCTATAAATAGATACATATGTTATGTATTTAAGAACATTTGAGAATAACAAAGACTAGCCTTCAAATTATCTCTCCGGCCTCCTTCTCCCTTCCCTATCTCCTTTTCTATTTTATTTTATGTTCTTGAGCTGTATAAACATAATGTATTGATCAGTTTGAAACTCCGCATTCACACTATTAAACGATGGGATTAATTTCTTCCTAGAATTACACGAGGTGCATTTACGAGAAAATCTTTGCTGAGAGCATGTACACATCGATCCAAAATTAATTGGAACTTTAATATCCTCCGTGCCAATAAGAAAAAATGAAGCCTCATGTGGAGAGAGATCACTCAAGAGTACTGCTTGCCTTGTTGTCAAAAAGTGGCAATGATAACCATGGCCATTCTGTCAATGGCATGAATATGGCTACAGCTACTCAAAGGGGACCAGTTGCGTGCTTATCCACTGCGCGTAGTTGGGCTGCAAAATTAGCTATAGAAACTGTCTTACATGCATCATGCTATATATATATATATATATATAGAATATATATTCCCATCCATACCTTCCCATTCTCCACCCCTTAAAAGGCTATCTATCGTCATCACAGCTCCCAAAACACAACCATTTCTAATAATGCAATTTAAGTTTCTTGCGGATGTTAGGACCAAAGTATGTGGGGATGCATGTGCATCATACTGATCATGATGACTGATGAAGCTGATGAAGCTATCATGCCAAAGGCAAGGACAATGAAATTATAGAACAACAGTATCAGTATGGCTTTGATTTTGACATCCATGAACAAAGAAACTAGCTAGGACAATCGAGAAGACTCCAAGAAAAAAACCAACACCCGGCTTTGGATATATTATAAATTTTCTGCAGCAGAATGATCACAAATATCCACAACTTTGTTCAGTTCCTCAATCGCTACCATCCATTTTATTCTTCATGTGTTGTCATAATCCAGGTTTTGGAAGAATCTCCTCCAACAAAGTATACTTTATTGGAGATGGTGAGAGAAGTACGTGGAAACTGTTGAAAAAAAAAATAGTACTTTTGGATGTTGAAATGAGTTAAGTTAAGTTGTGAATAGTAATATTTTATGGATTCTATTGAGATGAATTTAACCTTTTTAAGTTGAAATTGGTTTAACTTTTTAGGTTAAAATGTATGAAGTAGGTTGAGATGAGTTTAACTTTTTTATGAGAATTTGAAAACGAATGTCACATCAATGATTGGTTTGAGATGAATTGAAATAAGTTGAGTTTGATTCAACAACTAAACACAATCTAAAATTAGGTTTGGGGAGTGAGATGAGAATTTTGTATTTTGTTTTGAAGTTTAAAATATTAAGTTTTAATATTATTATTGTTTTGAGATTTTAAAAAGGTGTATTGGGATTTTAAAAAGTTGAATTGTTTATAATATTTTGTATAGGGATTTGAAAAAGGTGTAATGATGAGATGAGATGAGATGAGAATTTTGTGTTTTGGTTCATGTCCCAAACCTGCCCTAAGTCTTAAACCATTAGAAAAGAGAATCTTTGAAAGCATCACTCAAAATCCAAAATACTTTTTAATTTTTAATTATTAGTTTTTTCATCTAATCATTACCTAATCATTATTCAAATACAAAATTAAATATAACTTTTACAAACTTCAAAATAAAAAATAATATTCAAAAATAATATTTATATAAAACATTTCAATTCAAACGATTTCATTAGTACTACTCACAAAATTCATTAGTCCTTTCGACTCAGAAAATAAAAATGCTCAAAACCTATTTCGCTACCCAAAAAAAAAAAAAAAAAAAATTACCCTATCTTTGGATGTTTAAAAGATATCTTCTTATTTAAGTTTGATTCTTTTTACTTTTTGTTTGCTGAGCCTTTAAGTAAACACAGGGAGTAGATCAGCAAAGAGCTTATCTTTCTGATTTGGTACCAGTTTAAAGAGAATACTACTTTAACAAAGGCTGATTTATTTAAAAAAAAACTTATCTGGAGGGAATAGCTTTGCTCAAAAGCCTCCATAACCACTTTCTACACCTTAATTTGTTTCCCAATCATTACAAAAACCAGTGTGTCTGTTTGTTTTACCTCTAATCTGGATCAGTTTTAACTTTAACTGGCCGGGATATATAATTGCTGTATGGAAGCAAATGACATTTGCTTTTAGGTTTATAAAAAAGATCAATTATATATTGACCAAAGAAACTAAAAATAAAAGGGATAACTTTAATAACTTTATATAATTGGCAAATAAATTTAATTACAAGTAAACCACATATATATATATATATATATGTATGAAACCAGCTTTTTTTTTTCCTTTTCCAATTTTTTTTCTTTTTTAACATGGATATATGACAATAATGGTTAAAGACGTGCATTATTTCACAACCGTGTTAAGAATATAATATAAAATAATAAAATCTACTCATTCTCATTAATTTAAACTTTTGAGACAAGTAGTGATTTTACAAGTCATTGCGTGTATATATACATACACAAAATTTTCAACGAATCCGAGATCGATCTAAGTTGACTCTGCCTTAACTGAGATAAATTTATGGCATCCATCAATTTTGATCTCCAATATCAACTTGACCTGCAACATGTTGGTTTTGACCCAATTTCTTTTATCAACATGGCTGATCACTGGATATATATATATATATATATATATATATATATATATATATATGGTATTAATTTAGACTTTAAAGATCATGCTTCACCTAAATGATCCAGCTATACAGAACCAAATGTATGGTCAACTCATTGCATTTGGTAAATAATTATTCCTTAGCACTAAGCAGCTTGCTCAATTACAAATTGTATTTAATATTTGGCTTTGATAAAAGAAATGGTATTAATATTCTGTTCATTAAAAAAAATGTTAGCAATCTTCTTACTCTACCAAATTCCTACTTATTCTTTTCTAGTTCTCAAAGTTTTTCTTCATATCTTTGTATTCATAACTCCTAATATATATGCACTTGGGGACAAGATCAAGACAGTTTAACTGTTTGATTAATGAATTTTCTCTTAGTAGTGGGTTTTAAAATAGAGAAATTTTATAGCTACCAAGAGATTTCGGTTTTGATATAATACGTTAAATATATTTTATAATAATAGTAGTTTTACAATTTAACATATCAATATATCAAGTTACGTCATTTTATGAATTTATTTTTAAAGGATGATCTTTTTGTAACTAAAACATTTCTCAAAATATATAACTATTAATTTATTTGTTGTCTTCCACCATATCAGAATAATGCTGGTGCCTAATCAAACCTTGTAAATAATTACCTTTAAAACTTAAAAAATTCACATATTATATTAATTTCTATTACTTTTCTGCGCTCCAAACAATAAAATTCAAAAAAGTTGAAAATTTCACTGTAATATTAGGTACATCATGATCATCATGAGCAGCTTTTCAGGAAATATATATATATATATATATATATATATATATGGCTGGCCTCGTTGGCCATTAATATTAAGCTCAAAAACACTCCATTTACAAAAGCTTTTAAGCACGTCCTTGCACATGGATCATCGTAGCCACGTGAAATATGATCCATACTCCATTAGAGACACGTGCATGCGCTCCTCAGAGTACTCTCTCCCTGAGCTTTTTGCAGAGGTTTATTCAGCTTTGGGAAAAGGAATCACATTGGATGATGAATGTAACAACACGATTTGTCAAAACACAGCATAAAGATCGAGAAGACAATACTGTCAAGCCGTCAAAAAGACACACCAATTGCTTATATCTGCGTGTGTGTGTGTTTGTGTGCAAACTGCAAAGCAATATACCTATAAATATATACAATTAAGAAGCTTATCCATGAGTTCATTTTTCATGAGAGAATCTTTAGGGCTTCACGTCACGTACTTGCCCCCTTTGATACAAACATGTCTCTAGAGAATGGGAACGTTTCCCCATAGACCAAAATTAATATACAAGTTCCCATTTAATTATTAATTAGTCAGTGATTTTACAATATTTCTAATAATTGGCAAAGAGAGTGATCCCCATACATGATGTTGATTCCCCGACCATTAAAAAAGGATCTTGTTTTGAGCATAACCCACCCTGGCCACTCAGTGGGTTGGTTTCCAGTTTTCTAGCTATGATTTGCCCTTTGCAACTCTGAAATAATTGATTTGGCCCCATTTTGGATTTATGTTCTCATCTCATTTTATTATTATAATTTTTTTAAATTTTTACACAAAATATAATAAATAATTCAACTTTTTCAAATCTTAAAACAATAATAATATTAAAAAAATAATATTCTAACAATATTTTTTTCGACTTTCATCTTACATCTAAAATTATCTCATTTCTGAATCTAAACCGGCAAAGCCAGGCCGAATGCCTATGCTCATGGAATTCAGAGATAAATTTTTACATATCCTAGTTAGTGTTTTAACATATATAGATAGTAAAGTGAAAAACATTGTCTATATGTTTGAAAAATGACTGATGTCTTAGTTTTGTTAAAGTTATAATAGCTCCCACTATAAATTGTGTGTTAACACATGACCAATTTCTGCATAGCAAAACTCATTTTCAACTGTTCTATTCTCCATATTTGAAGTCAACTGCAATATTTTACACCTCAAATATGTGCAGTTAAATGAAAAGAAAAGGCTCTGAAACATAAACTAGCTGTTAGTTCAGTACGACCTGCATCAATATGCTGTCTGCTGATCTATACATGCTAGCAAACAGTTGCAAATAATAACAAGGAATGACAACAAAGAGAGAGGTAGATCCGATAGAATGTTGAAGAAAACGGCAGCAATTATGGTTCTATATCAAACAATTAATACCCGAGAAATATGGGTTAGTGTCCAGGAGGGCAGGCAGGCAAAGTTTAATGCACCTTGGTAAAACTAGTCATTTCAAATCTATAAGGATGGTGAGACACATCATGTGCCTAGGTCTAGGGCTATATATTTCTTGTTTCTTCATTTAACATTCTCTCATCCTGCTCCCATTTGTATACATAAAGGCAAGCATAAACTTCAGAAGACACCCACCCAATAAAATATACATGAGTTATATATTCAATAATTCTAGAACCCTTGCATTATATTCATAAAAAATAATCAAAATACCAATACATTTTTTTCCCACAAGCTGTTGTGGCAGGTTTCTATGTCAATAAAAAAGCTTGCACATAAATTTATTTAAAAAACAGAGCACAAAACGAAATGCGAGAAGGATGTAGAGTGTCTAAATTGTAATGGGTCATGTTTGATGAACATCTGAGAGAATTCATCACACTTAAATGAGACACCAAAGAATTAGTACAAAAAATGCATGGAGGTAGTTTCACAATAGAGTGTACTACCAAACGAAACAGGTGGACCATCTATGGCATGCCAATATTGCTAGCTTTATGTTATTGATGATTTCTACCAAGAAAATGGGTCGATTGTCTTCTTCAAATAAGGGGACCCGGTTATTACAACCTGGAACTCCTTAGCTGTAATGGAGTTGCGCGCGGCCATGCTTCTTGAAGAAAACAACCCTTGTAGACCGTCTAATGGTCCCAAACCTATGGGAACAAGAATTACAGCAGAGACATATGCTATGCATTAGTAATGGGACCTATATCTTATCCAAAGAGAGGGAATTAATCAACCATTTTCAATATTCTTCAATAATGGGACTACTCAAACTTGTGGTGAGAGTGGGGATAAATCACAATATACTTTGTATTCTAGCTTCAACTATCAACCCTTTTACATTTTGCATTCCTATCAACCCTCGAATACATAAGAGACTGGAATTTGTTAACTTTTAGTGGTTAGATGGTGCAATGTGTGGTGTAAAGTCCTTCAAATATAGGTATTCTTTTAAGATGCAAAGTATAAAAGACTGATAATTGGAAGATGCAAGATGTATTTCCCCCAATATATATAAAACATCAAGAACTGACAAAGTAGATAACTGCCAAATTACTACTATGTACTGCACTAACTAAGGAACAACACTTCACACCAATAATACAAAGACAACAGTACAAAGCACTACCAATGGTAATTCTTCAGCCATGTTTACTTCCCCTGTTCCATGGGCCTCACATCAAACAGTTGCTGCTCAAGCTCCCACCACCTGACCATGTAGTTACCCTACTTATGGTCCTTGTCGACTACTCCTGTTTTGATTCCCACACGTCCGCTTGAGACGCACCAATCACAACATGAATCCTGCATGCATCTTAACCTCCATGTATGTAGTTGTGGATTTGGATTATGTTTAACATACTACTGGAACTGAATTATAGAAGATTGGCAGATGATTTATGCAAGAGAATTATTCAACAAAAAATAGCTGAAGATGGTGCTGCAAAAACTCTCAAAAAAAAAATCAATCAACTTAGTCTTAGTAGGAAAATATTAAAAAAGAATATTGCTGATTAATTTATGAAGATTCTTAACATTAAAGGGTGATCTTTTGACATGTGAAACCCTTAAATGACCGATCCTATAATACTACACTGATCATATATACTAAAATGGTTTCGGCACCAAAGGCTGCTGATCTGGAACTTGGAGTGGTCCTTGTAATGTAGGACCCAGTATAAAAAAAATGACACCGTGGAGACAGGCTAGGGTTACACATGATGACGTGGCAAGAGTGTTGTGGTATCCTGTAGGCAGGAGGTAGAAGGAAGGAACAGTCCCTTTTATAAAAGGGAATGGTAGGGTGTACGGGATAGTGTGGGCGCAAAGGGAAAGGGGAAGTTAGAGAGCCTTTTTAAAGACAAACCCATCTGGCCATCTATCCATATTCATGTGCATTCATTAATCAAATCAAATGTGGGTGAAATAAAAAGTAAAGCAAAGCAAAGCAAAGCAAAACCCCCCTAAAAGGAAAGGGCATGATTCTTGTGGCTTATGAGAGAAGAGTCCCATCCTCCAACCTGACTCCTTTTAAATTGAAAAGTGATCTCAACTCATCTCATCTCATCTTATCATTAAAAATTTTTTAAATTTTTATATAAAATATAATAAACAATTCAATTTTTTCTAATCTCAAAACAATAATAATATTAAAAAATAATATTCTAACAATATTTTATTGAATTCAACTCATCTCAACTCACTATCCAAACCACACATAAATATGCATATGCTTTTACTAATCCCTCCTTGAACGACTTCTTGATCTTATCAACCATGTGTATATCCTCCCTATCTCTCCCTTCTAGCTGGCCACTTCATCATTGGGCGTAAATGTAGAATCTTATCCAAGAACCAAGGGGATGAAAGGGTAAAGTGGTAATTGAAATATCACCTAAGATAAATAAGCTGAATAGGTTTTACATTCAGACCCACTTTTTCTTAATTTTTGAGTAATAGATCTATTGTGCCTCTATATCTTCTTTTCTTTGTTTCTCTGGTAGTTGATCAACCAGATCGAGGACAGATCCGTGATGACTTGCCGGCTTTACTAGGTAACTATCACACACTCATTCGCTTCATCCTGAGTCAAATCTAAGAGCTGAGAGTCTGAATTTTTATAAACATAATTATACACAATTAAAGATAATGACTTATAATAAACATAACGATTCTTTGATTCTTTTGAGTGGTTTGTCATATATAAGATTTTGAGCTCGAATCCGAATATAAATTACTAATAGTATTATTAACTAGTAAGACTAGAGTGTAAACTATTACTCAAATTTAATGTATGAAAGTCAATTCTAGATTTAGATAGTAAGTTGAAATGAAATAAATTAAGATATAAATTAAAAATTAAATAAAATATTATTACAATATTATTTTTTGATATTATTATTTTTTTAAGATTTGAAAAAGTTGAATTGTTTATTATATTTTGTGAAAAAATTTAAAATATTTTGTGATGATTAGATGAGATGAGATGAGTTGATATCAACTTTAAATCTAAACGAACAGAAGAAAAAAAAGTGAATATTGATATTCGTATAATTCTTTTTATAATTATTAATATAATTATATTTTAAATTAAGAGTAAATCTATAAAATGATATTACTTTATAAGATATGTTATAAAAATATCATTTATTAATTTAAAAGCTACATAAGAGATTGTGAAAATGGTAGTAAAATAAAATATATATATATATATCATTTTATAAAAAGAAAAGTTATTTATATTTTAATTTGGAAAGTTTAGGTAATATAATATAATATAGTCGTATAGGCCATGACATAGGTAATAGGTTGGAAGAGATCTAGAGGATACAGTGGTGTGGTGCCAGCTATGTACTTGAAGGATCAGAGGTTCCTCTGACGGAGGGTCGAAGCTGGCATTTTCTTTCCTGGCCTTTCTTTTTTCTCCACCATTTTCCCCTATTTACACTCTAAACACTCGTTTTAAATCCCACATTCTTCTTCTTCTTTTCTCTCTCTATCTCTCTCTCTCTCTCTCGATGACTTGAAAGTCTCCTCCTTCGTTAGAGTAGAGATAAATGTATTTCCTTTGAGAGGGAGAGGGAGAGAGAGAGGGATTCGTTTTTCTTCTGCTGGAACAACATAACGAAAAGAACGAACAACAATGGTTACTGCTCCACGCCCCACCGCTAGTGAAAAGAAGCACTGGTGGCTTACCAACAGAAAGGTAAAACTTTGGTCCTCCATATATTTTTTGGGGTTCTTTTTAATTGCATTAATCATCAAAGTCGAAAGCTCTGTTTGTAATCCATGATTATGTCAGTCAAAATGAATATTTTTCGTCTCGAAATCTTTCTTTCTACATGCAAGTTTAACCCACTGAGGTTTTGATCTTGCTGGTAAATATGTAGATGGTGGACAAGTACGTTAGAGATGCTCGTAATCTCATAGCCACCCAAGAACAGAGCGATATTTCCTCAGCATTGAACCTTCTCGACGCAGCTTTGGCCCTCTCGCCGGGGCTCGAGCAAGCCCTGGAGCTCAAAGCCAGGGCTCTGCTATATCTGCGGCGGTTCAAGGACGTGGCCGGTATGCTCCAAGACTACATTCCGAGCCTGAAAATGGCTAACGATGACTCGGGATCTCTTTCATCCGAGAACTCGTCCCAGCAGCTCTCGAGGGAGCGAGTCAAGCTTCTTGGGTCTGG
Source organism: Juglans regia (assembly GCF_001411555.2). Classification (NCBI taxonomy): domain Eukaryota; kingdom Viridiplantae; phylum Streptophyta; class Magnoliopsida; order Fagales; family Juglandaceae; genus Juglans; species Juglans regia. The sequence continues at coordinate 10,372,937 of NC_049908.1, forward strand.
TTACTTGTCCTCCGACTGGGTTTGTCGGGATCGGGATCCTAGTTTCAAGTGCTTCTCTGTCTCGGACTTAAAGAAGAAAGTCATGGCGGGGCTATGCAAAAACTGCGACAAAGATGGACAATGGAGGTAAAAATCGAGATTTATTATTCCGATCCAATTAATCCATTGACTTTGAATTACTGTACGTTTGTTCTTTCTTGTGAGTTTATTTATGTAAAGCTGGAACGTTAGATTGGTTTGAGTAAATGTACAGCCTGCCATCGTGAATTTAATGTAAATTCACTTTAATTTATCAGCCTCGTTCACTGCATAAACTGATCAGAGGAGTTTTGTAATTTTCAAAATCTTGTTGCGATTCAGTCGGTCGTTTCCCCAAGTGCAAACTGGTTCACGTTAACTCAGTTTCTCTCTCTACGCCATTGATGCAGGTACTTGGTTCTGGGTCAAGCTTGTTGCCATTTAGGGCTGATGGAGGACGCCATAGCTCTCCTCCAGACCGGCAAGCGCCTCGCCAATGCTGCATTTCGCCGCGAAAGCATATGCCGGTCCGAAGACAGCTTCTCCGTCTCCTCCACCATCACTATCTCCGCCACAACCCCTCCCACCACGCCGCCGCGTGATCCGACCGATACCGAGAGCGTAAACCAACTCATCAGCCACATAAAGCTCCTGCTCCGTCGCAAGACCGCCGCGCTTGCTGCCCTCGATGCCGGGCTGTACTCCGAGGCCATCCGCCACTTCAGCAAGATCGTCGACGGCCGCCGTGGCGCCCCTCAAGGGTTCTTGGCCGAGTGCTACTTGCACCGGGCCTCAGCCTATCGATCAGCTGGTCGAATAGCCGAGTCGATCGCTGATTGCAACAAGACTTTGGCTTTGGACCCGACTTGCATTCAAGCTCTCGATACAAGAGCGTCTCTTTTGGAAACGATCCGGTGCTTGCCGGACTGTCTGCACGACCTTGAGCATCTGAAGCTTTTGTACAATTCGATTCTACGGGATAGGAAGCTTCCTGGGTCGGGTTGGAAGCGACAAAACGTGAGGTACAGGGAGATTCCTGGGAAGCTCTGTGCTCTCACTACCAAGATTCAACAACTGAAGCAGAGGGTCGCTTCTGGGGAGACCGGGAACGTGGATTACTACGTTTTGATTGGGTTGAGACGTGGGTGTTCGAGGTCTGAGTTAGAGAGAGCGCATTTGTTGCTGTGTTTGAAGCATAAGCCGGATAAAGCTATCAACTTTATTGATAGGTGTGAGCTTGCAGATGATCGCGATCTTGATTCGGTGAAAGACCGGGCGAGGATGTCAGCTTTGTTGCTGTACAGATTGCTACAAAAGGGTTATTCCAGCGTAATGGCTACAATTATGGACGAGGAAGCGGCCGAGAAACAGAGAAAAAAGGCCGCAGCTGCACTGCAAGCAGCACAAGCAGGGGCAAAACCAGTCCAGCAAACCCAAGAATCCCAATCGGAATCGGAAAACACTTCCTCTTCTTCCAAGTCGTGTACGAATACGTCGGTTTTCCAAGGTGTGTTTTGCCGGGACCTTGCTGTGGTTGGAAGTTTGCTTTCACAAGCTGGTTTTAACCGTCAAATTCCAATGAAGTACGAGGCATTGAGTTGCTGATTGGAGCAATGGAGTTGGTTGGCTGAGAAAATTCAAGTTCTTTTGAGATGTTACCGGCAGGGGAATCTCTGGTTCACCTTCCTCTATCGTGTACAAAATATATTTTTACAAGTACTGCCGGAAAATTTTGTATCCCATTTTCATGTTTCCTTACCTACTCCATGTACAGAATTTTCAGTAACGGATTTTCTACTTTCGGGGTTTGTACAGCTTCTTATGCTTTATCAGGCGTTCAAATCAAATATGTATTAAATTTCCCAGCTTTTAAGCTTGCTTTCAAGATTTCCTTTCGCTCGGCAACATTAATGGTTGTTGGCGTTGGAAAGATAAGTGAATCTGTACTGCTGTTGTAATTGCAGTGGGTGGATCAGAGAGGATGACAGAAAGTGAGAGTGAGAGAGAGAGAGAGAGGTGACTCTGCTTTTCGGAAGAAAGTAAAGGTTACCACTCAATTTCAAAATTGAGATTAATTTTAAGGAGAGTAATGATATACATTATATTTTTATTTTATTTTAATTATATTAAATTTTATATAATATATTCATCATTATTATTTTAATTTTTTAAAAATAATTGTTTTGGATATATCAATCTATTTTATTTCATTATTATAATTTTTTAAAATTTTTATACAAAAATATAAGAAATAATTAATTTTTTTAAATTTTAAAATAAAAATTAAATTAAAAAATTTTATTTAAGAGACTGACTATACATCAGCTTATATTCTTTGCATACCGTGATTTTAATTTTTTTTAACTAATATGTTGAGGCTGATATAAATAATTTTTCTTCTTTTCTATTTTTGCCGATAGTTTTGCGGCTTGCACCCTTTTGGTGGCATGACTTTGAGTGTACCGGCGGGTTATGGAGATGAGGCAGCGATCCAATCAGAAGACAATGAGAAGTCAGCAGAGAGGTAAAAGTTGTCAGTTTTATTCTCAGGTCTGGCTTTGCAGTTTGTACAAACAACTGAAAGGGCTAATACACTGTCTTTATTGAGCGTGGCAACCACAAAAAAAGTAAATGAATATGGGCAAAAACTGTACGTGCACTCATTTTTAGGTATTCATTTATACAGTGATTAGTGTATATTTTTTTAATATAAAATAATTATTTTAATTTTAGTAAAAATTATATATTGATAATTATTTTCTTAATTATTAAATAAAAAATTTTAAAAAATATATATAAGCAGTCAAATTGAAAGGACAAATTCAAGCGGCAAAATATTATTTTTCTAATCAAATTTTAATAAGTATTCCAAACTTCCAGCCATACAAAATTTTATAAAAATAAATTTATAAATTAACATAATTTTATATAATACGTTAGATCCATTTTATAATAAAAATTATTTTACAATCAACATATTATATTAAATCAAGTCAATATATAGATTTACTTATATCTTTGTTGCTAAAGCATTTATCTTTATAAAATTATGTTTTAAGTTCTAAGTGTTTTAATAAAATAACTTCTAAAAATAATATGATTTTACAAAAGTATCTTAATTTTAAAACATGGCTATCTAAAAAGTTGTATAAAGATTTATATATATCATGCATTTAATCATCTTTTCCTTAACATCTTTTGATGTAATATTAAGTTATAAGTACATAAATAAAACATAATAATTTTTTTTATTATTTAATATCATATTATAGAATCAGAATGATAAAATAATAAAAAATAATGTTACTCTTTACAATATTTGAATTAAGATCATATTATTTCTAATCAATATTTAATATTATTAAATTCTCATATTATATTTTTTTCTAAGCAACTCGATATATTATAATTAAAGGATGTAGAAATATATGAGTAAGGGTTAAGGATCCTGACGAACACTATTTCTTAACTAATGCAGCACTATATAAAATAAAATAAGAAAAAAGAAGAAATGGGCCCTAGAAACAAATAAATGTTTCTTGCCCCTCCCTGCTAGGAGGGAGCCATAGAAAGTGACGGTTTTTATACAATTTAAGAGTGAGATTGTAGTTCCATGATTGTAGCCATGGTGATTGTCGTCGCAAAACTCCACACTCTCCCAAAAGAGTACATGTGATTCTCGTGTTAGGGGCAAAAATAAAAAAAAGTAGGGCTCGTGGATTGTGGCGGAGAGAGACTACCAAGGGACCAAAGAGGAGGTGGTGACCGTCGGGCGCCAACAGTTTGAATATTTTACTTAACACTTTACATATAAGAGTATCCTAGCAAAATTTTGTAAAAGCAGTAAAATAACCGTAAAAATGGATAGATTACAGTTTAGATTAACTTTGATAGATTTCAGAATATGTGTTGGCAAGTGGTGCCCACGTGCCTGTTTCTTTGCAGCCATAACAATCAAGTCTAAAGGATCTGATGATGGCGAATCCGTTGGTCAGATGCATATGGTGAGAAAAGCTCCCGAAAGGGGTGGCGCATGAGGCCCACGGCCCCACACCTGATTGTTAGCGGCGCATGAGGTCGATGCGCAGCAATTTTTGCCAAACTGCCACTTCTCTTCGAACAATTTGTAGTTTGGGATCCTTCTCGTGCCAAGCATGTCTCTTGGATGTTGTTGGAAAACTATAAATCTATATCTTTTAGTCTTAGAAAAAGAAGAAAAAGATGAAAAAAGAATAAAAAGAGAGGGAGAATGAGGGGGATGTCGAGAACTCCCCATTTATATTTATCTCTTTGAATTACTGCTAATATAAAGCACCCAACATGATTTTTACCAATAATTTTTATTTTTTACCATCAAGTACTGTGGCATTAAATACATGATTGTTTCGCGGCTTTGCCTAACGGCAAGAGTAATTAATTGTAAAGAGGACCTTTTAAGAGGGTTGTTGGGAATCAATGAGCGTTTCAACTTCCCAAATCTACATTAATGAGGTTAAATAATTTCAATAGGAATTTCTTCAATAGGAATTTCTTCCATTCATTAAATTAAATTATTTAATTTTTAAAAAGAGAAAAATATATACTTTATAACCATTTTAAAAGGAAAATATTAAAGATATTCACAAAAAAACTTATATATCCATATGACTTCACAATTTTTTTCTTATATTTTATATTTTTTATTAAAGTGGTATGCAGGCGTGGATATATAAATTTTTTATGAGTATAGTTAGCGTTATCATTTTAAAATATTCAATACTTTTTATATAATATATTTTTAAGAGTAATGTTAGATACAATCATAAAATACTTTAGTATTTCACAATCATTTTAAAAAATAGTGAGATTTATTATTAAAAAATTAGTTTTTTTTTATGTATATCTTGTATTTATCATTTTTTTTTTAAAATATTATGCAGCGTTTATACACTCCATAACTACAAATACAATTTCAAATATACTATAGAGTAATAAAAGGGAAGTAAGAAGATAATAAGTCTATCATTATCCTTAGATCAAATTGCATGCATGGCTTCCGCTTCCGTTCACAAGGAAAGCCTCACCATACTACATTTGGGAAAATGTTTGCGAATGTTTGTGAATAGTAGTGAAAAGTAATGAAAAAATAATAATAATATATTAAATAGTAGTAAAAAGTAGGCAAAACATAATAAAATAAGAAATAATAGTAAAAATGTTTGAGAATACCTTCCTGAGTACTAATTTTTTATGGCCAATTTTTAGTGCTAAAATTGTCTGTTTCTTGCTTGTTCAAGACTCAAAGACAGCTACGACACATGTTAAGCCACATATTAATTAAGTACATTTACGTCTTTTTATAATACAGTCCCTTAATTATTGTTGATTTCAAAAACTTTAGTTATAGTTTGGTAGTCTTTAACTATTTAATTTAGTTATAGATACCACAAAGTCTGTTAATAAGAATAGAATAAAAAACCAAAGAAGCAAAGTTTATAATCATTTTCTCGAGGGCTCTTAGATAAATGGGTTACCTAACTGTAAAATAATGACCCTTAGTTCGAATTCAGCTATAAATAATGATATTCATCATCTTCTTATTATTTTGTTATATAGTATTAGTTGATTGAAGACTATTTATTATATTTTTATTTATTAATTTATTATCTAATATCATATCATAAAATGATATAAAAATAATAAAAAAAATGACGATGAATAATTTTTTTTTTTTTATACTTTTGTTTCATTGCAATGGATTAAATAAGAAAACCCTAGTTTTATTTTCTATCAAATTGGACAAAATCATGCTTCCACGCTACTCAATGATTATGTTGGCCTTTTCTTTTCTTTTTTAGCCCTAAGTAGCTAGACTCCATAGCTAGCAAATCGAGATGGCATTGTTATCTATGAGCATTGAAAGATGTTTAAAATCATTTCGACTATAATTGAATTGGGTTGAAATAGGACATGATCAAGCTCTATATACTCACATGTTGCTCGATTTCCAAGTTGTTAAAATAATTATATATCGTCACCAACACACTCGATATGGATTAACGACTCACTTATCTTATTTATAAACTATAGAAATTTTTCAGCTTTGGCCCACTTTTTGCCAACTATCTTGCACATTTCCTTTTTTAATTAATTAATTAATGCATATTTCCCTTGCTCGAACAAATTAAAAATGGTTATCATATGGAGGAAAATGAAATCTAACACAACCCATGTTCTCAAAATGACAACCCACTTCTGTGCTTGCTAACTCCATTATTGTATGTGACATTTCTCACAGCTCACTTCTGCCGAGCTATATATATGATTCTTTGACATTTTGATGTTCAAAGCCAAACGGAAATTAAGCATTGCTCTAGCTGGAAGCTTTGTATTTTAATTAAGCTCCACGTGACCATAGATTATAATATTTCAAAGACTATGAAAACAACATAATTTTTGGCTGATTTTGAATGGTGGTAACCATGGGCGGGAACCCTTGTTTTGCACGACCATGTTTCTTAATTTTAATGAGAAAACTGATTAAAAAAAAAAAGTGGTTTCCTATAAGAAAATGATTATATGTGACTAGTTGTCTATTATGAAAATGAATTTATTTTTATAATAAACAATTATTTTCTAATACATAATTGATCACAAATATAATATATATATATATAGTAATATTACATATAGTCGTGAAATGCATAAACGCTGTGTAGTCGCTTTGAAAAAGAGTGAGATCTATTATTAAAAAATTAATTTCTTTTCATGTGGGTCTTATATTTATTCACTTTTTTCAAAACGACTACACGACACTTGTATACTTACGATTACAAGTATCATTTTTCATATATATATATATATATATATTTACAGTATCGTGCTTAGCAAGGCGACATACAATCTAATGCTTGACAATTTTTATGGGAGATATCTACTTCTACTACGTTTCATGCAGTCAGGTTTTGAATTTCAGAGTAGAAACATGCATGATAGAATAGTTTGGATAGGATGCTCTTGACTCTTGATACTTGGCGACACGTGAAGGCAAGTTGCCCGCTATCTTTGACTTTTAAATTGTGTTAGAGCCAGAAATAATCAACGGTAATCTTCAATTGGACCTATGATATAAATTATATACTACTTCAGGCCATTTCGAGCATTTATTGGGTTATCACATAGGATTCTATTATTTTATTTCAGTAATGTTAGTTACAATTATAAATTTAATAAATATTATATATTTTTTTTGTAAAAAGAGTAGAGCTTATTTTTATAAAAATTTTTTATTTTTTTCACAAAAAATACACAATACTTACCTATCTCATTATTATAAATATCATTGTTCTGTATAGTTTAGGAGCATAATTTTTATTTTAATGCGGCGTAAGAAAAGGTGTTACTCACGACTCACGAGGGGCACCCAATTTTTGTTTTTACTTTATTCTCTAGTCAGAGGCTTTGGGGGAGACAAATTAAATCTAATCCATGAAATTGGTACTTATTCCATGAGCATCCAATGAAGAAAATGTGAGTCTAAAGTGGTAATTCTCTCAATGAGAATCGGTTGCAAATTAAAGGGTCATACTTCTTTTTTCTTTTTTTCCTGCAATGGGTGGCCTCGCCTAATGGCTAATGCTGCACATAAAATCTTCACAAAAAAAAAAAAGTGTTACGTTCACAAAAAAATTATAGAAAAATAAAACTCACAAATTAATACGACAATTTGTAAATTTTATTTTGTAGAATCTGTTTGTAAATTAAATATTTCGTATTCTTAAATAAATGATGAATATATTTTTTTCTTCTTCTTAAATATATGCATTTCGTACGACCTAATGATGCTATATAGTATCCTCCACTCAACCCTTATAGATAATGATCAAATGAGATATCTTTTTCCCCCACAAAAAGGAAGATTTTTTTCACGGGAGAGACGGTTGATTGAATCCCGTAATTAATTGCTCTAGAATGGAATGGAATGAAAAGAAGGTATCAAAGATCATTACGTCAAATCACCTCAAGCTTCTTGATCATTCACGGGAAATACAATGGTTTGATTGTTGAAATTATATGTTTGCATGTGATTTCTGAAATTATTCATTCATGGGAAAGCAATAATTGCTAAGTAAAACAACATGGCTATGAGTTCCATTAATCAAAGGGTTTATGATTTACCACTTCCCATTACTGGATCCGTTCCATATTATTATCTGCAGTATATAAATAATATCTTAATTTTGAGAAATGATATTTACATTTTTATACAAGTTCTGCGCACTACGTTTGAAAAAAAAAAATGAATGACTCTATGATTCACATAAAAAAATTACTTTTTTAATAGTGAATCTCACTGATTTTCAAAATGAGTATGCGGGACTTGCACATTCTAAAGACTGTATCTAGTATTACTCTTTAATTTTAGATTTTTTGGAAATAATTATGGTTTCTTATGTTTTTTTGAGAAATGATATTAAAGAAAAGTAGAAAAATGGTGCTTTGTGAGAAAAAAATTTCTAAAAAACGCTGAAGCATTCCCTAGCTAATGTCTGATTCCGTGATGGGCTTCATAACATTTTCCTTTGTTTCTACAACATCATGTGTTGCATTGGCAGATCATGGGGCTTGTTTTGAAATGGCTCTCAATATTATAGTCAATTCCCTGGATCACTATAGTTTTCCCATGACTTCTTCGGCTATGTCTTTTGTGGGCTTTCTCTTTCCCCTGTTTTTGTATGCAAAGTCTTTATCATGGGCCTTATCTGGCCCTTTTAATATCTTTTTTATAGAAATAGATACGAGAATTTAAGTCCTCTTAACATTTATTTATGTTGTTCAATAAATTTAATTAGATTTTATCAGATTCTTGCCAAAATCTAAGGGGCATCAAGTGTGAGAGAGATAAATACAGTTGTTGTGTACTGATTTGAGAAATTCTGATCAGTAGGTCCCCGTTTGAGAGCTCATAACTATGTTCATCTACCATTAAACTTGTGTATGTAGCTTGCCCTGTATTGCCACCCATTGTTTTATGCATCGTTTGTCATCCGGGATATATATTTGTGTATGCATATTACATGCCTATATGGTATTTTTATTAAAATAAATATACTGTTGCTGGAGGTTTTAGAAATGAGTCCATATTCATGTCTTCCAACTAGAAAATTTTCGGAAACTATACATAAAGAATCGGTGGGATTCAAGAGAGTGTTCCCGTTCAGGTTTAGTTCCTCTTATTGCGATACATGTAACTTTATAATCAAGTCCTTTTTTTTTTTTTTTTTTTATTGTTAGCCGCATATAGAAACATTACTGAAGTTTTGGACTCTAGTGGAACCCAGCTTGGCCAACCATTCATTTGGACGCGAGAAAGTATAATTTACCATGTTAACTATGTCGAGATTTCTAATGTTCATGACTTTGTTGGCATGATCTTTATACAAGTTTTGTTATGTTTTATTATATTCACATATGCAACATGGGTTGGATGGAACACAGTCGAATAGCTTGGCTGGGATAGAATCGGACCTATATGGAGCTGTGGCTGGGGATATCGAAGTAGATCGAAATGAGGAGTGTATCCTCGTCTTGAATTTTATAGTAGCAAGTTATATGATGGAAAATTATATTGATGAAGATAATTTGTGCTTCTTGTTTTATGCGACATATATTAAAAGAATTAGAGTGTTGGTGATTTTTAAGTCAGATATATATTCTTCAATGGTTGAACCACTTTTTGAATTACGACTTGTTCGTTGTGGATTCCTAACTCTCTCTTTAGTACTGTTCCTCTTTTTATTTTAATATTTTCCTATTTTCTTAATAATTCAACTTCTATCTTTCTCTCTGTCTTCACTACTATCTACCCATTTGACCTGCCAACATCCATGACACACAACACTAGGTGCCTTTAAGCTACCAATAATTCAAACAAAGGCCAAACTCAATTTAACCTATCCATTAGGGGTGATATTCGGTCGGTCCGGACCGGAAAAACCGACCGGACCGACCAATTCGGACCGGACCGGACCGGACCGAGAATGGTACCGGTCGGTCTCGGTCCGAATTTTATGGGACCAAATTAATTCGGTCCGGTCCACGGTCTATGGGTTTTTCGGACCGGACCGGACCGAACCAGACCAAATTAAAATTGAAAAAAAAAAATATATATTAATTATATAATTCTCATTTAACCTATCACTAACTCACCATTAAATAATTATTAACTAATAGTCTAATACTAATATTCATAATTTTATACTAATACTAATATTTATAATTTTATACTAATAGTAATATTGATATTTATACTAATAGTCTAGAGTCTAGACTTTACTTCTAGTCTTATATACTCTAATATGGTATATAAAAAAAAAATACTAATAGTCTAATATAGGGTAAGAGTCTAAGACTATAGTTATAGTTATACTAATATTATAATATAGTTATAACTTATACTAATCATAGATTCATGATTCATAATAACTAATCATTATAAGCCTATAGTATTAATGTATTATTATTTATTATATAATATCTAGTATTAGTATCACTATATCATTATAATATAAATATTATAATATAGTTATAACTTGTACTAATTACTAAATCACTATAACTAATATTAGTATATTACTATTTACTAATAGTCTAATACTAATAATATTATATAGTTATAACTTATACTAATCAAGTAATCATGGATTCATGATTCATAATAACTAATTACTATAAGTCTATAGTATTAATGTATTATTATATAATATATAGTATTAGTATCACTATATCATTATAATTTATAATATATATTACTATTACTATTAGTAATTTAGTATTGGTATAGTCAATAGTTATTTAGTATAATATAAGTATTATATAATATATTATACTAAGTAGTAAGTACCAAGTTACCAACTATATAACTATTATAAGTTATAATAACTTTACTCATATAAGAGTTATAGTATAATAGTATTAATAATTTAATAGCATATTATAAAAGTTATAGTATTATAGCATAATATTTGTATAATAGTATATTATTAATATCACTATAAGTTATAAGTTATAACTATATATACCTAATAGGCTAATAGCCCAATACAATGATTTATTCATCATATAATGATATACAAAATACAATGATTTGTTAATCACATTACAAATTTACATATACAAAATGTAAAAACTTAAAAGTTTAATAGATGAAAGAATTTATTATTATTATTATTAGAATAATATAGCAATTAACTTTTAACATCATAAATATAATTATTATTAATTATTTTTTAAAGAGTTAATTAAATAATCCACATTAAGTAGTTTATTTAATTTTAATTTTACTAATTTAAATAATTTTTTTAATTAATTTTTGTGCTAAAAAGATAAAAGAATCACAAATTGATCAAAATGGCACCCCAGCGGTGCTGTTTTAGTCACTGCAGGCGAAAATAATAACTGGGTTGCGCGAAACGGCGTCATTTCGCGCAACCCAGTTATTTTTTTTCAACTTAACTTCCCTGAAACGGCGCCCAAATCGGCGCCGTTTCAGGGAGTATAACTCCAGCCTTACGTTCTTCTTCCCCCAGAAACCCCGTCCATTTCTTTTTCCCCAACTCGCATCCCGCAACCCAGCTCCCGCAAACCCTAAGCTTACTCCCGCAGCCCCGCCGTCCCGCCAATGGTAAGCGCCCTCCCGCAGCACCGCGATCCACCCTCTGTCTCGACACTGCAGCAGGCCCCTACTAGTTGGTACTCTCTCTCTCTATCTCTGCTGGGACTAATTAATTTCCTTGTGAAATTTGTGATAAAAATGGTTTTGTTTTGCTCCAGCCTCTAGGAAACATTTGCTTGGTTACTTGGTAGAAACTAGAAATAGAATTGTAGTTGATAACTTGATGCTCTACTCTACACGGTACATTCGTTACATATTGGCTACATGCTGAAAAAAAAAATGCTAATATTGTTTTCGCCACATCAATTTAATGCTAAATAGAATTGTAGTTGCTGTAGAAAAAATGTTAATATTTCTTGCAGGACATCAATTTAGTGCGTACATGCAATTAATTTGAATTTTAACACGATTATTATATATATTTGGGTAATGCTAGGGATCCCGCTCATTGTTCAGCTTCTATTTTTTTTTCACATAATTTTTTTTAATACTTTTATATATTTTTAAAAAAGAAAAAAATCTACAGTATTATTAAACAATATTTTCTTAATCATTAAATAAAAAAAACTAAAAAAAATAAAAAAAACGTGAGCGGAACAATGAGCGGGATCCGACCCCCGCTGGGGGATCCCTATCATTTTCCTATATATTTTTCCCCTCAACTTCTAGCTAGGGATATTACAAGGTGGTCTATATATGTTATCTACTCATCAAGGAGTCAACAAATAAGATATATCTGTACTGAAGCTGATCTTGTAAATTATTAGTATTATTACTTATATGCTTATAATATAATTGTTATAACTATATTATTTTATATTAATAGATGAAGGTAGGACCATATATATATATATATATATATATATATATATAATCCGCGTTATTTATAAGTTGAATTGAGTATCAAAATTAATTAAGTAGCTAGTTCAAAATTTGATGTTTAATTTATATTCAAATATGAGGAGCAGTACTACTAGCTAGCTAGCTAGTACTCGACCGAGTTCGAACTTGACATGAAGTACATAGCAACATTTTAGTTTAATAATTGATTTTTTTTTTCAAACTTTGTTCATGAAAAGCTCGACTGATTGGTTATATATTATTCTGAAATGAAATAAATTTCATTATTAAGATATTTAAATGTTTTCCTAAATTCCTATTGATAATCGACCGTCAAAAGTCATGTGAACAACTTGGAGTACTTTAGAATCCACATATAACAAGTAAATAGCTATGATGAGTCCATGATATATAGTTGGTGACCAGTGACCACATGCAGGTGCCGAGCCAAGAAAGCAAAAGAGCGAATGCATGAGATTGATGTATATTTCAAATTTTCAACGTTGTCAATCTGTGATCATCAAAGGCTGCTGCAATTTACACGCATGCATGCCAAAGCTACAAAATTATATGTTAAGTACTTAAGTTGTTAAGTTTTAGATTGTAATTTGTAATTTGTAATAACTTTTGGATTTTTTTTTCTTTTTTTCTTTTTTTAGTTTTTTATATAGAATAGTTTTTTTTTTTTTTATCATTGTATTTTTCAAGATCAAGCTTTTTTTAGTAGTTTTAGCTAAAAAAAATATACAAAATTTAAAGTGGGCCGAAAAAATTTGAAATTGGGTCCAAAAAAATCAGATTTAGATGGGCTGAAAGGCCCATTTTAGGCCGGTCCAGACCGACTGGACCGACCCTAGACCGGACCGGACCGAAATGGACCGGACCGGACCGGTCCTATATGTGACTCGGTCCGGTCTAGGGTAGACAATTCTTGGACCGAATAGATCCGGTCCGGTCCACAAAATGGCCCAAGACCGAACCGGACCGGACCGAACTCACCCCTACTATCCATCAAGCAATGAAAAACATTCCTATGGAAAAGTCAAATAAAGTGAAAACCAAAAAAGAAAAAATTATTTAATACCCCATATCCATAACACACAATACTAGATGCCTTTAAGCTGCCAATAATCCAAACAAAGGCCAAACTTAGTTTAACATACTCTATAATAACCTTCATATTTTGTAAGGAGCCTTTTCACAAATCTAGCCAAACAAAAAACATCATCTCACATTATATAATATCTTGAAGGTTCAAAAACTGCGAGAAGACAATGGAGGAGCTTAAAGTCTTTTTCTTTAAAACATTGTTCTCATGGGTGTGGGCCATTGTTTGTAACGGACTAAATGTTCGTGACTTTTTACTATCAGTTGTAAACTCTAGTTAGGTATTTTTCAAGTATATTTCCTATGCACTTGGGTTTGCATACTCTTATGAATAAAATACCTTGATTACGGATCAAAAACATTTCAGCCTTTAGCAAAAACACTATATTTCCCATCAAAATAAATTTACTATATGCCCAAAAGAGACAAATCCATAAACCTGACGAATAATTTTGCAGAAGACATCTAGCGTTCCTTTGTATTGGAAATAATAAGGAGGACATATTGCCACAGGACCATGAATTCCAACATGTGTACATGTTAGGGAACATCTTAGATCGGGAAACATCTGTGCCAACATATAGCAAAGGAAAAGTTAATTGACCACATACTATTTGATGGTATACTTACAAAAGAGCAATGCCCCAAATATTGTAAACACAGAAGCAAGATGTTGACAATAATATTAGAAAAGTGAGGGCCTTATAACAATATGGAAATTCTTTCATTTGACACCCTACACTCCAGGGCCTTCCCAATAGCAAAAGGATATATAAAGTGATCAACTCCAAAAAAGAAAATCAGAATAAAGAACTACACATGCATATGCCTTTATAACATTTTCTCATTGGCATCATTGTAGGTAAGGAAATTAATATACTACGTTCATGCCTCTTTCACTAATACGAAAACAACATCGTCCCCTTTTATTTCCTTTTAACATTTCCAGCCATTACAACGACAAACTCATAACCCAACGCTTCAACCAAAAGTAAATTTGGAAACGTCATCAACTTCAAAAAACTACAAAGGACCAAACACAGGACAATAAATATGCACCAAATGTTTTATGCCATTTGAGATTACAATGGACATATATTTTTCATGGGATATTTAGGAACACGCCAAGGTTGCAAATTTGGAATTACCAGTCAGTTTAAGTAAGCCAAGAAACTCTAGTAACTACTCATGTTTAGAGTAGAACATGAATATGAAATCGACTGTAGTAACAATCAATTTACAATTTTAATTCAAGCATTAAACGGGAGAAAGCTCTAATGATCGAGGAATGTGGTTGTAGAACAATTACTGTTTTCAGTCAAAAATACGTCATGCAACTAATAATATTACTTAATGGATGCAAGTAAGAAACCCTTGCAGCCTGTGCTTGCAACCTTGTCTGAATTAACCTAAATGGCAGGAATGGAAGGTGAATGATGGGGGAATCGATGGAAATTTAAGGTTAGGGTTCTTCAACTAGGGTTTACGATCATGGAGGAGAGAATGAGTGGAAGATGGGGAATGGATCTCACGTGGGGAAGTGAAGGAGACGAAAACGACATCCATTAACTTGTTTGAAATCTCCCCCATCCCATTTTCAACTCCCGCTCGTATGAAATGAACCGATTTTGCAAGTACAAAACGTGCCGTTTCATTTTGTGGGTGGCATGCCAGGTAGATGGGGGTGCGCAAGGGGTGTGCGAACTCGCCTTCCTTTAGGATTTTTCTAACAATTAGAGTACACTGGATAAAGCAACCAAGATATGGTAATTGTTACCCAAAAAAGAAAGAAAGAACGAAGATTGTCAAGAACTATGTAGTACTTACACCATAAAAGCACCACTGTTTGATGATCTAATTTCATTTGAAACATTGATTCTTATTTACACCTTTGATGTTACAAATCTAAAAGAAAACATCATGAATTGCTCTTCATTTTTGTTTTCAAAGTAACATGAATTACTTTCAATTTTCTAAAATAATGAATAAAGAATCATCCAACCATCGTTGCAGCCATGTGCATGCCCTCCACCTATACAACTATGAGATATCGGATTCCCCAACAAAGGTGGTGAATCATTTGCCAAGCTAGATAGACTGGTCTAACAAAAACTAATCATGCTATATGCCCCTAAGAATAACAATCGAGTTGGGAATAAGAGCACCACAAACAAATGCATGCGCTGTGATGCAACAAGCCTACTGAACCTTTTCAAGGACTCTCTTTTTGTTTGTGAGATGCTAGAAAAGCTAGACTGGTCTTCATCGTTATTGATTGATATCATGGACCTCCCTCTTTCTATTTGTGAGATGCCAGAGAAGCTAGACTGGTCTTCACCATTATTGATTGATATCATGGACCTCCCCACAACTATACCGGTACTGATGCCACAAGGTGCCACAAGGGGTCGCCAAATTTTGCGGTGTTGCTCTCTCCTTGCCTTTCTGATGTCACTAAGATCTTGGTAAATCACACTCCTGATAGTTTGCATGTAAGAATTCATGTCGTGATCTCTTTGGATGCCTCCTTCAGAACCATATGCAGACCGATCACTTAGAATCTCAAGTGGGTGTGGTGAGTTCAAAAACACAATTTGTGCAGCCCGAAGTTGTTTCTCTGCATCAATGGTATTAGATAGTGGGCTGCTTAGAAGATATAGACCACTGCCTGAAGGAAGAAGATCATGGCTAGGAGAGAATTTCTCATCCGGTTGTAGTATAAGAAGCTCGCCTATTGGAGCATAAAGTAGTCTCTATTATATTAAAAAAAAAAAAGATGATATGGTCAGATAGTTTAGACTTGTAAGAAACTTGTTTGTTTCATTAGTTCATGCTTCTTTCTGAAGAGTGAAAGTTACTTGATTATTGAGACAAGGATGATTGCGGAAGTTGCCATTGACAACCTTGAGAATCTCAGCAACATGATTAGGATAATTGCAAGAGAAGGCTCGAGGTACAATGTCTTTGTGCATTGTGATGGCTTGAACATGATTCCTTGGCAATCCCAACTTGCGAAGCAAACGGTCACCTCCACACATGACAGATGGTGCACCAAATGTTATCACGGGAAGTAAGGATAAAATTGGCACTTCATGCCGCAACAATAACATGAGATTTACAACTAGCGCCAAGCTTCCCCCAAGAGAGTGCCCAGTGAATCGAAAGGTTGCTTTATTTCCCCAAGATTTTAGGTGTGCACGGACTTCGGGCAACATTTGTTGATAGATCCCTTTTGCTAACTCATAAATACCTCTGTGCACAAGCACATCAAGTCCCTACACAATACAATTATACATCACATTCCTCAATTTTTGGAAATATATATCTCCATAAATTTCTATATGGGAAATTGTGAAATAGATATGAGAAACTTGAGGAAAAAAAAATCTAGAATTTACCTCAAATTGAATGGGCTCGAAAAGTAAATTTGCTTGCCAAGATGCCAGTGATTCTGACCCCTATATAAGAAACTTTTAGTACAACCAGAAACTCAAAATTTGCCAAAAATTAGCAATCAAATTAGCACACCGTCATTAAGAAATGAAGCCAATACATGCTCCATTGATCTACTAGCTAGAAAAGTTAGATCAATGTTCAAAATGCTTCACAAGTGCATTTGAAGTGGTAAAAAAACATTGTATAAGACATAAGTAGTCCTCAATTACCTAATGCCTGTAAGACTTTATGAAGAAAGAAAATAGTTATTGATATATATTCATCCTACCTGAATGACAAAGAATCTTGTGCCACTCTGATCATCATCACATATGAACCACTCACAGGGAGATGAGCGCATTGAGTTCAGATCATTCACAACAGCTTGCTTCTCGTCCTCCTTAGCAAGAACCACAGTCGTCACAGAATCTGTCGTTGCCATGAAAGAGGCCACCTCAGATTTTATTGTATTAGCATCGTCATCACTTCCACCACTTCCTTCAGGCGAATGTTCACCAGTCACATTGTTTGAGGATTTGAGGGGAAGTATAGTCTTGATAGGAGGATGTAAACAGGAAGCAGCAGAGGTAGCAATTTGGCTTGCAGCAGATGCACTTATCTGATACCTTTCATTCTTGTGATCCTTGTCTTCAAACTTGCCTTTTTCCCCTTCTAAAGCCTCAACTAACAAGTGATTTTTCTCAGCTTTTGCAGCCAATTCCTTCTTCTCAGTCGATGAAGTTACAAAGCGCAGACCATGATGTTTCAAAAGACTCATGGGCTGGATTATAAAAAATATCATAAATCTTGTACCAAACCAAATGAGCATAAAATCTCTATAAAAACTGGATAGTCAGATATCGATTGAGTCTCGTTGTGACCAAATACAACAAAGGCTTCATGAACACTAAAGATAATAATGAATATGTATTAAATCATCTAGTTGTCTACCAAACCCCTAACCTAGTGTGCCATGATTTTCATAATCCTTGTGGTGAGATTCCATATCCATTTTCACCAAAATGTTTGGGGAATGAAAACGATCAAGTTGTGTTAGGCAACATGGAAAATTGGAGATCTTGAATTTATGTCGGATCCTCCCTTTTATACTTTTCTACATAAAAGAACCTTCCAATTCTATATGATTCCAATATTAGTAAACTAATTCCATTGATAAAAGAAAAATGGCATCTAATCAACTTTTTTTTTTAAAAAAAAAAAAAAAATTCCAACAAATTGTCATATTGATCTAAATTTTCAGAATCAAAACAGATAGAATAAAATAAAAATTTCCTAAATTGATTATAATTAGATAGAAAATAGAAACATTAAAATTTCAAGCAATGATTCAACGAATAATTAATTTTTAGGTCATCTAAGATAATCCCACAAACCCATCAAACCAAAAATAAATGAAACAATTATATAATAACGAAATCAAAGAAATTATATAAGATGAGACTAAAAGCAAGCACCTTGATTTTGGGAATGGAATAGGCCAGATTCCCCATAAAAGACATTTTAGCATACAACTTGGCATCAACCAGGGACACCCTTCTTAGTAGCCTTGAAAACGAATCTCTATCAAATTGAATGTCTTCTCTTTCATCATCCCCATAACCAACTTTACAAGTATCACAATCTTCCCCATCATCTACACCATCAGAACCAACTCTCTCGTCAATTGCCATGGCCTCATCTTCCTCCTCCTGTACATTTACGAGGCTGGCGCTTTTCTCCTTCCAAAGAGATCTCACATGCAAAATCTTCAACACCCAGTTCTCGCTTTGCCCCTTCTCCATCTCTACACCTTTGTCCATATTCTTAACATTGCTATTATTTTCCACCAGAACGGGGTCTTCCACGGCCAACCCATTGTACCTATTGTTCCCCCCACCTCTATTAGGTGGCCAAAGAGATCTCAATGCATACTTGAATGAGAACCTTGAAAAGGATGTCAACTTTTTCTCTCTAGTGGACCTCCCCACAGTACTCACATGAGACGGAGTCGTCCGGGCATCCAGACCCCCAGCACCAGCTGCACTACATACCCCCAGGCCGCCATGAATCCCCATCTTCAAGCACAAACTATCCATTCAAGCAACCTGAGGTACCTAAACCTATATATGTTTCTTAGTTAGTTTTTGCTAGGTTATATATATATATATATATATATATATATAGTATGTTTATGTATATGTCTATATATATATGTATATATCTATATATAGGAAGAAAATGCAAACGTTCGTGCACCCACACTCTTTAAACAAGGGAGTCGTCTCCTTCTCCTTCTCCTCTTCCGCCTCCTCCTCGACCTCTTCCTTTCTATTATTCTTCACATGGAGAGAGATTGTTTAAATGGGTCACCAACCAAGTTACCAACCTTCACACCTTTGTAACGATCTCTCCTCACATAAAAATTAAATATTTTCCTGTTTATTTTAATAATTTTACATTATTTTATTACTAATTCCCAAACACTGGCAATTTATTTCTTCTATTCAAAATGAATGACTTCTCGTTTGGTTACATAAATAAAATGAGATGAGATAAAAAAAATTTTGTAAAAAGTAGTGAAATAATTTATAAATAGTAATAAATATATTGATTTAAGATTTTTATGAAGTTTTGGAAAATGAGAGATATAAAGTTGAGTAAAAAATTTATAAAATTAAAAGATGATTAAAATATAATTTTTATTTTGAGATTTGAGAAAGTTGAGATGTTTTTTATGTTTTGTTTTGAAGTTTAGAAAAGTTGTGATGATTATTAGGTAATAATTAGATGAAAAAGTTGAAAATTAAAGCTTTGAAATTGAAAAATATTTGTGTTTGAATTTTAAGATGAAATGAAATGAGATGTTACAAAACTTTGTGAAACCAAATAGACCTTATTTTGTAGGGAATGGCGCCAGCATTGTTGAAGATACGAAGTTGGCCCACACAAACAAGAGACATGATTAATGAAATTATTGTATTAATGAAATTCTAACCTATTTTTTATTTTAAAAATGTTCTTCTTAGATACTCAATGTATATAAAAACTCTATCAGAAATGATATTTGCAGCTTTAGGTTTTGCAAGTTTCGCACGATATTTTTTTAAAAAAATAAATAAATCTGGCATCCACGTAAATTATTTTTTGGAAAATTTTATACACCACACTACCATTCCACTTTCTTCCCACTATGTATGTCATCCAATGATAATAAGTATACCACATCTTACATAGTGGGTGGGGTGCATATCATTAGTTTTTTTTTAATGATAGATGCCACTTGTTTTAATAGAAATAAGTGGGATTTACACACCCTAAATCTAGATCTACCATTACTCAAAAACTTTATTGATGGAATTTTGAAGTTTGAACGACTACTTGCTTTGAAAAATTGGCAATAAGGTGGTGCATGGGATTAAACCTACAAAAGAAATTCAATATAAGAAAGTAGAATGATTTTTTCAGTACTTGTTTCACTAAAGAAATATTAAAAAGAAAAGGCATTCATACACTTTGTTTAACCCTAAACCAACCACGACCTAAGAGCTTAAACACAGATTATAGTCAAAGGGTCATGAAAAGAATGTGAGGAAAAGATAAGAGAGAAAATAAGAGATATTGTCGTCGAGTCGTTATTATCACGAGACACGTATATCTCATTTAATAATTGAGTTACAATGAAATTAAATACTCAAAAACCAAACCTCTTTATGTGTATTCTTACACGAATGCATTTTAATTTTTAGTTGGCAAGCCATCTTTAATGTCCAAACAACCATTTCATTCTATTACAAGATAAATGAGCATTTGTGGTAGATTATTTGTGACGAGAATGACTATTTGAGACGAAAACAGACTTATTTTAATATGAAATAGTCATTTTTGCAGTAAACAATTGGCTACAAATAAACAATTCCCACAACTTGCTTTTAAGGGTGGGTTTGGTTTAATTAGGACCTAAAACAAGGGGTTCATGGTTGAGAGAATTACATATGTTGGATGTTGGGAAAACTCATTTTCAAAGGGAATCCATTAACTATTATGGCTTAAATGATACACGTGTCTATTTTTCATGTAGGAAATTTGGCCTTCAAAGCTCTCCAAATCTAAATTTAGAGTGGGTGGGTGTTGGATGGAGCATAAGGGCAGCATGGTTTTCCATACCCATAAATGTGGAGCTACTACTTACCAGCAATTTCAAGAGCAATTTGGTATGAATGGTTGCCCTTGCTTATGGTTTCAAACATCCAAATTAGGTTTCCCATAAAATTGTAGGATCACAACGTGACAACAATCGACTTTTTTTTTTAATGTCTTTCTCGAAAAAGTTATGGACAATGTGAATTCTAGTCCAGTGCATATTATGCTTAAATCTTAATTTCCAAAATTTAAAAAGTATTTAGGTTAGAAAATTATGGGAAATCCTAATCTATTGTGAATAAATAAATAAAAAAATATATGCAAGGGGATTGGTGGGAGGAAATGATAAACAAATGTGGACAAAATTCAACATAAACTTTGATTATGGGTGTAAATCGGTCTGGTCCAGTGATTTTCAATCTATCATTTTCCCTGGACTGAACTGAACTAACATCTATAGAGACCGGACTAGACCGGTAGTTGTCAGTCCGATCCGGTCCGGTCTGGTTGGTCCGGCCTAATTATTTTATTTGTTTTTTCATCTTTTTTTTCTTCAAATAAATTAATATAAAAACTATTTAAATTACTAAATTAAAATGAAGTGAATTATTAATATAAATTATGTAACTAATTCATTAAAAAAATATTTTACTATAATTATATTTATAATGTTGATAGATACTACTTACTAACTTAGACTTTATTCTTTAGAATATATAATTATTAATTGTTGGGGTGGAGACTGGTTTTGGAGTTGAAAAATCGAGAAACAGTGAGTTCACTCGACTGTCGCTCAACAATGGGCTCAAGCAAAGCTCAACCTGTAAGTTCACTCGAGTCTCGTGCTACAATAGGCTCGAGAATGACACAAATCTTAGTGTTCGCTCGAGTCACACTCGACACTCCGCTTGAACCAATGTTAATGAATATCAAATAATTTCACTGTACATAGATTATTCATACTTGCTTGCAAATTAGGTATTTAAAAAAATTACCTAATTATTTTAATTAAGAGTAAATAGTAGAGTTTGTATGATTCTATGAATGTATGATATATTAACTATTTATATATAATGACATAAATTATCACATAATTTATTATTTATTATTAATTGATAGTATATATTATTTTATATGATCAATAAAAATAAATTAGATGAAAATTACATCATTAATTTATATAATCACTATATAAAAATAATATATTAAATTATTAAAAATATTTTAAAAATATATATAGGGGCTCGGTCCGATTCATTCCAGTCTGGTCCAAAATTTGTAGACCTCAAGACCGGACCGAATTTCATTGATCCACACATTTTGGGACCGAGACCAACTGGTCCATAATTCAGTCTGGTCCAATCGATTTGGCTAGTCCAGACCGAATTCTTTACGGCCCTAACTCTGATAGTTCCATTTCTTTAATAGAAATTATAAAAATCAATCCGAATAATAGGTATTTGGGGTCCAAACAGGCATCTTTAGCGAAGGGTTTTTTAACCAAATAAATTAAATAGATGGTGCATTCTTTCCCATAATAAAAGAAGGCAAAAACCAATAAATTCAATATATGTTTAATTTTTGGTTGGTTAATTAATGTCCTTATAGGAATCGAAAGCTTTCATGAAGAATTTACAAAAGCAATTGAAATTAGAAAATAAAAGTCAAAATCATATGGCTTTTGATTAATTATGTTTGTTCGGCTTTTGAGCAGACTCTTTTACCAATATTTCAGTCTCCAATCT
Source organism: Juglans regia (assembly GCF_001411555.2). NCBI lineage: Eukaryota > Viridiplantae > Streptophyta > Magnoliopsida > Fagales > Juglandaceae > Juglans > Juglans regia. The sequence continues at coordinate 10,395,875 of NC_049908.1, forward strand.
CCATAAATTAATAATGCCTTGCATTGCACCATAATGCAATGGCTTTACTTTTACGCATTACAAAATAATAAAAACCTTCCTATTTTAGGTGAAAACTAGTAACAAGTTCCATGACAATGAAAATATTCTACTTTGCTCTTTAAAAAATATGTTTATAAAATTATCTCATTTCATTAATGATAAAAAAATACTTAGATCCTATAAATTAAATAATTATTTTATTCTCAAGCTGATGTGTAGAGTACACCACCCAAATCACTTAAATAGTAAGATTTATTTTTCAAATCAAATTATATCATGTTAACAGTGTATAGCGTTAGGGGTGTAGTTGGTCCAGTCCGGTCCGATTTTGGATAAAATTTAAGACCGAATCGGGATGTACCGGTTTTATATTTCTTAAAACCGATTACGCACCGGTTACCCTCCTAAACCGGTATCTTCGATTTTACCTGTTTCTGGTCCAGTTTTTAAAAAGATAAGTTTTTCATTAAAAAATAAAAATCTATTAATAAAAAAAATTGCTTCAAAAAATCTGTTCTAAAAATCTGTTCTTATTACAAAATCTGCACTACTAAATTCTGCAATACAAAATCTGAACTACTAAAATCTGCACTACTACTAAAATCTGTAATACAAAATCTGCACTACTAAAATCTGTATTAAAATCTGTAATACTATTAAAATCTTTAATGCAAAATCTACACTACTAAAATCTATGATACAAAATCTGCACTACTAAAATTTGTAATACATTTAATAGACTATAATGATTTAGTTATAGTGATTAGTATTAGTTATATATTAGTATAAGTATAACTATAGTATATATTAGACTATTAGTATTAGTTATAAAATTATATATTAGTATAGCTATATAATATATTAGATTATATATAATATAATTTAATATATATATCTTTAATTCATCTTTAAGATTAAACTTTCATTTTATAAATTATAATATGAAATTATTTCATATATGATATATAATTATATATATTATATATAAAAATTTCACATATAATTATATATTATATATAAACTTATATATAAAATATTAATTTTAATATTTTTTCTCCAACTGGTCCGGTCTCGAAAATCGTAGAACCAGAATCAGACCTATTCCAACCGGTTTGCATAATTCAAGAATCGGTCTCTAACCAAACCGGTTCAAAACCGATCCAACCAGTTCAATCCAGACCAGTTCGGTTTTTCAATTTAAATTTACACCCCTATAGCATAGATGTCTTAAAATAAAAGTACTCTAAATCAAACTAATTTGTTTACCTGTTCAACCATGCATTGACGTTGCAAGAGACTTAAAATGACTTTTTGTGGCGACTTGAGTTTTCACGCAAAAAATCAATTTTGGCATTTTGCATTTCCATCGTTTTATATTGGACGAGTAAGAATTCGTCATTGGAAACTATGTTTTGCGGTGAAACTATATCGTCGCAAATAATCTTACACGACAAATTAAAATTCGTCGCTTTTTGTATTTTACGGCGACATTGTTATGCCGCTAGATGTATTGGTTATATTTCCGGTGGAAAGGGTCCCTGTGGCTTCTTCCCCCAGCCCGATGCGCTCCCTCTGTTCTCTGTGAGTTTTCTGCCGTGCCGTCGCCTATCTCGCCTAGCCGGTGAGTCTCAATCCTCCTTCTATCTCTTTCTCTCTCTATAACTCTCACTCGGTCCCCCTCTCTCTCTCCGTCCTTGATTAGGCTGCCCTACCTTCGCACCACCGCAGCCAACCTATTCTGCCACCTCCTCCGCTCGGTCTCCATTTTAGTAAGTTCTCTCCCTCTCTCTTTTGTCCCTCTCCGTACGTTTCTATCACTCTCCCTCTCTCGATTTCGCCCTAATTCTCCTTCTATGGCCGTAACCCTTATTCTCTCTCTCGGTTCCATCCATCTTCATCTCCCTCATTCCATCCCTATTTCTCTTTCTGCTTTAGGTTATCTGTCGTACGTAGTAGCTGCCGCCGGAGCCTACCTCACCGCCCCACCTCGATTCGATCACACAGACCCTATCCCTAAGGGCTATCCTTTCCTTTGTTTTTCTGCTTTTGGTTTTTTTTCTTTTGTTTCTGTTTTTTCACTTGAAAGAAAGTGAAAGTTGCTCCCCATGAATTAGAACATACTTGTTCTCCATGAATTGCATGTGCGGTGAAAGTTTTTCAAGTGTGGACTATTCTAGGTTTAATTTTGTTCGTTTTTTAGGATGTGGGATTAATTCTTCTTCTAATTACAGAGGATGAAATTAATTGAAGAATTTCTTAATTTATTCTAGGTAGTTATTATCTTAAGCATGTATCTGTGTGGCTTGTGGATTTGCAGATACCGTTCGAGGTTTGGCAGTGATGTCTAGTTTTGGGAATCCTTTCTGCATCACATGATGGGTGGGTTTGTCGTTGCAACAGTTTTTAATCTATATCCTGTTTTGGGCGTTCACTTTTAATGTTCATTTTAATGAAGAGCAGTTTTTTGGATGAGTGCCTAATGTGATGGGGAGGCATTCAAAGCAAAGAAACTCTGGAATTGAGAACGAAACATAGGGAACTAAACCAACAAAATGGATTTAGTTTGATGGCAAGGAGACATGCAGCTAGCAGACATTTGAGTCAAGATGCCTCCTTAGTAGATTTAAGTTTTCTAATAGGAAGCATAGAGAAGTTGGATCTATTGAAGCATTACTTACCCCCCCACATTAATTATTGTGTACTCCAAGTGTTATGGTTTTTCAAATTACATTCTTGTTCTTTTTCTTACTTGATCAATAAAACATGATAGGAAAAAGGTTGAGAATCTTGAAATTTATATATCCTTCCATGTATAGTTTGACACATATTTGTTACTGTTTGTGTGAACAGTCTCCTTATGTTACCACTTCAGTTTCAATTCCCAAAAGAATTGTCTGAGCTTCATCCACGAATTCCAGGAGTTGCGAAGTTAAGAAGCAGAATTTGGGTCTAGCAGTTTTTTGCTTGCAACAATTACGTTAAGCTAGGTTAGTCTTGTTTGATTCCTGATTCTTATAAATTACGAAACTTCTAGTTTTATTATATTGGGTTCAATCTTAGGACTTCGATGTTCAATGTGACAGACTTAATTGAGAGTTTGATATGAATTCTAATTCTGGGGGACCCTCAAAATCGAAGGCCGGGTCGTTACAACCCTCAGAAACTTCATTTAAGCGTAAACGTGGAGTCTTCCAGAAAGAATGTGCGTATTTGAAAACGTTTTTGCTTTGCTGGGTTTTTTTCAGAGCTTGTGTTATCCGCCTAATTCTTCTTCTTTTGGATTTTAACAGTGCAGCATATGATGTATGGTTTTGGTGATGACCCCAATGTAAGTAGAACTTTCTATTGTATAATGGTCTGTGCTTGAAGACGATACCCATAACTGCTAATCTGCTTTTGTTAATGGATATACCCATAACTGGTAATCAACCGTGAGAAACTATATTGATACGTTGTAAGATATAGTTTCTCACGGTTGAGTGGTGACTTCGTGAAGTTATAATGCACTTGCTGTTTGTGATTTTGGGTACAGTTTGGATTTTACTAATAAAAAAAAAGCGTAATATCTTGGATATTATAATGAACTCTGAAATTGTATTGCAAATGCAATTGTATGCATCTCATTTGTCAATTACTTGATTACTGAAATGTTCTGCATCTCAGTTGTAAGATATAGTTTCTCATGGTTGATTGGTGACTTTTTGAAGTTATAATGCACTTGCTGATTGTGATATGTGTACAGTTTGGGTTTTACTAATAAAAAAAAGCCTAATATCTTGGATATTATGTTTATTATTCCATTATCAGCCGCTTCCAGAAAGTGTGGCACTTGTGGAGGACATCATTGTGGAGTATGTCACTGATTTGGTAGGTACTTCTTTGAGTACTCATTATTTCTTATTTTATGCAAGGTGTATTATAGATCTTTAACTTTTTTCTTACTTATAAAAAAAAATACCTTTTGACTTTTCTGAAGGTGCATAAAGCCCAAGATACTGGATCAAAGAGAGGAAAGCTATCGGTTGAAGATTTCCTGTATTTGATACGCAAGGTACTTTGATTAGTTACCATTTCACCAAAAAAGTTCACTTCACTAACAGAGAATTTCTTTATGGCTACATGTGCTTTGAAGCATACTATTTACCAAGCTCACTTTGCTGTACTTATAGGTGCAAGTTGACTATGCAGGTCTCATATATATAATGCAATTTGAATATAGCATAACAATTTCACATTGTTTGCCTGAGCCAAAAGCATTCATACACTTTGATTTTCTTTTCTATTGAAAATGTTTAAAAGAACCTACGTGGAAAGAACTTTCCTTTTTTTCTTATTTCAATACTGTTTAAGGAGAAAGGCTTATTATTTCATGGTTGGTGCCGTTGAACCTCACCAAGACAGGATCCTTAGGACCCCAACTGCTAGAACCATGTAAGGACAAACTCTTTAGTTAACATCATCCTGCGCCCCCATTTATTCCTCTTCTCTTTAGCTAAATTAAATTGGTGGCAGATAAATTCTCTAATATTTCTTGAGTTTGTAGAGTCTGGAGATGTTTGATGTGGGATATATGCTGCTGGTAAATGTTCTTGCGTGAAGTCTGTTGTATTATTTGATAGCAAACAAATGCCAATCTTACTCTTTGATGTGACAGGACATGCCAAAACTTAACCGCTGTACAGAGTTGCTTTCTATGAATGAGGAGCTGAAACAAGCCAGGAAGGTTTTTGAGTCAGACGAGGAGAAGCTGAGGAAGGTATTCGAGGCAGATGAAGAAAGCTAGCGTCGAATGTGTAACAATTCAACCATCATCTGTGTTTACTTTCTCTAGACGTGGGAGTTTCCCTTCTGTGGACGGTAGTTTTTTGGCTTACAATATTATGAATCCTCTTTCCGGAGCTCAACATTTGGTGAAAGTAAAAAATAAAACTGTCCCCTTTTTTCTTCAAAAAGCAGGTCTATATTTGAGTGAATCAGTGGCCAATTGTGATTTGGAAGTCTATAAAATTTCATTGATAATGGTTCTATTTCTGAGAAAAAAGTTTTCAAGTACTTTTTGGCTCGGCTTTATTTCTTGGTCTTATGGAAAAATTACATTTTATCCCCGGAATTTACCCCACTTCTTTTATTACTACCAAACGATCGAAGTTGTTTCTTTATTCTCCAAATCACCACAGCTTTGCAATTCTTCTCCTTATGCACGTCAAAACATACTCTAATTTTTTTAAGCGTAAAGCTATGATAAAGCGAGAAATAGCTTGCAATTGTCCTTTTCCATTTTTTGTGGAAAGGTATGTTCTACAGAGGTAAATCAACGAGCACAAAAGGAGGATACTCTGCAACATACATATTTTGAGAAAAAGCTTGACAGAGGATTAGGAATTTCTCTTTAATTATAAAGGCGTGAATGCAAATTGCGTAACAGGGAAAATTGGTCCCCAAGGGAAACAGCCATAGCTCGTGTTTGTTTTGCTTATTCTAATAATATTCCATATGTTGAGCAAAACTCCCTTACAGAGTTTAAACTATTTTTAAGTCTTGCAACCCTTTGGACCAATGAAAATTGCACAATCAGTATGCAAAATAACTATTCTACTTAATAGTGTTTTTTTTTTCAATAAAATAGTCATCCATATTTTTAGTTTGGTTTTTAGAGTATAAGAGAATCTTGAATGTGCCAGTGCTACCATATTTCATTCGAGCTTTTTACTCATCATTTCCATACACTATATTTATTTTTATTTTTTAAAATTATTTTTTAAAAAATTTTGATTTTATTCTTCTTAAACTCATTGAATTTTTCAGCTTATCATCCATACATCATATATTTAGTAAAAATAAAAAATATATATATAGTGTGTAAAAATGATTGAATAAAATTTTTTATTTCGTTATACCATTCCTCAATACTATATTCTGTCTGAAAACTTATATAATTATATTACTACAATACATTGCATCCATATATTTGACACCACCTGTTTAATGGAAATTTTCCTTTTGTGTACAATTACAGATTGAAAAATAATGTTGTCCCTAAATACTATAATACAAATATATATTTTTTAACTATAATATATGTAATATGATAATATTGTACTTTTATAGACGGTGCGGGTATACATATAGCCTACTGCTTGCATGGCGATTTTAAATAGAAAGAATAATATACTATATAATACAGTGTCATCTCACCATCATTCTATTACGAGGATATAATATTATTCACCGTGGGCTGGCCAGCACTAACTGTTAAAAGAATTTTTTTTTTTTTTTTCATAAACAGGAAGTTTGAGTGGGATGACCTTAGGATCATACAGGCCAAGCAGTAGTGACTTCTCCCGGTAACAAATTGCTGAAGTTGGAATTGGCTTCAATTTCCTGAACTCGTGTCCTTCATGTGCCTTAGAACTGAGTAAGGCAATCTCAACTTGGTTTTGGCTAACTGGCTTTCTGCACTGTGTATTCGTTGAAATAAAAGGGGGAGAGAATCCCAGCACACCTCTAAACGTCGTCTTGAATTCGACATTTTGACTCGAAATACAAATGTATCCCCTGCATGAGGTCAGAGATGGAGATGAGAGTTGCTGAATTGGTGTAAACAGCTGGGAGTTTTAATAGTAAGGCAATCCATGCCTATAAATGCTAAATGCATAACACCGTAATGTGGTGCAACACCTTCTAGCCCGAGAAGAGCATAGCCATGCAAATTTGAGTAATATGGCCGGGGAAGCACCAGGGAAGAAAAGAGGAGTAAAGACAAAATAAATAAATATTCAAGTGGTACCTGGAGCATCTTTCCAACAATGCTAGCACTACAGATTTTGTAAACGCAAGCAAATCTTTGGGGACCATTAGGAGGGAAATGGGAAGAGAAAATGCAATATGAAGGACCTTTTCTTCTCAAGTACTTGCAAGCAGAACAACAACTGGAGATCATGGTCCAAATCCTTCAAAAAAGATCTAACAAGAATGTCAGCTACAGAGACTTCAATATTTTTCTACCTTAGAAGATAGTATAGATTTTGGTGATTTATTCACCCAAATTGTAAGAGACTATTTGTATTGTAAGCAATGTGCTAACCTTACAGAGGTTTTCCAGTGGCTAGTATTTCAATTTTCCATAGAAATATAAGTTAAAAGGAAAGATTCAGACATGGTACAAATAGACCAAGAAAATTGAAAAATTTTACCTCTCCAAAATGGTGTCTTGGCTTACCCTATATGAATCCTACCACACAGTCATTCCAACCCGGTTCTCAAGCACTGGAAAACCATCATCTTCCTCCAGAAACATCAAGTCATCCTCGTTCCACGGGGTAACCCGTGGTGGTAGGTACAGCTTGAGGTAACTATGCAGGCCAGAAATTGCCCTGCCATAGCCAGAGAATGTGTATAATTAAATAAGTAGCCATTTCTTATGCCGTTTCTGGAAATGCTTCTGGTGCAGTTTTGAAATGCTTATGTGCTGATTATGTTGTATAATGCATTTTTCAGTTCTGCAAAACTGAAGAACAACCTGAAGCACCATTCCTGAAAGTCAATTATGATGAGAATAAGCTATTCTAAAATCAGATCTTTGGAAATTTTCATCCATCCACTATCATCAGCAAAGTGAATAAGAGATTAATAGCAACTCTCCCCCTTCAGTAAATTTAGTGCTTTCTGATTTCTATCATGGTTCTAACAATGGAGAACTATGCTGCCAACGAGGAAAAAATAGTATGCCTCAATAGCTTCAATGATTACAGTAAAAAACATCTTCGAAAACAACTAAACAACAAAGAGAAAGGATTTAATAGAAAAAGAAAGAACCTCAGGGTCCGCTGAATTTTTCTATAATACCCTCATCATGTTACAATTGATTACATCTTCGAACCCAAACAAAAACATTTCACCTATATCCTAAGCAAGAACTGCCTCAATCTTTGTCTTCTGGTCGTCTGTTAGAGAGGTTGGGAATAAAACCTCAAATGTGACATAGAGATCCCCTTTCTTTGTGCTAAAATGCAACGGCATCCCCTCCCCTTTTAACTTTCTCACTTCCTTGGGCTTAGTAATTCCCTGAGTAGTTAAGACAGCATGTCAGGCAAGATACTAACTATAGTATCTTCCACCAACCCGGCCACCAACCTTAGGGATATAACAGGAAGCTAGATGATATGATATTCCTTACCTCCGTGCCGATGTCTACCAAATGGTCATCAAGATGTTTGACTGTCTTCTCAAAACCAACTAGGGCTTGAACCTGAGGAGGGTTCCGAAAATCAACTCAGCATGAAAACAAAAAATAATCCTAACACATTTTTTTTCGTTAGATGATGAATGATATTTTACCTTGGTCAGCTATCTTGAAAATCTACTCACCTCCATTGGGTTTTCTTTTGGCTCAGTATGAGTAACACATCTTTTTTTATAGATGATCCGTGATATTTTACCTTTGTCAGCTATCTTGAAAATCTACTCACCTCCAATGGTTTTTCTTTTGGCTCGGTACGAGTAACACATATTTTTTGATAGATGATACGTGATATTTTACCTTTGTCAGCTATCTTGAAAATCATAGGGTTTCTTTTGGCTCAGTATCAACACATCTCTTTTGTTCTACTACTACTCATTTTCAGAACTCAAAATATTATCCTTAGTCTCATCTATAGTCTCCACAAAAGAACTTACCATTAATTTTGGATTAGGAGAGAGAGTAAATTACCATAAAAAATCTAGAGGATCTTAATCCGTAATAGATACCTATATTCTAACACTAGAACCTGAAGATGTAGACCTAATTTTCACTACACACATCTGGTGCAACGTGAACTTGTAACCACAGCTATTGATATGCACAGAACTAGAATCAGTGGTACTTACCAGTGTTATGGTGACTGAGGTGTGCAAGTCATTGCCTTCTCTTCTGAAGCGATCATGGGAAGCTGTGCAGATACGAAACTGCCCAAAAAGTTGTATATATTGTCAGCAGACAGTAGTGCACAAGACCAGGCACTAAAACGATGTTAAGGAACTTACCCTTAAATCTCCAGCTTCTCCATCTATTATAGGCTCGCCATCTTCATAGAAAACAACCTCCTGCGAAAAGCATATAATAGTTATTCAGCAAATCAAGAAAAATCGTATTTACAAAAACTACTGATTAAGAGCAAGTTCATCCAGTTGCTGCTTTCTACTCCAAGTTCAGTTCTAACAAAACCATGATTTTAGAGAGCGCAGGCATCCCCAAATATGGAGATCAAGGGTGTTCTCTCTCTCTCTCTCTCTCTCATCACATGATTACTAAAACTTCACATGGTTAAGGGCTAAGGACACTGCTATTCACTGACTTTTTATGTCATGAATACATTACATTCAATTTTTGGCAAGATACAAGTATATACAATAAAACAAGTGGCTAACAATGCTAATGACCTCTATTGGCGTGTTGGACCTCTATCCGAGATGTGCATCAGATCAAAGTGATTTGGAAGAAGATCTCTATTTGTATTACGTGGTGCTTGTGGCAAGAGCGAAATGAGAGGACGTTTGAAGACGAAGAGAGATCTATGGCAGAGCTAAAAGTTTTCTTTTTTAGGACTCTTTGTACTTGGGCCATTGCTGTGGACTTTAATGGCATGGACCTTCATGATTTCTTAGTTTCTAATGTGCCTACGTAGATAGGACATACTACTTTGTAATTGGCAGTTATTGCCCATTCTTGGATTAATAATACTTGTTTTACTTATAAAAAAAATAATAATAATAATAATGCTAATGACATGCACGAGAAGTACTAATACCCATTTAATGATATATAGCCTCCAAAATAATTAAATGAAAATCTAAAAGCTTACTTGCCCATCCTGCATCCCTTTCTCAATATCAACAGTGACAAAATATCCCTCCCGTTCATATTTGACATTTGGGCATTGTTCGCAGACCTGAAAGAGAATATGAAATAGGTAATAATGTTAAAAAAAAATAGCATCTAAGAGCTAGTGTCAACAAAGAGATGGAGATAGCATACAATTGCCCAACTGAGGATGCGACTACAGTGTACAGAAAATAATATGAAGCCAAACCAAGGCATCCACTGTGGCCAAAAAGAAATAGTACTGCCTGCTAACTAGACACAAGGAAAAACAGGAAGATATACTTCACTAGAATTTATTTGCAGAATTGTATACCTGCTCTGTCATCTGTTGGAACATCCCTGGACCAATTTGCCTGTGATATACCTCATCTCTACAATTACAGCGTCTCTTGCCTGGGGCCGGCTTTAAAATGTTTTTCTCCCTCCAAACCTGATGAATTCCGCAAAAAAGCTCACGTAAAAGAAGAAAGCACCACTTATTTTGCATACTATAAAATTTTCAAAAGCATATATGAAGCCACCTCATCAACTATCCAGCATTCCAACTATATTATTATTTCATGAAAATTAGTTCTATAAAGCCACATCATCCATGCCTCATTTTTGTTATTATTAAATGTAAATAAGTTCAACTTAGAAACTAAAAAAATATTATATCCAACTAATTTGATAATCTCATTAGCAAATAAAATTACTATTAATAAATTAAGCTAAATTTAAAATAAAACTTAGAAAGTTAATTAAGCTATACTATTCCTGCACATTACACATGCTTACAGCAAGTTCAATTAGAAATCATTGATAATTTATACAGCTCCTAGAAGGTTAATCGGAACACAAGGAGCTCAAAATATGAAATTAAAGTTAATTTATAAATGGTATTTTCTCCCATCTGCTGGCAGATATGAAATAAGGCAAAGGAATACAAATACTAAACAACAGAAGAACAGAAAAGTAAAATATGGAGTTCAATTCTTCGTTTTAAATTTCACAGATCGGGCAGTCATCAATACTGGATACTAGTTCATTTCGAATTCACCAGGACTGGTATGCGGGTTGCCTAGTGCTTAAGAAGAACATGTTCTAAGATTACATATCTGAGATGAGAATACCTTCAATGATCCTCCCATGTATAAATCTTCCAAACTTGCATCCAAATCAACAATCACATCATCGCCTTTAACAACTCTCTCTTCCTCGTCCATTTGGCCCCCACCAAAAAACCTAGAAGACAATATCATGTCAGTCATAAAGAGGCAGGCTGCAGGCACATTAACAAAGAAAAGCAATCTGCCAACTCAATTCTGATTGCTCGCTACACTCCTACAGATAACTGCATGACCACAAAAACCATTCTCACATGGGAAATTATCGCTTCCACATTTAAATTAATGAAAACAATGGTCAACATACAATTACATTGATGGACCTAATGAATCATGTAATGCAAAAGCAGAGAAAAATTCAAGGGCCGTTCTTTCATTTATATTCCTATCAAATTCCTGCCAACAATGACCATTGAGATGCAACAAATTAGTTTTAGGCTTCAGCTCACAACGGTGTCAATCATGAAGAAAAAAAATAACAGATAAACCTCAATCCTTATCCACACCTTCATCAATGCCAATGTTTTGCTTGTGTGAAAATTGTACTTCCAAATAATTTTCTCTCATGGGAAGTTTCAATTTTTAATGCCTGCTTTTAGCAAATCTTGGGAATTTCAATCTGAAAGAGCCAGAGTAGTCCAAATTCCAATGCAACTATGATTTGAGATTAAATGTCCCATAACTTGGAGCTCCACAATAACTTTTTTTTATTAGCATAGGGTCTCTGAAACAAAATCCGGACTAATCCCGGGGGTGAACAGTCACTCGGCAAGGAGATTCCTGCAAATACAACTCGGGTAATTAAAGGAGAATTTCTCCTAATCCAATGGCCCCTAGAAAGTTTTTTGTCCTCAAGAGTTTGAATCTCAGACCTCGAGGGAGTATACTATCAAGACCAAGACTCTTACCACTTGAGCCCCGGCGGGTTAGCAGACCTACAATACTGTAATGCAAAGATTCAATTTTAAGTATTCCTAAATTAAACTTCCAATAATATTCAACTTTATATCCTAGCAGTTTTAAGTTTCAACAAGCAAAAAAGAGAAAAAAAAAGTTCTCACTGGCCAAAAATGTCTTGGATGTTCATTCCCATTCCGCCACCTCTGCCTCCGCCACTAGATGCATGTTGTTTCAGCCCCTCTTCCCCATACCTGTCGTATATATTCCTCTTCTCGCTATCGGACAACACCTCGTACGCTATATCAAATATTTCATGATTAAACCAGCGCGTATAAGAATCTACTCCTTAAGCAATCAAAGATGCAAAATAGGATTGATTTTTTCTTTTTATATAAGTAAAATAATATTTTATTAATAGAAGTAAATAGGCATAGCCAATTACACAGGAGGTATACAAACAGCATCAAAGTTTTAGTTAATACCGTTGCTAATTTCGGCGAATCGCTTATTCGCCTCCTCATTTCCCTGGTTTTTGTCAGGATGGTACTTCAACGCGAGCTTTCTATACGCCCTCTTGATCTGGTCATCCGACGCACCACGCGTCACTTGCAGTATATCGTAGTAGCTCTTCCTGACCAGAAAACCACAAATTTAAGCACCGAAACAATGCAATTCATCATACTTACCGAATGGGACAATGAGAGAGAGAGAGAGAGAGAGAGGATGTTAACAACCCTGCAACGGCGGTGAGAGCGTGGCACAGAGAGAAAAGGAGGAACCAGAGCTTCGTTCTTCGATGCGCCATCGCAGACTTCAAGAGCCCGGGGAGAGAGTCGGATCACTCCGGAAAGCAAGCAAGTTTAGGGCTTTGATTTCAGATCCTTCCGAAATGGGATTCTCCGCGTGTGTGCGCTTTGGCGAGTTTTTGTCCCCTGCGAAAACTGGGCGAGCGTTGTGGAATGGGAATCGAATGACAACTTTTTTAAGGAGTGGGTAAATGAACGGACGAGATTGATTTTAAGGGAATAAAAAAATTTGATATTGTCCATCCGTACTTTCCAAACTGGACAAGGCCTTTTTTTTTTTTTTTTAATTTTTATGAACAAGGCCCAATCTCTTGTTGAAACTGTTAAGTTGCTCAGGCCCAAATAATTACAAACATAAAACTTGTGGGTGTAATTTGAAAAAGACAAACAAATATATTTACTAGGGAATGATCTCAGGTTCGTTAGTCCAGGGGTACACTTGATATAATGATTTATAAAAAATAAATAAAAAATAAAAAATTCAGTAGCTTATTTATCTAAAAAAAGAAAATATAAGGTTAAATAAAGATTAAAAATCAAGATTAAAAAAAATTCTAAACTTCAGCAAAGTATCTAACTGCAGGGCTATTAAGGGTCTTTTGATAAAACATGATCTTTGATTAAATTCTATAAGGATGCTACAAGTCAAATGGTCAAGGGTTTTAAAAACTTTTTGGTAAAACAGGATCCTTCATTAAATTCTACAAGGGAGCTACACGTCAAATGATCAAGGGTTTTAAGGACCTTTTGGTAAAACAAGACTTAACGGAAAATAAGAAAAGTTAACGAAAAAACAACAAAAGTTATTATTCACAGTTAGATAACCACTTATTATAATAGAGTAGATATATATATAAATTCTACTCATCATATTTACACCACACATTACGTATAATTTTTTACTTTTTTTCTCTTATCAAATATATGGTATGGTATATGGATGATGAGTAGAAGAAGAAAAAACAAAAGATTCCTTGTTAAAAACAAACACTTGGTAATGTCTCGTGTGAATTTGAATGGTGTTCTTTGTTCTAGAGGACAGATTGAGAAACGGAACTTCTAACTCGATTGAACAGACAAGAAGAGAAAAATGATTGAGAAACATAACCATCTTATGTCCTCGACATGCAAGAGATGATTAGCATTTAGGGGGAGACATCTTTTTCATAGTCTACCGTGTACATACGGGTCCAATTCTTGGCCACAAGTATCAATTTGAAAAAGGAAAAATATTTACATAAGCCTACTATTTATCACACACTCAACACACTTAGTGTATTGAAGTATAAAAAAAAAAATTTGAATGCATGGTGTGTGAAGTGTGTAGGCTGATGCATAGAATTGCCTACTATTTATCACACACTCAACACACTTAGTGTATTGAAGTTTTAAAAAAAAAAAAATTTGAATGCATGGTGTGTGAAGTGTGCAGGCTGATGCATAGAATTACCCTTTGAAAAATGAATAGGTTTGCCTTAAAAAGTGACCAGTGAGTGGGTGGTGGTGGACCAATCTTTTTTGTGGGGGTGAGAAACTAGTAGGCCCGAAGGCAAGACAGGTCTATTTGGTAATATAATTGTTCTCAAGTATTTTTAGATTTTTTTAAATATTTTATTTCTAAACATATTTAAACACAAAATAATTTTAAATTTTAAATTTTTAGTTTTTAATTTTTTCATCTAATCATTATCTAATTAGCACAACTTTCTCAAACTTTTAAACAAAACGCAAAAATAATATTACTTTTTTAAACTTCAAAATAAGAATAATATTAAAAAATTATATTCGGACAATTTTTTAACTTTATAATATTTTTATTCAATATTTTCTCTTTTCTTCTCAAAACCTAATAAAATATCTTAACTAAAACTATTTAATTACTTTTTATAGATATATTGAAATATTTTAAGTATCCAAACAGGCCTTTTATGTTATATTTGACTTTAAAAAAACAGTGAAAGGATAAATAACAAAAGGAGATATGAGAATGAAAAACCAATAATTAGAAATCAAGTTTATGTTAAAAGAAAAAACTAGTGTTTTAATGAATACATCTACTATTTTTTATACTTTTGTTGTAAGTTTTTTTTAAAAGAAGGCTTAGAGCATCCACATATGGAGGAGCAAATTTTTTCTTAAATTTTAACTAAAAATCATCTTTCCCTAAACTTTTTCCTAAATTATACTTATTCTTTCAAAAACTCCTACATCTCACTCTCTATTCTTTCTTGATTTTCTTAAAGTAATATTTCTCTATTCTTTTTTTTAATTCTTTTTAACTCATTTCTTTTTACATTTTCTTAACTATTCATCTTTCTTCTTAAGTTTTGAACAATTAATTATTCTCTAATGATTTAAAAAAATTAATTATTTATCTCTTTAAAAAATTTTTCAAATTTTATCATTTTTAATGATAATATTTTTTTTTTCAAAAATCATTTTTTTTTCAAATTCTAAGATTTTATGTTTAAAAAAAAGGTTTAATTATTATAAATGATAAAGAAGGCCATGATCAGAGTGGATGTGAGAGAGAATAGAAATGCAAGAGGAAATCTCCATGTGGGAATAGAAAAACTATTTTTTAATTTTTGTGGAGATACAGTTGCTCCCCATAAGTATCTGCTATTGCATCTGGATGCCTATACTATCAAATTTCTTAAATTTTAGCAAATTTTTTTTAACTTTTTTCACAAAAACCCTCTCCATCATGTTGCCTATATTAGAGAAAGGGTTTAGGATCTGAACAATGGCTCCCTACATATGGGTTTAGGGAGCTATTGTTCATCCATAAATCATTTTTTATAAATATTTTATTATAATTCATGAAACAAATTATTCTTTTAATTATCTACACTTTCTCTCTTGTTCATATTTTTTATAGTTGAAATTTGAAAAAAAATGTCACCATTGAGATCATTTTTTTTAAATGACCATTTGCGAAAATATGATCTTTTTAAAAAATATTATTGTTACGAAAATACTAATTTTAAAAATATTATCGTTTAGAGAGATAAGCAGTTTAAAAAAATCGTTATAGAAGAAAAATTAAAAAAATATATGGGTACAAAAAATAATTAAATAATTACAAAAATGTGAAAATTCTTCTTCCACTCTATCCCTGAAAGGAAAAAAGAAATAGTTAAAGATGTACAAATAAATGTGTAGAAAAAATAATAAAGAAATAATAGAAAAATATTATTTTAATAAAATAGAGAAAGAATATAGAGTGAGATGTAAGAGGTTTTGGAAGTTATGCAAAAATGAAAAAAAAAACTCCAAATTAAAAATTAAATCATACAAAAGAAATTATATTTCTTAAGTTCAGGCATAGCTTATAGAGTTATGTCGATAATATCTATAATAGGTGCTTTTATAGAAACAAATTGCTTCAATATATCAGCCACATTATTACAAAAATAATATTAACAAATTTGGAATAAGTTCTAATTAGTAACTTAAAAAATTATAAATTATAATTTTTAGATAATCTTTAGTATGTTATGCTTAATATAGAAATTTATTTTATTACCATGTTAAAATTAAAGAAGCATCATTTTAAATGGTTGTCTTGGACCACAATTTATACCGATTGAGCCGCCACGGGAAATAAGGATATCATTTTTTCGAAATTGATGAATTAGGGTGCCTAAAAGGAGAGTGGGTGGTTATGATGTGAGAAGTAATGCTACATACAGGCATGGAGTGTGCAAGCGTCGTGCAGTCACTTTGAAAAAAAGTGGAGTCCACTATTAAAAAATAATTTTTTTTTCATGTGGGTCCCGTATTTATTCACTTTTTTCAAAGTGATTGATCGTTGCTTGCACACTCACGACTGTAACTATCATTTCTCATAATATGAGATGCTACAAAATCAATGTGTTTGCCTTTTTTGTTTACTGATGTCTCACTCTTCAATATTGGTCCCGACTTTCCAACCAACCACTTCTACTTTAGTGGCATGTATCCTATTGTACAACCGCATCAATTTTCCTCACGTTGACGGGCATTTTGAGCGTTAACTACCGTCACAGGCTAGGGTAGGCATCAAGGGTTGCTGTGGTTAGGGGAGGAGTTAGAGGCAGAAGGGACTTAAGGCCTTGGGATTGTTTGGGCTCTTGACTTTGAGCCTTGGGGCTCTCTCTAGCCATGGGTCATTTGATGACCTGAAGGATGATGAGCTTAGTAAAAGTGGAGCAAGACAATAGTTACTAGCTAAGTAACGGGCTGGAAGCCCAGGCCCATGATTTATCTAGAGTTATTCTTATTTCCAATTATTTTCTTATTTCTATTAATTGATTGTAATTCCATTCCATGTAATGAAGACACGTAGCCATTAAGCTGTGCTAGGAAATATTATGTTACATGTTTGTTACACAATTCCAGTATTTATTGCCTGGAAGAGGAAATGGAATGGAAAAAGAATCTTGAATGCCAAAATCTCTCTCTCTCTCTTCTGGAAGTAGCTCACGCCCAGTGTGAGCCTCCCTTTTTCCCTTCCATTGTGCCTGTAACAGAAGTGGTATCAGAGATACCTCCATCCCCCACCTTCAAGAGTGTGCTCATGGCGGATGGTACTCGACTGTCCCAATTGTTGGAAGGCTTCAACACCCTGAAAAAAAACTTTAGAATCTCAATTTAAAAGCTTGGAAACGGAAATGATAACCTTGAAAATGCAACTTACTACTCTCACCTTAGAGCTACAGAAGAAGAACGTGGAGAAGGTAGAATCTTCACGTGGCTCAGGAGCACAATAGGACTTGCCTCTCATTCCCCTCAGAGATGTTCAAAGTCGAGCCATCAGGCTGGATTTTCTGATGTTTGATGGGAAAAACCCTACTGGCTGGTTGTATAAGGTACAATAGTTTTTTAATTTCCACAACACTATGCCACAACACAAGTTGAGGTTAGCCTCATTTTACATGGAGGGCAAGGCCCTTGTGTGGTTCCAGGACTTGGATGAGTCCCAATAGTTAAGTGACTGTGATGAGTTTGTTAAGGCTTTGTTGAATAGGTTTGGACCTAATTGTTATGATGATCCAATGGAAGCCATGACTAGGCTTTGACAAACTGGCTCTGTTGAAGATTATAAAGCCAACTTTGAGTCCCTTTCTAATAAGCTTAGAGGTTTATCAGACCAATACAAGCTCAACTGCTTCTTGAGTGGGCTTAAAGATGAAATACACATCTTGGTAAGGATGTTTAACCCCACTACCCTCCTCTCAGCCTATAGCTTGGCTAAGTTACAGGAAGAGAATCTGGGAGTTAACTAAAAAATGCCAAAATGACCCCTCTATTACCCTTCCTACCCTGAACCACTATAGATCAAACAATTCAGCTCTCAACCAGACTACTAGAAATTCACCTTTAAAACCACACTTCCCATACAAAGAATTAACCACGCCCAAATGAAAGATCGTTGAGAGAAAGGCCTATGTTACTACTGTGAGGCCAAATGGGTTACTGGTCACAAATGCAAGAAACCTAAATTCTATCTAATTGAAGAAATCCATGACTTCCCAGAAAGTGATGAGCTAGGGCAAGGAGACTATGGAGAAAATGAGGAGGGCAGAGTGACTGTCCTGGACTCTAAAGCGCAACCATAAGTTTCTTTATGCTTGAACCCTAAAACCATAAGGATAAAAGGTAGGGTTGGCACTGTCCAATGGTACCTGTAGACACTGGAAGCACACACAACTTCATTGATCCAGCCATAGTCCGTAAGATTAGATTGAACCCTTGCATGTCTCTATGCGAAACATGCATTTTGTATCAGAAGCATATGTACTAATACTTGTAGAGTGTGATCTGGTCTTATGAGTGGTTTGGCTTCAAACCGTGGGTTCCATTCTATGGAATTTCAAGGATCTGACCATGATGTTTGAAGTAAAAGGGAAACAAGCTTGTTTAAAAAGGTTGTCCAGTACAAAATTGCTTGAGCTGGGGTGAATACCTAAAGCTAGTGCTGTTAAAAATAAGGGGGTCTTATTGCAACTCATGGAATCATCCTAACCTAACCAGCCTACACCAAAACACCTTATAGACCAAATTGACTCCCAGATTCCAACCCCAATCCAACACCTACTCCACCAATTTTCTAAGGTATTCTCAGAACCCACAAACCTACCCCTCAAAGAAACCATGACCATGCCATACCCTTGCTGCCTGGAGCCAATCCCATTTCAGTAAGACCTTATATGTATCCCTACTACCAAAAAGATGAAATTGAAATGATTGTTAATGAGTTACTGACCACTGAGGTAATTCAGCCAAGTCAAAGTCCCTATTTCTCACCAATTCTTTTAGTGACGAAAGCTGATGGGTCCTAGCGCCTATGTGTTGACTATAGGGCCTTTAATAAGGTCACTATAAAGGATAGATGCCCCATTCCAATGGTAGAAGAGCTGTTGCATGAGTTATGTGGCTCAAAAGTCTTTTCAAAATTGGACTTAAGGTTTGGCTATCATCAGATTAGAGTCAAAACTGAAGACATACCTAAAACTGCCTTTAAAACCCATGAAAGAATTTGAATTTCTACTTATACCATTTGGCTTAACCAATGCCCCTTAAGGCCTCGTTTGTATTCGTAACCCATCTCAATCCACCTCAACTCATCTCATCTCATCATTACAACTTTCTCAAATTCCCACACAAAATATAATAAACAATTCAACTTTTTCAAATTTCCACACAAAATATAATAAATAATTCAACTTTTATTTTACTATTCACAAACCATCTCAACTCATCTCTGAATCCAAACCACTCCTAAACCTTCCAAAGCCTTATGAGCCAGATTTTCAAGCCCTTTCCTTCAAAAATTCATCCTAGTTTTTTTATGACATCATCATCTACAGCAGCTCAGAAAATGCCAACATCCAACACTTAAAACACTGCCCTGGAAAGCCTAAAAAAACATCAACTCTATGCCAAAATGTCCAAATGCTAGTTTGGCAGCCTTGAAATGGTTATTTAATCTTAGCCCAAAGAGTTAAGGTTGATCCAGAAAAATTAAGGCCATGGAAGAATGGCCTAGACCAACTTTAGTAAGGTCATTAAGAGGTTTCTTGTGGCTAACAAGGTATTACAGAAGATTTATTAAGGGGTATGGAGGGATGGCTGCCCCACTCACAGAGTTACTGAAAAATGATGGGTTTAAGTGGTTTAAAGTAGTAGAAAGAGCCTTTATTAATCTCAAGGTGGCTGTGATGAATCCACCAATTTTGGCACTATCTGACTTTACCCTGCCCTTTGAAATCGAGTGTGATGCTTCTGGGACTGCAGTAGGAGCTGTACACATACAGCAGAGGCATCATGTTGCCTTTTATTGTCAAGCTCTAAGAGCATTCCCATTGGCTTGGCCAAATGAGAAAATTATCTAAAATTTAGATAACTTGTATAAAAAAACTCTACATTGGATTGACCATCTTCAAAATAATTTACATTTTTGCTACAGTCATTGGCCAAATATAGAGAACCATAATTGGTTCTCCAAATATTAAAATATTAATTTCTCACTCCAAGCAAACAAATTAAATTAATTAGAATATAATTAACATTTAACATTTAGAATATAATTATTATTAACATTTGATAATACTTTTTTAATATTAATTTAATTAGAATATAATTATTATTAACATTTAATAATACTTTTTTGATATTAATTTAATTAAAATATAATTATTATTAACATTTAATAAAACTTTTTTGATATTAATTTAATTAAAATATAATTATTATTAACATTTAATAATACTTTTTTTTAATATTAATTTAACTAGAATATAATTATTATTAACATTTAATAAAAAAAATTTAATATTAATTTAATTAGAATATAATTATTATTAACATTTAATAAAACTTTTTTTAATATTAATTTAATTTGAATATAATTATTATTAACATTTAATAAAACTTTTTTTAATATTAATTTAACTAGAATATAATTATTATTAACATTTAATAATACTTTTTTTAATATTAATTTAACTAGAATATAATTATTATTAACATTTAATAATACTTTTTTTAATATTAATTTAACTAGAATATAATTATTATTAACATTTAATTGGTAGAACTATAAAGTGTGATAAAAATAAATTTAATTAATTAATTATTAAAATAATAATATTTTAGTATTATATAGAATGTGAATGGCTAATCCAATGTGGGGATTGAATTTAAATGGAATAGGCAAATGTAAAAAAATGTGATATTGGCTAAATTTTGAATATGCATTTGCCCAAGTAAATGAGAATGCTCTAAAGGGAAGGGTTTTGGCCATGTCCACCTATGAAAATGAGTTGTTTGCACTGGTTTCAGCAGTGCAAAGGTGGAAGCCCTACCTACTAGGCAAACCCTTCATTGTGAAAATGACCATCAAAGCCTAAAATTCCTTCTAGACTAGAAAATTGACACAACTATGCAAAAAAAATGGGAAAGCAAACTGCTAGGGTATGATTTTGTGGTGGAATATCGAAAGGGATCAAATAACAAGGCAGCAGATGCCCTTTCAAGGAGGGGTGAGGAAGGGGAGACTTCTATCACTTTTGTAATGATTTCTATTCCTACTTTGGATCTATTAGAGGAGGTAAAATGGTCATACTAGAAGGATGTAGTGGCCCAACTACTACTGGATCAAGTGGGCCAAGGGGTTGCTAACCCTAAATATTCAGTGAGGGAATGGTGTTTATACTACAAGAACATGCTTTTTGTACTTGGGAATTCTGATCTCAAACTTAAATTCCTCAACCTACTTCATAATAGCCCTATTGGTGGTCACTCAAGCTCAGATAAAACCCTCAGTAGAGTTACTATGTATTTGTTTTTGCCAGGTCTAAAAGCAGAAGTCAGAAACTTTGTAAAGTTATATGATATCTGTCAAATAATCAAGCCTGAAAATTCCCTACCAGGGGTCCTCCTACAACCCTTACCCATCCCCACTAAACCTTGGGCCCACATTAGTATGGACTTCATAGAAGGCCTTCCAAGATCTCAATCCTTCAACTACATTTGGGTTGTCATTGATAGACTCATCAAATATAGTCATTTTACACCACTGACACACTCCTATACAACCACTAACCTAGCCCACTCTTTTCTGAAAAACATTTTCAAATACCACGGCATGTCTAAGTTTGTAGTCTCTGATCGAGACAAAACCTTTACAAGCAGGTTTTGGACTAAATTGTTTAAATAACAAGGTGTTGAATTGGCCTTCAGTACTGCTTATCACCCGCAGATTGATGGCCAATCCAAGACCATGAACAAAACACTTGAGAATTATTTAAGGTGTTTTGTGGGGGAAAGGCCAAAAGATTGGGCCTTATGGATTTCCATAGCAGAATGGTGGTATAATATCACCACTCAATCCTCGACAGGGTTAACCCCCTTTGAAGCCTTATACGGCTACCCATCCCTTAGGTTACTGAGTTACTCACCGAGGGCCTCTAGTGTTGAAGCTGTTGACACCACCTTACGATCTCATAAGCAGGTCAAGCACCTTCTAAAGAGTAACTTGCACAAGGTCTAGAACCACATGAGAAAGTATGCAAATCAGAAAAGAAAGGAAAGAGAATTTGAAATTGAAATTGAGGATTTTGTATACCTGAGACTCCAACCGTTCAGACAGCACTTGGTGGTCTAGCGCCAGAATGCGAAACTCTCCCCTCGATTCTATGGACCATTAAGGGTGGAAGAGAGGATCAAGTCCGTAGCTTACCAATTGAAGCTCTTTGAGACCTCCCTCATCCACCCAGTGTTCTACGTATCTCTGTTGAATAAGAAATTGGGTCAATCAGTGAGTCCTTTGCAGCAGTTGCCTTCGATTGACTCCAATGGAATTTTGAAGCCAGAGCCCGAGGAGATTTTGGATCGACGCCTTCGTCAAGTCCATCATAGGCCTCTCACATAAAGTTTGGTACGATGGCAAGGCCAATGGGCAAAAGATGCCACATGGGAGCTGTTCCACCGTCTGCGAAACACCTACCCACACCTTGTGGGCAAGGTGTTTTGAATGGAGGGGCATTGTCATAGGCTAGGGCAGGCGTCAAGGGTTGCTGTGGTTAGGGGAGGAGTTGGGGCAGAAGGGACTTAAGGCCTTGGGGTTGTTTGGGTTCTTGACTTTGATACTTGGGCTGTGATGGGCTTTCTCTGGCCATGGGCCATTTGATGACCTAAAGGACGATGGGCTTAGTGAAAGTGGAACAAGACAACAACTACTAGCTAAATAATGGGCTGGAAGCTTGGGCCAATGATTTATCTAGAGTTCTTTCTTATTTCCAATTATTTTCCTATTTCTGTTAATTACTTGTAATTTCATTCCATGTAATGAAGACACATAGCCACTAAGCTGTGCTAGTGAATATTCAATAATTCTGTTACGTGTTTGTTACATAATTCCAGCATTTATAGCTTGGAAGAAAAAATGGAATGGAAAAAGAATCTTAAATGCCAAAATCTCACTCTCTCTCTCTCTCTCTCTCTCTCTCTCTCTCTCTCTCTCTCTCTCTCTCTCTCTCTCTGTGTGGAAGTAGCTCACGCCCACTATGAGCCTCTCCCTTCCCCTTCCCATGTGCCTGTAACAACTACTTCACCTAATACTAGTTGGATGAATTTAATTATGCATCGATTGAGGCAATTATTTGCTTTAGGCCGTAGTAAAAGTGTTTCATTTCATCTAATTTTATCATTATAATTTTTTCAAATTCTTATATAAAATATAATAAAGAATTCAATTTTTTCGAATTTTAAAATAATAATAATATTAAAAAAAAATATTCTAATAATATTTTATTTAACTTTCAGTTTAACTCATTATCCAAATGACACCTTAGTAAACAGAGATTTTCTGAGCTCAAATTAAGAGGGCTATTAAAAAATTTAAACAATTTCCATGGCATGTTAACTTGTGATTGGATGGGAGTGCCACGCAATCCATTTTCCCAAATTATCTAATAATTTTCCCTATTTTAGTTAGACTAGTTGAAATTTTGATGCTAGCTCCATTTGTAATTATGCTTTTGAATTTAGGGTTTTTTTCGGAGTCGAGTATGTGTCTTGCACCCACTAATTTGTGCTCGCTGACAGCAAATGATGCATAAATATTTTTTAGGGTATAGATCAGGGAGAAAAATAAATACATAAATAACTTTAATTATTTGAATACCATGTATATCTACTTAATTCTTTGCCACTGTATAAACTTAAAACCATCGATCTACCTAGAAGCTCCGGCATTTATAATAAGTTAGAATAATGTAATTATGTCGTTTTATTTTATTTATTTTATTTTCATCGTTTATATATTTATTTATTTATTGATTAAAAAATGATTATTAGTGTATCAATTTTTTTTATATTTTTTAAAAATATTAAAATAAAAATTCAAAAATCAGGCGCACAGCCTAACAACGCTCTTTATAATAATAATAAACTTGCAAAGAAACAAAAGGTACAATGCAAATAAATGCATAAAAAGAAGATGGTACACTTTCATTAACGTCAAAGAGAAATCATTAAATTATGAGTATACGAAGAGGGACAGTGCATTAAAATCTGGATTCCAAAAGTTGAAGGAACTGACCAAACCTGCATGGCGAGACACAGCTAGCAAAAGCTCGAACGACGGTCGGTCGACCTAGGAGACTCTATGAATGCGGGTGCCGTGGCCGAGTCGCTAGCTCAAGATCAACTAATTTCCATCGATCTCGAGGACGTTCCAACTCCAACTAATCGAGAAGACAACCGCCGCCTTTGTCGGGAGGCAGGAACGAACCTGCAGAAACTTTAGGCTCCGTTTGATACATAATTTTATTTCATGGACCCTTCTAGAGTCACCGCAGGGGGCTTCCGCTAGTATATTTGAATTTTTTTTTTTTTATTTTATTTTTTACATACATTTTTTTAATATTTTTAAATATTTTAAAAAAATTAAAAAAAAATTCCATCACTATTAAAAAACATTTTTAAAAAAAAAAATAAAAAAAAATCTCAGCGGGAGCTCCCATCGAGAAAACTAGCATTTTCCTTATTTCATATCATTTTCCCATTATAATTTTTTTAAATTTTTATATAAAATATAATAAATAATTTAATTTTTTAAATATCAAAATAATAATAATATTAAAAAATAATATTCTAATAAGATTTTATTTAATTTTTTTTTATTTAAAATTATCTCATCTCATCTCATTATCGAAACGGAACCTTAGTAATTAGTATAGAGACTAAAGAGTAGTTTAGATTCAGAGATAAGTTAAGATGAGGTGAGATAGTTTGTGAATAGTAAAATAAAAATTAAATTATTTATTATATTTTATGTAGAAATTTGAAAAAATTATTTTGAAATTTGAAAAAATTGAATTGTTTATTATATTTTATATAAAAATTTGAAAAAATTGTAATGATAAGATTAGATAAATTGAAGTGAGTTGAGACGGATTACGAATATAAACAAGACCTAAATTATAATAAATAATTTAATTATCTTGGCTATTTTAGATAAAAAAAAATATTTTAATCACAAATAAATCTATAAATTAATATAATTTAATTTATTCCGTTTGATTGTTATGCTCGTGTATATATTATATGAATCTAAATCAATATTAACTTTTGTGAAATTCTTTTGCTATCGTATATAATTGCTTCCCCGGCACATAAGTTTAGTCTCGAGAGCGTACTAAATCTTGTACTGACGCCGACATTATTGTTTTTATTAAAAATAAAAATAAAAAAAGAAAATTTTGTGAGAAAAAAAATCATCTATTCCATAAAAATTATTTTTATCTTTAATTTATATAATTTTATTAAATGAATGCCTTATATTTCAACATCAATTCGGGAATTGAGACATCAACTCGCTTGACTTTTCGTTTCAGACAAGCTAATTGTCCCTTATTCCCCATATGGAGTTTTTCACCAAAGCGGATACGTGTTCCAACATGGGTCCATCCAAAAGTTTCTTGGAAGAAGGCCACGCACCTGCGCTTGCTCAAGGAGCTTGATCCAGGAGAAGACTGATCAGGAATACATATAATTATAAATATAAATATATATATATATTTATATAGGTAAGGCTATTATGCCGTCTAGTATTTTTTTTTTAATCTTTTTTTAATATATTTAAATATTTTTAAAAAATAAAAATATATACTAATATATTTAAAATTATTTTTTAATTATTAAATAAAAAAATAAAAAATAAATATAATTTGACCAACAGTCAACTAGGACAATCAAACATAGGCGGCAAATATACTTTTCCAATAATATAATATATATATATATATATATAAAGCTTACACCTAAAATATACAAATATTCTTGGAAGAATGCAATTTCAAAATTATTTTTTTTCTTATTTTTTACTAACTTTATTATTATTTTTAATTTTACCACTTTGGTGATGGCTGGCCAATATTAATGATGACTACAAAAATGTATTTACTACATCGTCTTCTATGTTTCAAATGTGCTTAAGAGTAAAAAATACTTTTCTAATAATTAAATTCCCTAAATCACTTATATTTATGAAAAATATCAATGTGAAATATTAAACTTTAATTTGCCTGAAATAAAACATAACAAAACATGAAAAATGTAATTACCGTAGAGACCAAAAACTAATTTGATGATTATTTATTAATAAAAATCACCTTAAAAATTCTGAACAATATGCATGTGATCTCCCTTAATTTTTGAAGTACTAGATGGACCCAAATTTTGGAGTAAATTTACGAAAAGTTAGTGATGGGGACGGCCTAATTTATGAGAAATATTGAAAGATATAAAAATATTGCCTGACGTAACGTAAAAGTCGTTAATTAAAATAGAATATAATAAATTTTTATTAATTATTTAAAATGAAAAAATAAATTAATTAAGTTTTTAGATCTTGTTTTATACAATGAAATGAAATTAGATATTTTATTGAAAATTAAATATATTATTATTATAATATAAATTTTTAATATTATTTTTATTTTAAAATTTAAAATTTAAAAATATTTATTATATTTTATATAAGATTTTAAAAAAATATAATAATAAAATAAAATGAGATAAAATGAAATTATTATATTGGATAATTATTTTCAGATACTGGGATTTAAAATTGGAAAATGCTGGAGCTCCCGCTGGAGCTCTAGTATATTTTATCCTATGTATTTTTTAATTTTTTTTTATATAGATGTTTTTAATGATTTTAAATATTTTTAAAAAATAAAAAAAATTATAATATTATTAAATAATACTTGCTTAATCACGAAGTAAAATATAAAATATTTTTTTATGATTTTTTATTTTACTTCGTGATTAAGAAAGTATTTTTTAATAACTTTTTTTTAACTTCTTGATTAAGAAAGTGTTTTTAATAATGTTTTTAATTTATTTTATTTTTTAAAAAATATTAAAAAAAATTATATAAAAAATAACTTAAAAAAAATACATACAATATATGTTACAGCCTCAACAGAAGCTCTCAGCGGGAGCCCCAGCGGGAGCTGTAGCACGATGCTTTAAAATTTAGGTAGGCAGAGGAAAAAGACAGAGTTAATGAAGACAATACCTCGTAACTAGGCTAGTTTTCGTAGCTAGCCTGGAAATCAAGTCATTAGGTGAAAGCTAAGTGCAGTCTGAAATTTGACAGTAAATATTTTATTTTTTATTTTACTTAATAATTAAGAATATATTTTTTAATAATATTATAATTTTTTAAAAAATATTAAATATATATATATAATTAAAAAATAAAAATTATACTGACGAAATTCTCATCAAATCCCTTTGTGGCTATTATAAAGCCACTCATCCAAAAAAAAAAAAGCTTAGCTACTTTGAAAGGCAATAATTAACTATTTAACATGAATAATAACATTAATTAACGAATTAGTCTACGTACAGTTTTTAATTAAAAATTGATCATTCAAGTCTTTATAATTATGCTTAAAAAAATTTAAAATTACAATAATATTTTTTTAAAAATGATATTTTTTTTCTTATTATCTCATTTATCAATGAGATTATATATATAATCTTTAACTTAAGACTATAAACAAAATTTTTCTGACAAGGAGTGGTACTATTATTTGTAAATCTATTATTTAATATTATGTTATGAGATAATAAGAAAGATGACAAAAAAAGAGACGACGAACTGAATTTTTCCTTCATCTTTTATATGTTTTTGTCCTTTGATTTCACTCCTGAATTTATTTATGGTTTTTTTACCATCTTTTGGGAGAGCCGTCCCCGTCGCGAAGCTGATCTCTCGACGACAAAAAGGCCACGACTGCGCCATTGATGGATAGCCCTCGTGGCGATATCTTCCACCACAAACGTCATCATCATCAATAGTCCCATACCATACGTTGCTACGTACGCCAGCCATTTCTTTTTTTATAAAAGCAAATTATTACCTTTACCTTGCCTCCAAGTTGTGCATGAAGCCGAAACACAAAATGGGAAGAGCTCCATGCTGCGAGAAAGAGGGCCTCAAGAAGGGGAGATGGACTGCGGAGGAGGATGAGATCTTGATCAAGTATATTCAGGCCAATGGGGTAGGTTTGTGGAGGTCATTGCCCAAGAATGCAGGTAACATAAATGCACGTACGGCGCGCAGCTACTTTCTGTATTTACTTGAGAACTCAAATGATCTGTGTTTTTTGGGATTTTATTCGAAGGTTTGCTGCGATGCGGGAAGAGCTGCAGGCTGAGATGGATCAACTACCTGAAAGACGGCTTGAAGAGAGGAAACATTTCTGCTGAAGAGGATCAAATCATCGTAAAGTTGCATGCTTCTATGGGAAATATGTTAGTGCAGCATTCTTTCATATAAATGAAACTCCCTCTTCCTATCTAGCTAGCTCTCAGCTCTTAGTTCAGAATTAGTTTGATTGCAGTATGATCGTCTTTTGATTACTTTCTTTTTATCTTTGTCTTTTTGTCTGCCATCCTTTTCTCCGGTTCATTTTCCTTTTATTTCTTGAAAGTTTGAATCACATTTCGATACAGAATCGATTTCATTTTATTTTATTATTATATTTTTTAAAATTTTTATAAAAAAATATAATAAATAATTTAATTTTTTAAATCTCTAAATAATTATAATATTAAAAATAATATTATGAGGTAATTACTATATGAATAAATATAGATAGAAGTCACTATTAAAAACATCCATTTTACACACATGATGTGGTATCATCTAGACTACACATCTCTCTGAATAAGTGTTAGGAACAATCAACTAAAATCAGCCACGCAATGAGTGTAAAATATGTACTACTATAATGACTTCTCTATAATATTTCTCTTCCTATATATGTAACCCGACATAATTTTGATGTATCTCTTAGTTTTGACTTTATAGATACTAGATAATAAATTCTATATCGATATTGTCGGCTATAAAATAAGGAAAATGCTGGAGCTCTCCTGGGGGCTCCCGTTGGAGCTCTAGTGCATTTTATTATGTGTATTTTTTTAATTCTTTTTTTATATAGATTTTTTTAATAATTTTTAATATTTTTAAAAAATAAAAAAATTCATAATATTATTAAATAATAATTTCTTAATCACGAAGTAAAATATAAAATATTTTTTTATGATTTTTCATTTTACTTCGTGATTAAGGAAGTATTTTTTAATATTTTTTTTACTTCTTGATTAAGAAAGTGTTTTTAATGATGTTCTAAATTTATTTTATTTTTAAAAAATATTAAAAAAATTTATATAAAAAACAACTTAAAAAAAAAAACACATACAAATACATGCTACAGTCCCGGCGGGAGCTGTAGCACCATCCATAAAATAATTAGGAAGGCAAATAAGTTCTATTTCCTACCCTAAAGGGCAACAAAACTAATTAGTGCAAAGATATCAATATTATTAGCAAGAAAAGTTTTTTTAAACATCTCTTCGATCTCGTTTTACGTTTTTCTCATCAACATATGATAATTAAGGAAAATACCAAATTCTAATTTTGTTCTCTCCTTCTATAAAAAAAATGAAGTAATAGGCTCTTTACTAAGGAAAATAAAACCATAAAGAAGAAAGCCCTTCAAAGAATGGATAAAATTAAAGAGCTATCTTCAAAATTAAGGTAATTATTTCTAATGAATAATGCTTTAAATTTGGAGAAGATTTCATAAGTACTAGTTTTTTCTACGCTTTCCGTAGGAAAGAAAAAAAGAGACTCGGACTAAAAAGGAAACTAGAATGAATTAAGTGAGGAAAAACAATGAATATATATATGTTATTTCGAAAAAAGGAAAAATAATAATGATGAAATTATTATTATTATTATTATTATTATAATAGTAGTACCATTAATATTTTTCTTCCCTCTTGTGAAGAGTATTAATAATAAAAGAAATGATATTTATATTGTAATACACAAATATTGTGTAATTTAAAATAAAAAAATGAATAAATATAAAATTTACATATAAAAATAATTAGGTTCATTTACGCATTCGGTTTTATGTAACATTAATCTAGTAATAAACCTAGCTCCTTCAATATACGTGTAGGTGGTCTCTAATAGCTAGTCACTTGCCTGGAAGAACAGATAACGAAATAAAAAATTACTGGAACGCCCACTTGAGCAGAAAGATTCACTCGTTCACTAAGGTTTCCGGTGGAACATCGCTAGCGATTATCGTGGATATTCCTGTTAAACGAAGAGGCGGGAGAACCAGTAGACGGTGCATGAAGAAGAACAAGAATTACTACGTCCAAAAGAATAATGTTGGCCGGATTCCGACGATAAAACCCATTAATGATAGTGTTTTTAATCCAACTGATCAAGAAATCCCATCAGTACATGAGAACCCAACACCAGCGTCAGCGAAAGAGATCATCACCGTGTCCAGCACTGCAACAGACGATGGCGTGGTTTTGGATCCACATGTTGTCCTTGACAAGGAGAGAGAGAGCGTGGTTTCGGGTTGTCATCATCAGGCAACAGAGAAATATGATCAGAACCAAATGGCGGTGTGCCCTAGTAGTAGTAATGGTCAGAAGGAGACTGAAATATTGGGACCATATGTTAGTGAGGAGAGCATTAATGATGGTGGGTTGTTGTCGATTGATTACATTTTGAGCAATAATGCTTTGCTGGATTCAAATGAGTTTTTAACTACAAGCGAATCAAGGAGCTGTAAACCAGAAGCTGTATTTGAGGACAAAAGCAGTAGCAATACTGAATTCCTGTGTGTAGACAAGCTGCTGGCGATGGAAAGTACTAATCACGAGTACATGGAGATCAGTGGCGCTAATAATTGTTCGAATATTGGAGATAATGGAGAGTGGTGTTCCTGTAATTCTCCATTGACTTCTGGTTTTGCTGAATTTTATGGGGTTGATAACGGGGGATTATGGGATGGTGTTGGACAGGGAAATGAGATATGGAATGATCAGAAAGAGAATGTGTTATCCTCGCTGTGGGAGGGTGATGGGGATAGTTGTAACTTGACAGATACAGATCCTGACAAACAGGATGCTTTGGTCGCTTGGCTTCTATCCTAGAACATGATCTCTCTTTTTGGCTGAAAAATGTTAATTAATTGTTTGAGTTGAGTGTTGGGATATGATCTCGTACGTGGTGGTTCGAAATTATTTTTTTTACAAGCATTATGTAAAATTTTTATTCAATCTATATCTCGGGTTGTCTCAAGCGATTGACCCATCACTAAAAAAAATATATATATTTGGCAGCATTTCTATTATCCAAGTTTATAGAAATGCCCGCAAAAATAATAATTTATCAATATTATTAATTTCATTTTTAAGAAAATTAAATATAAATTTGTCGATGTTTGCGTAAACGTAGGTTATATAAGAGTTGTTAATCCTGCATTAATCGGTAATAACAATATGAGTAACTGTTTTATAAACATTTAATGACAAAGTTAAAAAAATATAAAATGAAAATGTTATTTGGCATACATTTTAAAAACATTCTGCTTGTAAAGTTGTGAACTATGAACCGATCAGTGTGCTAACACGTGCAGCTTTTTCTCCGTGCGTTAAACTTGAAACATTCAATAGATTAAACACCCATGCCGATTGCCGAGTAAAACGATATCAATAGCGGACTAGTATTGATATATATGATTCTCGTGCTGGATCAATCGCTCTGTCCGACCCTAGTTGGTGTTGGGTTTTGGTTTTTGGATTCGTTCTCCCGAGAAAGAACCAGTTTTGGAAGAGAAATGGTGGAACCGGCGAGGCCTCAATTCGTTCTTTTCGGATCCTCCATTGTCCAAATGAGCTTCGGCCATGGCGGTTGGGGTACTGCCATTCTCGCTGAAATCTACGCTCGCAAGGTATCCTCTCTCTCTCTCTCTCTCTCACTCACTCACTCACACACACACACACACGAAATACATGTGTATTTGTGTGTCATTTAGTTCAATGTTGGCTTATTAGCTTGGTTTGTGAAATTTGGTTCACGCACAGTAAAACATGTTATCGAAGCCGATCTTTTTTCCTATTAAAATGAAGCCCATTTTGGTTGACCCTGGCAAGGAGGGCATTCGTCTTAGGGCCCATGATGCATTGCCGTTATAAATCAAGATATTGGGTTTGAACTTGTCAATCGATTCATCACCTTTCAAACATAAATAATATCTATTCGAACCCTTTTACTAGTAGCAGTACATCTTGGATCTGCCAATTATGTTATAGCCGAAGTCCTACTTATGGCGACCTGGTCGAATTGGAGCTCCAATATAAAGATCTTCATTAGTCCAATCTACATATAGTTGGAATCTCAGAGCCTTTATTGTTTATGACTGTGGAATTACTCTCTACCGTTTTGTTCTGATCATAGCATTCCATAAAAACTTCATAGAACAGTGGAAAGGGAGTTCTAGTTCCCATAGTGGTTCATTGTTAATTGGACCTCTTCGTTGCTCTTGATAACTCCCTTTGTATCCCTAAAATTTAGTACCATTGATGGGGAGCTCTACAAGGAATCAGGTTTTTTCCAGCGCTCAAAATCGTCGCAAATATCTCTATTAATCGTTGCATTTGAGAATTTTCGACAATTTTTAATTCGCTGCATTTTTGACGAAATTAAAGTGCATTTTTTGATCAATTTCAGCCATAGGAAAAAATCATCGCAAAAAATTATTATTTTCGACGATTTTTGTGCATCGTAACTGTCCAAAAAATTGACAGAAATGGCATTTCCGTTCACCATTAAATCGTTGAGAAAAATCAATTGCAGCACCATATATCATCGCAAAAAGTTGAAAAATTGCTGTAAAAAACTTGTTATTTTTCCTAACCGTTAAAAATAATTGTCGCGATTAAAATTCACCGGAAATAAGTTAAATTGACAAAATGTATTTCCGGTGATTTTTACTCACTGGAAATAGTTTTGGAAAAAGAAAATGCACAAATACAAAGATGAACCATGCCCAAGCTATATATGGACATGCAAGTCATAAACTCTCTTCAAGGAGAGGGGAGAAATGATACTTTTAGCACACAAATCTCTCTCAATAGAAAGATGAAGAAAACTAATTTGGATCATCAACGAAAATAAATACTTAGATGAAGATATAAGTTAAAGATTCAGGCCTGAAAATGAAAATAAGAACATTTACACAAGACAATAACATAAAAAAAATTATATGGGAAGAAACCATAAACATAAAATCATACAAAATTAAATCACGACACAGTACTCATAGTTGTATTCAATGGGATAAGTTATTTAATATAAAACTAGCTTGGATCATTTTTTTTTATATGATCTTGTATTCAATCGCCATCTCTACAAGATCATATAAAACTAGCTTATTTGAAAGCACCAAATCTGCATTTTGAAACAATGGGATAAGTTATTTAATATAATCTTAAAGGGAAACTCAATAATAGAATTTAAGCAAAACATACCCTCATGGCTTGTTGCACCAAGAAAGCCCCTCTCTTCAAAGACACGTCTACATATATGACTAGTTTTTGATTTATGACAGTCTATTCAACTCTAAATTAATTTGGAAAGTGATTGTCAACAAAATTCATCATGCAAAAGGGATGAATTTTAAGTTTGATTTCATAACCACATGCTCATATTGATTGGTTATACCAATGTAAACTAAAGATCACCATGGCATATGTACTTTTCTCTAAATTAAAACCATGGCATTTTCCCCTTTCATATTCATGCTTCTTTTTTTTTTTTTTTAATTTATTGATAAAAAAGAAATAGCACAGGACCAAGAATAAGACTCAGTCTCATACCCATCATGTACTTGCTCCAATCAAACCTAAGACTTCTACAACTGCACCAGATAATGAAACTCCCTTTTGTTGCAACCATTGAAAAATAAGCATATAATGAGTGTCAAGTAAAGTGTCATGTTCCTATAAAAAAAAAAAAAAGTAAAGTGTCATGAGGTACTTCGGCTACATCTTTTTCTATCAATAGAGTTTTATTCTTACTTATAAAAATATGTCATCATAAACAAATAAGTCAGAAACTAACCATAACAAGAATCTCTATAGTTACATAAGATAAAATCATTTGGCTCTCGGTCACTTGTATTATCAACTCCTCAATATTTCATAAAAACTCTAGTCAATAGGATCTTGATATGTGGTATTATCTAAAAAACATAAGAGAGAATTTTAATGAACCAACTTTGTAAGTTAAATTAATCCAGATTAAATCTTGGGATCTGTTTAAAGAAGATCCAAAGAATACACATTCCCCATTTCATCATGGCCATGAAATTTAAGTTCTACAGAAAGTACTAAATGGATTTTAGTTTAATAAAAAATAGAATAGCAAAACCATTAGGTAATAATTTACAGTAAGCAACAAATCATTCAACCACTCTCAAATAGTATCAATAACCTTATTCCTAGACTTCATCACTCATGGTCATACATTCACTCCGTATGACTAGTTTGTGTGAACCCTTGTTAGGATGATGATTCCCTACTTTGGCCAATTTGTATTACTACTATAGCCTTTAATGATAAGTTCCCTAAAACTAGGTTTTACCTTACTTCTTTCTTGCTTATCCAAAAGCATAATAATTTTACCTTAATTGGCTAATCCTCAAAACGACACAATTGTAATCGATGTCATTTTGTTCGATACGTATCTAATCTGTTTTAAGCTTTTAATCAATACAAATAATGACCTCAATTACATGATAAACACATCTTTATCAGTATTTGCATAAAATCTTTTTACTATAATATGCTACAAATTATCCATATTTCTCTTTTTGTTTACACACTAATTGCTGATTTCTCAATCAATTCATGTGCAAGATCGATGACACCCATCAGGTAAAGTCTATCAATGCATTAAACGTATAAAAAAAAATGTTATTACATATAGATTCAATAAAAAAAGAGCAACCATGTGAAGAAAATATGCTTGTTTATGAAAAACACAATATATAACTCAACATACCTAAGTAATGTGCAGGCATTTTAAGTTCTAAAAAATGTAAAATATTACAAACTGTGTAGAAATTAACATGAAAGATGAGTAAAAATCTCTTGGTCATGTCCAATTGATTGTAAATGAAGCCAAACATACAAAAGTTTAACATTAGGGGTGTAAATTTAAATCGAAAAACTGAAAAATCGGATCGAACCGAACCGGACCGGATGGTCCGATTTTGAACCAGTCTGGTCCGGAACCGGTTCCTATATTATGAAAACCGGCCGGAACCCGTCCGGTTTCGGTTTCGTAGTTTTCGGAACCAGACCGGACCGGACTGGACCGGACCGGTTGGAAAAAATATATATATATATATAAAATTAATTTTATATATTATACAAAATATTTATATATATAAGTTTTATATATAATATATAATACTATATTAAATTTTTATATATAATATATAATTATATATCATATATGAAATAATTTCATATTATAATTTATAAATTATAACATAAAATGTTAATCTTAAATATGAACATTTGTAATTTGTTTGATCATGTTATTAATATAATTATATATAAGATAATATTATTATAATTTATAAAATAAAAGTTTAATCTTAAAAATAAAAATTTAATTGATCAGATGCTTTAAACATAATATATATATTAAATTATTAATAATATTTTATTATAAGAAGTAACATTTTATTATATGTTTTTTACATTTAAAAAAAACCAAAAAACTGGACAGGATCGGACTGGAAACCGGTAAAACTGGATGTACCGGTTAGGAGGGTAACCAGGGCGTAATCGGTTTTGAAAAATGAAAAACCGGTACATACCGATTCGATCTTAGATTTTGTCCAAAACTGAATCGGACCGGTTACACTCCTATTTAACATTTATCGTTAACCTTTGATGTGCATATATCTAGTTGGATATTTACTTATTACTTAAACAAGAAGCTGAGTTTTATGCAATTGCAACTAAATTTTAAATATCTTTTGTTTAGTAATGACTTTCTTTGGTAGTATTGCTTTCTTTTCCTTTCTATAACTAATTTTTTCTTAACAAAAGGTACAAGTTGAAATGAAGGTAGTGAAGGTGAAAATGTGAATAGAAAATGGAGTGCGTAAAAGCGTGGATAAAATTTATAGAAAGAAACCATGCATATATGATTAGTATCATCCAAAATGAATGTGTAAGGTTTTGCACAAGTGTCACCAAGGTGGTGCTCACAATCATTACACCAACTTCAGCTATGCATGCAAGAACAAACTGAATTTCATTAGCAGAATTTCGTGACACCAACTTCAACTACAACATAACATTAGGTGCTCACAATCATCACTCCAACTTCAACACAGACTCATAAATTTACTTTGTTTCTCACATCAAACTTGAAATAGGAAACAACAAACAAATAAATATAAATGACAAACTAACAAAATAATTAAATAAAAAAGCACAAACTCATCGACCCAAAAAAGCAAACAAATAAATACAAATGACAAACTCAAACATTTCAAACTAAAAGTTGGAAATAAGCATGATTTTTGGGTAGACATAGCATAAAAACAGCAAGCAAAACAAATAAAAAAAAGAATTATAAAGTTTAATTCAATTTCAACCAAAAGTTCTCAAAACCCAAATTCTCAGGTCAAACACCTTGTATACACTGACAATATTCATTTTAAGGGCTTGTGTGCCAAATGCATAAAATAATTGTGCATTTGGCACCATAAATAAACTGTATAAACACCGACAAAGTACCTGTCTTATGCAAAGTTGGTTAGCACATTTCTATTAACATCATCAAACTCTACCCTGGCCATTTCAGAGACTCGGACTCAAACAGAGGAAAACCAAATTCTGGTTTTCCCCTCCGTATGTACCATTCATTTAACACGGGAAATATTGAGATAAAGGATAAACAGAAGATAAAGTTAAATGAGTGTTGCGTGAGCAGATGAGAAATGGGAGGGAGCTTACTGCACAAAACGTAGGAAAAATCCCCAAAACCCACGGACTACACAAATAAAATTCATTTCACAGAAATTTCATGGGAGTGGGAATTAACTTGAAGTGAATGTGTGTGTGTTCGTGAGAAGCAGAGAAGGAGAAGGCCCTTACCATCGACCGGCAACTCAAAACTCCAACAACGAACACAAACGCAAAGCAGGAAACTTACAAGAAATCTGCAGTGGAGAGAGAGAGATAGGGTTTACTGTGAAGAAAGAGAGAGAGATGGTGAGAAATACCTCCAGGTTTTTCGTGCACCGTACGAGAGACGAAGACAAATTGGGGAGAGAAGGGGGAGTAGCTGGAGGGAAATGAAAAAGGGCAAAACGTGAGCGAATTAAATTTTGGCAGTTTTTGCAGCGAGTTATTATCGTAGCAAAAACTATAAGTTTTGCTGCAAAATATGCGAGGCTCATTCGAAGATTTATAAAATGTTGCAAATTCTCATTTGCGGCGACTAAAATTCGTTGAAAATAGTATAATAAATTTGGTAACATGAATTTTACGGCGACTATTTTCACCGCAACAAGAGGATATTGCAGCAATTTTGATTTCAACAAAAATAAAATTGCTGCTACAGTTAAAAATAGTTTATTACGACGAAAAAAGTTGCCGCAATAGGTAAAAACTCGCCGTAAATAAATAAAAGTGATTTCAGCTTCAGATTGTCTCATGAGTTGCTTTGGAATTCAGCGGCGAATTAAAAATCGCGCGCAAATGATGACTATTTGCGACGATTTTTTTTGCAACGATATAAAAATCGCTGGAAAAAGCCTAATTTCTTGTAGTGGCTATGTCTTCTATTCGATGCAAGATTGCCAAGTATGTTTGTGGAACTTTCTCTATTAGGCCATCTGGTATACTTTTGTCTTACAAATTAAGCTATGACTCCCAACATTACATTTCTTGGTTCTAGGATGCGGCTCTACAGCCTTCCTTGGTGATAGTTTATTTCGGCGGTAACGATTTAATGGGGCCTCACTCATCTGGCCTTGGCCCTCATGTACCACTTCCTGAATACATTGAGAACATGAGAAAGATTGTGACTCATCTCCAGGTACTTGCTTCACATACCAATTGATACAACGTTGCCATGTTTCATGTTTGAAGCAAATGTAAGACTGTGTAGTAAGATAGAATTAGATACTTAAAAACAACTTGTCCAATTTGATTCTTGGATTTTTATATCGTTATCATTTCTATTCTGGGAAAATGTTTTAGCAACTCCTGGAAACTAAGGGTGTTCAACAGGACCGATTTTTTTTCGAATCCAGTCCAAAACCTGGAAATCTAGGTGCATCCAGGCGGTTATCCTCCTAGATTACACCCGGACGGTTAAAAAGATTCCGGATCCAGTTATGTAACCCGGTTATCCGTAATCGGGTCATTTAAAATGAAAAAAACTTGCCCCTTTCTAAATTGTCTTCGACTTTTTGGGTTTGTTTTCTCGAATCGTTAGGGTTTTCTCTCTCGGTCTTGAATCCGCCGTCTCTCTCAGTCTCGAATTCGCCTTCTCTCTCGCTTAGGGTTTGAAGTTTTCTCGTCTTCTCCAATCCCTTCTGGCCTTCTCTCTCAAGGCTCTGTTATCTCTCGCCCCTTTCTTGTCTTCAGTATTATATAAAATGTTAATACTAAATCACTAAAAGTTTATAACTAATACTAATAGTCTAATATAGATTAATGACTATAGTTATAATTAATACTACAAGTTTTTACTAAAAGCTTATAACTAATACTAATATTAAATATATAGTTTATAACTAATACTAATATATAACTTATAACTATACCAATAGTCTAATATTAATACTATTATATAGTCTAATATATTATTTAGCTATACTAATATATAAGTCTATAACTAATAGTTGTAGACTATTTAACTAATACTAATAGTCTAATATAGACTGTAGACTATAGTTATACTTATAATTAATACTAAAAGTTTTTACTAAAAGTTTATAACTAATACTACTAATACTAATATTAAATATATATTTTATAACTAATACTAATATATAACTATACTAATAGTCTAATATAGACTATAATTATACTTATACTAATATTGCTATACTAAATCACTAAAAGTTTATAACTAATACTAATATTTATAACTAATAGTCTAATACTAATATTTATAACTAATAGTCTAATACTAATATATAACTATACTAATAGGCTAATATTAGTACTATTATATTGTCTAATATATTATATAGCTATACTAATATACAAGTCTATAACTATTTAACTAATAGTCTGATACTAATAATTTAATATAGACTATAGACTATAGTTATACTTATACTAATATAGTTATACTAAATCACTATAACTAATACTAATATATAATTATACTAATAGGCTAATATTAATATTATTAGACTATGGTATATTAAATGTATTACAAATATATATATATATTATATAGTCTAATATATAAAATATTTGACTATAGTATATTAAATGTATTACAAATATATATAGTTATATTAAATCACTATAATCACTATAGTCTATTAAATGTATTATAAATATGTATAAACTTTAATTATCATTTAACAAATAAACACATTAAAAAGAATTAAACTTAAATTAAATAGTAAAGGGCCAAAGGCCAAACGGCGCCTTTTCAATTTGAAAACCCTAAATCATCTCTTTCGTGAATCGCATTTCCAGTTCCCGCCTCTCGTCTCTCACTTCTCAGTGTTCTCACTCCTCTACACAGCAGTCTGCTCTTTCCTCTCGCTCTCTCCGTCTCTCGTGCCGTCGTGCGCACTGCGCTCAGTGGCTCACTCTCTCCGTCTCTCGTGCCCGTGAGTCGTGACTGACTCTGCTCTCGTCTCTCACGCTCTCGTCTCTCGCTCTCAGTCTCAACTCTCCCGTCTCTCACTCTCAACTCTCCCGCCTCTCACTCTCTCGTCTTTCAACTCTTTCGTCTCTCACTCTCAACTCTCCCGTGTCTCACTCTCTCGTCGCTCTCAATCTCTCCTCTCAACTCTCGGCCCCTGTCTCAGTCTCTCTGCCGATCTGCCCCCACGGTAAGTTTTTTTTTTTTTTTGAAATTACATACTAGCCTACTAAGATTTTTGTGATTGGTTTTTGTGATATTGGGATTTTTGTGAATTTGTGATTGCCGATTGGGTTGATTGGGTTTTGTGATATTAGGGTAGGGTTTTTGAATCCGAAATCATTACAATGTTTTCTTGCATTGTGTGTATTATCTATTTGAATTTCATCCATTTTGCATTGCATCCATCATCAATTATTTGAAAGTAATAGCATAACAAGAATGTGGATGCAAGTCTCCAGCTATCATCCTGCTGAGTCAAAATCCGCCATCTATATTGAGTGAAAGGAAGCTGATAATGTTATACTTAATACACAAATAAATATCACCGAATAATTTAAAACAAGTGATTGAAAGTAATATCTAATGCAAGAAGAATCCCTGAATTTTACATATCCAGGGCACTAGCCTAGACAATTAACTGAAAAAACTGAAGTAAGCAGCAGGTAGTTGGTGCAGTCTTCTTTTAGGGGGTGACAGTCATGTACACTGGGAATGCTCGAGGCTCCAACTTCACTTGGAGTTCAGTTTTGTTCCACTTTTAATTCCAAAAAAAGGAAAAAAAAACTCAGGTCAGATTTTTTCTTTTAGTTCCAATCGTAAAATGGTTTTTGATGGAAGAGCAAAAGCAGTGGTTCAAATGGCTGTATCCTCTCTGGTTTCTTCGCCAATTTGGTTTGCTTCATTCTAA
This sequence comes from Juglans regia, assembly GCF_001411555.2. NCBI lineage: Eukaryota > Viridiplantae > Streptophyta > Magnoliopsida > Fagales > Juglandaceae > Juglans > Juglans regia. The sequence continues at coordinate 10,436,790 of NC_049908.1, forward strand.
ACTGAAGCAAATACACAGTTTTAGAGAGGTTTAGAGAAAACCCCATCACGACAAAGCTTAAGTCATGAAACCACCCACAATTCCTCAAAGCCAAAATGGTAAACGGGTAAAAACAAAAAAAAAAAAAAAAGGAAGAAGAAAATTTACCAATCCAATAGACTATCTTGAAGAATTGAAACACAAGCTGAGATGGATAAAAGTACCAAAATCCATAGAGAGGGAGAGAGATTGAGACGGAGAGGGGCTCACCTTGGGTTATTGACGTCTACGATGGAGATATTGGCGGATCTGGGTCTATCTGCGATGTCAGAGTTTGCAAGAGAACCTCAACCCACCGTTCGGAGTTTGAGAGCGAGAGAAATGGCTGGGGTTAGCACGGGGTCCTTAGAAAGAGGGCTCGGTGAGGGGGACAGATCGAGACTGAAGGGGGTGAGGGAGATGGGGTCTTGCAGAGAATAATACCTTAAATTTCAGAGAGGTTCGCCAGATGAGGTTTGCCAGAATCTCCAATGGGGACCTCGATACCATTGGTGAGAACTAATGAAGTTACTGGAGAACCAATGAGTTTGGCGTTGGTTCTTTGTGTAGAGGAATGTCTAGAGTCGAGAGTGCAGTTTGATGGGGATATCATGGCTCCCTTGGTCTCTCTTCCTCCAATAGCGGATTGGATTCTGCCTAAAGTTAACGAGATTCAGCAGTTCGTGAGAATTTTCACATGGAGGATGTGAAGACCAATTTAAAAAACTAATTACTGCGATCGAGGCAAGCCGCACACTTGAAACCAAATCAAGCTTCAAGAAAAGCAGGGAGTTACAACTTCTTTTTTCGGCAATCAACTACAATGCTAAGGGTGGTAGTTCAACTAGAGGGAAGTCTAAAGGGAGGGCATTGTGAAGACGGGAATCAAGGTGTTGGGGTTGGTGTTCAGGTAGAGTTTTAGTTCTACGGGAAACAAGGGATTGGGGTTGGGTCTGATGTACTTTGGGTTGGTTTTTTATGGGCTTTTTGGGTCATTTGGGGCTTGTTGGGTCATTTTGGGCAAGATGTTTTCTTGTATACATACAACAGTGTACTTGGTTTCTCCTTTTGATATATACAATATTTTTACTTATAAAAAAAAATGAAATGAAACGCACGATTTGTTTAAAAAAAAGAAAAAGAAAAGTCATGTAGGCTGGTGTGTGGAGGTTGAGGGAATGGTAGGAGGTTGTATAGCAAGACTCTATTTTCTTTGATAACATGCTTGTTGAAATTCCCCCCTGCGGATAGTGGTAGTTTGTCAAAATTTGAAATCCTTCAGTGTATGTGAATTTCATCGCAATTAGGTTTTCTTCTATATCCAAAAACACTAATCCATGTGTTTTTAGATCAAGGCCAATACTCATTTCGTAATTTAACTGAAAAACAAGTTTATATACATAATTGGGCTATTAGATTTTAATAAACTTCAGAAATGGAAATGGATTGAATTCGTGTTAGAGTAGTAATGTTCTGTAGCTCTGCTATACTAATGCATGGAGGTGTTTTGATGATTGTGAACGTTCCTTGGGGGATTTTAGGGGTTTTTTCTTTAGTTCTCTCAGTTTTTGGGTGCAAAATCTTGTAAGGATTGGGAATTCTTGTAATGTTTTGCTTTAGCTTTATCTTTTTTTTAGCTTGTATCTAGGTATTTCTCTTGTACACTTCCTGTGTACCTGGCTTTGCCTATTTACTTGAATAAAGTTTCTTATTACCTATATAAATTTTTTTTTTTACTGGTGTTATTTTATCGCAGTTTAATTTTGGATCTTGCTAGATATAATATTTTCTTTTATTTGCCTTTGCAGTTATTAACGGGTTCTGAAAAAGTGGTTTTAATGTGACTGTTGGTCGTGAGCTTCAAAAACAGCAATTGGGTCCTTAGTAAGCTGTCTCTCATGACCTGAGATAAACGATACGAGTGACAAAAAAAGGTTTCAAGAATGGCAAAATTCTATGACATGGATGATATTATTACGGATGAAGAGGTTAACACTTGTGTCATCCCATGCTGGATAGTTTTGCTTCCAACCATTTCAATTTCTTAATATAATTATGTGTTCTGTTTTTGCTCATAGGTTGTCTCGGTTGTGTTTGAAAAGGCAGCATGTGGAGTGGGAATCGATCCAAGTTCCGAAACTGACAGTGTAATTTCTATAGAAACTGGAGTTGAGTGAGTGGTTGCTCAAATGTTTCTGATACCTTCCTTGACGTTTTCTCCAGGTTGAAGTGGGTTCAAAGGTAGAGCTGCCTTTTTGGCTTGCACACGAGTTGCAACTGAGACAAGCAGTATCAATGAATGTTCCCACTTGTTTCAATCAAAAGTAAGATCATAATAAAGTTGGGTGTCATTTCTCCCATTTTAAAGTTGTAATATGAGAGCTTATATAATGACTAAACTTATAGGAGAAGCATATTGCATGCTGTATTGTGGTAAATGTGTAGAGGGATTGGACCTTTGTTGTAAAAATCTGGCTTTTGGCTGCTGAAATTTGTCTTTAAATTATGCTATGAGATCTCGTTGCTAGATCCTTAATTCTGTGGATTATTTTGTTTATCCATTGCTAATAAACAAGCATCTTCTTGTTCCGAGTTACAACCATAGTCACATCATGTTACTATTTCTAAGCCTTTGTAGGAATTTGCTTGGAACTAACCCAATTGTATTGTTGCCAACCCATCCACTATATCATGGACTAATTTACGAATATTTTTCGTGTGTTGAAATGTAAAACCTATAATTTACTTGTCTGTTGTTTATAACAGAACGAGGTTGGAAATACAGGCTGATTCTGCATGTGTGGATCTGAGATCTCGATGCCCATTCTTCTATGAATTTGGATGCAAGATAGCACCACTGTAAGTCTCGACGTACTCAATTTTTCTCGCTTACATTCACTTAATAATGATTGTTCTTTTTGTGGCTTTATTTAAATTGTTGCTTTCATAAAATGCATGGTTTAATATTATTCTTATTATTGCACTTTCGATGGACAGCGTGGGTGTTAGAACCATTGGACCTTTGCTCTTATCTGCGTTTAAGAGCAGGTACAAGGAAGTCCTCACCAAGGCACACACTGCAGCATTTCCAGCAGCTTCCAAGCATCTAACAATTTTGACAAAAGAAGAAACTAATTGTGAGATTCATTTTTACATATTAAAAGCATTGCATCTATCCTTTTGATCACATTTTATGAAGTTACATTGATAGTCTTGTTGTAATGCTTTTGTTAGTGTATGAGGCTGCTCAATCCTCGATGACAGCCTTTAAGAGGTGGCGAATGGGTGGCCCCAGATTTCAGAGAGCTTCCGTTCTTGGTAGGAAGAGAAAATCAACTGATTAGTTACCATATCTTTCTTTATGATTAATCTCTATCACAATGGGGGGCCTTGTCCGTGAGTATTTGAGATCTGTGCCCAGAGTTTGTATACATGAATGAAATATAATGTAAGATGCTAATTTAAAACACTTTAGAGAGCTGTTTTTCATTGATTAACCGAAGGTCCTGAAGTAGCGCTCGAACAATATGATGTGGTTGCAATAAAGCGTTGGAACAATATTTGATCTCCAGATGTTTGCTCAAGAAAGTTTATGTCCTGTCAAATTGTTGCCATTCCATTTCCTAAAGTACTTTTGTAGCTGTAATGACTGCTTAATTCTAGGAGGACAATAACTATGATGGTTTGCCAATCCATAAACCTCAACCTTTTGCGTAGGGTTAACTCAAACTACTAGTCTTGGAAACTATATGAACGAGCTTATAACCCGCGCATTGATCGTTGTGTATGTTGGTTGATGTCTATTATTATTTATTTTATTTTATAAAAAATTGAATAGGCAATAAAAAAAAGGTTAAAAAATGCATATAAAAATATTCATTATATAAAAAATACCTATAAAAAATAATAAACATAAAGCCTACAAAAAAAAAGTCTTTTAAAAAGTGTTAACAAGATTTATTTAAAAAAAAAAAACTTATCAGGCCTATAAAAAAGCCTTTTAAAAAGTATAAAAAAGTGTGTTTTTTTTTAAAAAAAAAAAAGGTTTTAAAAGTGTTAACAAGATTTATTTAAAAAAAAAAAAACTGGAAATAACATCCAAATATCAGGTCTATAAAAAAGCCTTTTAAAAAGTATAAAAAGAGTGTTTTTTTTTTTAAAAAAAAAAAAAGGTTTTAAAAGTGTTAAAAAGATGTTTTAAAAAACAAAACTGGGTATAAAATCTGGATATCCGGGTCTAAATTGGGATATCCGCCCGCTTTTCAGAAGCCGGATTCTGATCTTTCCGAATATCCGAATCTGGATGCACAACCCTAATATAAGAGAAGAATCCAGGTATGTAAAATACATGATTTATTGGTATTAAAGAGTTTATTCGATTACTGACTTAGGCATCAAAGACGTTCCTCCCCCAAGCCGTCTTACTCTTTGGTTGCAGGTGATCGTGAGGTGGTGGCAGTGAAACATGTCTATAACAGTTGGCACCGTTTGTGGAATAATTGTTTTGTCCTATATCCCACAACAACTCGATCGCAGGCAACAAGAAATCAAGAAGTCTCGTTGAGAAACATGGAAGGAAGACTCACAGAAATGGAAGAAGTAGCGAGAAAACTCAATACTAAATTTGAGGCATTGTGAAAGGAGAATGAAACCTTGAAGGTGAAAAACGGTCCGTTAGGAGAGGACCAAGGAGAAAGAGTGGAGACGGAGGCACAAAGTGCTGGCACAGGAAAGACCCCTCAGGAGGATGAGGAGATGAAGAAAATACATCACGACCTACGGAGCTTGATGGACAAATACGAGGAAATGACCAAGAAGATAGGGGCATCTTCGTCATTCGATCAATTGCTGTGTAGCACAAACCTGCCATTCTCTGCAGAAATCATGGTGGTACTTTTGCCTCTGAAGTTCAAAGTCCCCTCGGTAGATCTATATGACAGCTCTAAAGATCCTGTGGAGCATCTCGAGACTTTTAAAGCCCATATGATGCTCCACGGATTTCTAGGGGAAATTGCGTGTAGGGCTTTTCCTTTGACCTCGAAGGGACCGATGAAAGGTTGGTTCAGGACATTGCAACAAAGTTCCATAGACAGTTTCGATGAACTAGGCCCGCAATTTTTAACCCAGTTCATGACGAGTAGAAGGCGTAGGAGACCAGCCTCGTATTTGTTGACCGTTAAGTAGAGAGAAGATGAAAGTCTGAAAGCATATTTGACGCGTTTTAATAAAGAAAAAATGACAGCCGATGATCAGGATGAGAAGATTATGCTGGTAGTATTGCTTGGGGGTATTTGGCCGGTGAGTCCTTTTATGGCCGAATTGGCTAGGAAGACCCTTTCCACGTTATGAGAATTTATGGACAGGGCCAACGACTTCGTCAATGCCGAGGACACTTATCGCCCTGACTGCCCGATCAGAAGGAAAAACGAACATGAACCGAGAGGAAGTCAGAAGAAAGATTGAGAGAGAGGACAAAAGGCGATGAGGGACCAACAGGACTTGAGGCGGTTACGTGCACTACTCCAATGCGCATAACCGAGATAAGGCAAAGAAGGAAGGGTAACAGGAGACAAAGTGGGAAGTATTGTACCTATCATAAAACAAGTGAGCATAGAATTGAGGATTGCCACAACTTGAAGTGAAAAATTGAAGATATGAGAGACAGTGGCGAGTTGGAGTGCTTGGTCACCTAAAACACTACCCCCTCATGGTAGGCCTGCAACCCGATCAATTCAGTTGGACTTTTGACCCGAACTGACCCGACAATTTGGGTCGAGTTACCCGTTTTAATTTTTTTTTTAAATTTTATTTTAAATACTAAAAAGAGAAATGAATATTAATTTACAAACGTTTATTTCTGTCTGCCATTGAAGTTCCTAAAAGATAAGAATAAAAAAAGTTCTTAAAAGCACTTGGCTTTTATTTCTGTCTACCATTGAAGTGATGTAAATTAAATTAATCTAATCCTAGCGTCCTTCCCATTATCTCGTCCTCTTGCTACTCTCTCTCTCTCTCTCTCTCTCTCTCTCTCTCTCTTTCTCTCTTTGTTTCTGAGACAATGGGTCTTCTTTTGCTTAGTTTTTTTTTTTTCCTGGGCATCTTCCTCCCAACTTAAAGCACCCTCGTCTAGTCATTCTACCTAGCCCACATTTTCCTTTCTAGGTAATCCTTGAACTCGAAGCCAACCAAAACGATCACTCTGAGCTTAGTGGACCAAAAGCAATCCAGTTGGAAGCTGCTTGAGGAAAAAAACTCTCTTTCCCATGAACCTCCCAACAAGTATGATTAACACGGTACCCAGAGTAATACTAGCCCTGAGCTTAGTGGTATTGGGTTTCTGCTTGTTGAAGAGGGGCTTCTTGACATCATCCACATGATAGAACTTGGGGGGGGGGGCCTTATCTGCAGGAAGGGTTGTCTTGGGTTTGGCGCCGTGGCCAGGAAAGACGCCACCGTTTTTGGCCTTGATGGCCCAGAGGCCCCTCTTGTGGTACATCTTTGATCTTGAGTATTTGCCGATACCATGAACCAGATCAGGGTTCTTGCTCGCCTTTGGGGTTCTCTGCCTCGGCGCCCAGAGGCTCTCTGAGTCTCTTGAATGGTTCATCACCCTTTAAATGTTAGTCAATGACAAACAAAGGGGAATGAAGGCAACAGGAAACAGAGGCGATGAGATGAAAAATGGAGTGGGACGGGCTAGCAGCTAGGGTTGATATGAAAAAGCTTAAATGAGTTTTTCTTTTAAACGTTAGTAGGTTGAAATTGGTGTTTATCGAGTTCAATCTGAAAGCTTATTTAAACCGTTTTTTATCGGGTGGGTCGGGTCGGATCATTTGAGTGGATCAGACATTTGGTTTTTCTGCACAGGCCTACCTCACGGTGTGATAGCAACCGAAAATTCGAACACAAAACTCGACGGAGTGAGAGCCCTAGGCGATGAGAATCCACAAGAAGAATGAGGTTGCAGGAACCCTGTGATCGGAGACCAAGGGTGGATACGAATCGGAGGAATCCACCCTTAGGCGAGATACACACAATCGCGCGATGTTTTGCCTAATTGTGCGCCACGCATAGGCCCAACGAATTTTTGGTGATCGATTTCAACATTCGACCCAAACAATTAATAAATATGTGAGAAGGGTGATGAAGGCCTTATGTGAGCTTGTGAGACATATTATCAGGCCAAATTTCACAGACGAGGTGCATCCATATATTGCAAAGAACAACGGAAATATTCCGTGGTTTGGGGTAATGAATTCTCAGTTATTTACACTTTTGCTGAGTGCTCCTTCTGTCCGCCAGTGGGGTCGCCCTTCAGTGCCTTCGGTATTGCCTCACACCCCACATATCTAACTGTTCCTCCAAGCACTTTCGGTAGTGCCAGTCCTCCGACTCCTCCAACGTTCTCGCAGGGTACCTTTGGCTCGAGGCCTTCTTGAGACCAGGTCGGCTCCTCTAGTCAGATTGACACAATGTCTGTGGCCCCTCCAGTCTTCCCGCATAGGGGCATGGAGGAAGAAGATGAGGAGGAAGACATCGCCATCGGCTCCCTTTTCTTCAAGGCTAGCTCATCCCGCGCCTCGCCAGCCCTTGCCCACTTCTGAAGAGACGCTGGCTCAGGTAGAGGCCACTCATGCCTGGGGCCTAACCCGGTTTGAGGAGATGTTGGACTGGGTAGAGGCTGCTTTTTCCAAATCCTCAACTAAGGAGCCAACTCCTCCTCCGCCGACGCCTCCCGTCACTCCGAGTCCTCTCGGGGTTTCCGACCACACCAATGAGCGAGTGTCCATTCCTTCACCATTGTTGGGGGCCTCTTTTGAGCTTGACGTGGGCTCATATTTGGTTTCGGACGACCCACCGCCACCTCTCTCCTCGCAGGGGCCAGTTGATTCCCAACCACCGGGGGGCTCTCCTGTTCTGGTGGAGCAGGTTACCATCGAGGACATCTCTTCTTCGACGTCTTCTGCCCATGAGGAAGTGGCTGTCCCGAATCCAGGAGACACTCCGAGGGGATCCGGGAGTGTTCAGGAGGAGGCCGCTGCGCAAGGGAGGCCCGAGATGGGAGACGATGAGGAGGCTATTTCCTCCCATGGGGACCAGTTGCCAGAGGATACCCCTTTGTCGGTTAAGGGATGGGGGTGCAGGGACGTCCACCTTCATCGTCGACTCCATGGGGCCCTGGCTGGCTCTGATTCCAATGGTCGTGGCGCCTTCTAGCCCAAGGGGCATGGTCAGTCGGAGATGGAGTCTAGATTTGCAGAGGCCTAGGCCGAGACTGTGGAGAATGAGGCTCGAAAGCTGAGGCCTATGTTTGCTTAGGTATGCCTTCTTCCCTTGAGCTTTTGCGTTCAAGTCATTCTCTTTAAATGCCTTCTTCCCTTAAGCGCGACTCCATCGTCTCTGACGTCGTCAAGTTGGAGCGGGCCAATTGGACTCTGCGCCAGGAGAATAATAACCTTTGCTGGCTGTTAGATGGGAAGGCTGAGTTGCTTAGGCTCAAGATTGTCGAGTTGTTTAGGCTTAAGTCTGAGTTGCTTAGGCTGTTAGTCGGCCAAGGAAGAGCTCATTGAGGCTCATAGTGGATTTGAGATTCTCCTTGAAGAGAAGACTCGGGCCCTTGACGATGTTTAGGACTTGGAAGTTTGATTGCAGGATGCTGGCAAGAAGCTACGGCGGGCGGCGATGAGGCTGAGGAGTTCAAAGAGGTTAGGGAAGTGACTGCTGAGGGAGAAGACCTCAGTCGCAGCGAAGCACTCCCGACTGCTCCACAAGTATTTCGGGCTTATCCGCTTGGCGAGAAGGCCGAGGGTCATTGGCAATCGACTTTGGGATCGGGCTCACTCCCTTGAAGCCGATGTTGAGACCCTCGAGTCCTAGCTTCCCTAGGCTCTTGTTGTTTGGGACGAGGCTTGGGGCTACGATCACAAGGAAGGTCTAGAGCGCATGGGGACCACATAGTGGCTAACCCCACAGCCGATCCAAGGGGGGTCAACCTTCTATCCTTGGGGCCCAACCTCTTTGCTTACAAATTCATGCGACCCTTGGGTAAGGACCAAATGCTGCTAGCCTTCGCCTAAGCTCCATTTCCTCCCTGATTTTCTTTCTCTCTTTCTGTATATGTACTTTTCTTGACTGAAGAGCTTTTCTTGTATTTTCACAATTTTAACGAGAATTCTCTATTTTTCGAGTCGCACTCTTTTGTTTTCCCTGTCATTCTTTTCAATAAAATGTTCATCCAACTCGGGCTTGATTTGTAACACGAAGGCTAATAAGTCATGGAACTTGTGCTCAGGCTAGGTTGTGTATGGGCAGGGCTTAACGACATTGACCCTAACCTCTCATCGTGACGAGTCGAGGGACTTAGCTTTTGCAGGAAGGCCACAAGTCAATGGACTGGTGCTCAGGCTAGGTTGTATATGGGCAGGCTTGGTGGCCCTAGCCCTAACCTCTCATTGTGGCGAGTTAAGGAATTCGGCTTTTGCATGAAGGCCAACAAGTCAAGAGACTTGTGCTCAGAGCTCGGTGGTCCTAACCTTGACCTCTCTTTGTGGCGAGTCGAAGGGCTCGACGTTTGCATGAAGGCCAACACATCAAGGGACTTGTGCTCATGCTAGGTTGTGCGTGGGCAAGGCTCGGTGACCCTAGCCCCAACCTCTCATTGTGGCGAGTCGAGGGACTCGACTTTTGAACGAAGGCCAACAAGTCAAGGGACTTGTGCTTAGGCTAGGTTGTGTATGGGTAAGGCTTGGTTGCCCTAGCCCTAACCTCTCATCGTGGCAAGTCGAGGGACTTGACTTTTTCACGAAGGCTTACAAGTCAAAGGACTTGTACTCAGGCTAGGTTGTGTATGGGCAGGGCTCTGTGTCCCTAGCAAATCAGGGGACTTGTGCTCAGGCTAGATTGCGTATGGGCAGGGCTCGATGGCCCTAGCCCTAATCTCTCATCATGGCGAGTTGAGGGACTCGACTTTGCACGAAAGCCAACAAGTCAAGGGACTTGTGCTCAGGCTAGGTTGTGTATGGGTAAGGCCTAGCGGCCCTGGCCCTAACCTCTCATCGTGGTGAGTCGAGGGACTCAACTTTTGCATGAAGGCCAACATGTCAAGGAACTTGTGCTCATGCTAGGGTGTATATGGGTGGGGCTCCGCGGCCCTAGCCCTAGTCTCTTATTGTGGCGAGTCAAGGGACTCAGCCTTTTGGGTTGGAGAGGTGTGTGCAATAACGAAGGCAGGTAGAGACAAAGTGGAAGAAAAATTGCTTGAAGCTTCTGATTACAAGGAAAAGAAATGCTTTTACACGAAATATTTCTTCAAGTGTTCCGCATTCGACGGGTAAGGGAGCTCGCGGCATTCGTGATCCTTTAGGCAATAGGAGCTCAGTCTTCCACTAGCTGTTACCATTGATAAAAAAAGAATAAGATATTGAGGTGATGCATTCCATTAGAAGTGAAATCCATCTTGGGTCAAAACCTAATATGCTCATAATTGCTTCAAGAAAGCCTCACTCCACTCTATAATAACCCTTGCTCGTATCTAATTTAAGAGCCATATAGCCTTGTTGACCCTGCATACGTGAGTCCAAAATATATAGTGTTTCATATAAAATTAATGCAGCTTAATTGAGATAAGAGGTATAACATATAGTCTTAAAGTACTACCCTCAAGTCTATATAAAGAAATAAACAGGTATAATAATCAGCAACACACTAGTTTTCATTACTACTGCATCATTTTCATTGCAAATGGTATATTTACCGTAAATAACTGATCACAAAGGTTAGTTTTCACTACCCAAAAAAAATATTTATGACGAATTATTTATGACAAGAATATAATAACTTTGATAGAAAATAATCATTTTAACATAAATTTATTAGGATAATTCTCATAATTATCAAAACTTCTAATAATTTTCTTTCCAAACATTATTAAAATGCAAATAATTTTTTATTTTAAGTTTTTAGCTTTTTTCATCAAATCATTATTTAAACAAAAAAATCAATACAACTTTTATAAATTTCAAATCAAAATTATATTAAGAAATTATATTTAAGTTCACAACTTGTTTGAACGACTATCCTTTTCGAAATATGGGCCTTGGGCCCCTAGCATGGGCAAGACCAATATTGATTTCTCCAATTGTCCCACTAATTCTTCTCATGTATACATGTGGAGATTTTCATAATAAAGAATTTTTTTTTTTTTTTTTTTACACATATATATATATATATATCGCTTTACTTAAAGAAGGGATTGGAGACCCATGGGCTACCCAGGCTAGCCCATTAATCACCTCACTCTTCGTTTTCCACTTACCAAGGGGCTGAAATTTTAAATATAAAAAAACATGTGTACGTTATCCTATAACCATCACCATATTCTCTTCTCGTCACCTCATTTAGTCAGGTGATGATGATCCGCATCCATTACCTTTCTTCGATTCTTCTCCCCTTCTCATCCTTTCACCTTCCCTCCAATTTTTCCCCATCCCTTTCGTATTCTTGAGTTCCCACAGTTCCGACCTATCTTGTCTCGTGATTCTTAACTTGCAACCCCCTTTCTTTTCTCTGTCTCCTCTGCTCTTTCATTATAACAATGGCCCAGCGAAATGCATCTCAGACCCCTATTCATGGCCAGTCTCCTTCTATTCCAGAGTCTTCCTTTATGACATTCCTCGTTTTGAAGGCTTCGGGTGGCGTTCCACCATCACCTCTAAGGATTTGTTGGATCTACGCAACTCCTATAAAATTCCAAATTCGGTACTCCTCAAACTTGCTTGTCTTGGTGCTTTGGTGAAGAAGGGTTTGTAGAAAAGGTGCTCTACCTGTCTATGATCACGCACAGTTTAAGATTCCCTTTTGTGTCACCCAATAAGCATTGTTCTTGATCTTCTAAAGTTGGCCCCTAAGCAACTTCACTCTCACGCATGGTGAATTCTTCTCTTTTCTTGAGTATTTGTCAAAACTCTATCATTAAGCTCGTGCTTCTTTTCCGTAATAAATAAAGGTGTCTGTTCTAGACCATTGTCATTTCAAACTACAAAAAGGGCATAATGGTCTGTGGTTGGTAATTACCACATATGGTCCTTCCCATCGGGGGCCGAGCTTGTCATCTTCCTTCATGGTGACCCCACTTTCTCTTAGAACCAAGTCGCCTATCTTGCATGTCTTGGGTCTGACTCTTTTATTGAAGTAGTGCTCTACCCTTTTGTTGTTGAGTATCATTCTGAACAGAAGGATGACGGGACAACCAATATTGTCGCCTACATCGACATTGTATCTGAGTATTTTAGAGAGCTTGTTGGTGCCAGTTGAGATGATCAGGCATACATTATCTCTGTTTTGGGTGTATCTGTGTCATTTTTAGTGGTTGCAGTTGCTAAGTTCCTTGGTATCCTTTAACTGCCCACTGCATATCTGAACGTGATGCCTAGGAATTCTTCAGCTGAGAGGGGTGGGGAGACAGCTGAGGACAATGACACTTGTTGGAGGGAGTCTACATCTAGATGGCCTTCTTATCATGAGGTTCAATAGCTTTTTGTGAATCCAGAGGATCCTTTCTATGATGGGATGAAAAGCATCAAACAAGTTGATTTATCAAAGTTGTTTCAAGATAATGAACTTAATCATCACCAACAATATCGATTCTCAGCATCACAAGACTGAGGCTAGCATGAATAGGGCACGGTTTATGATACGCGTACTCATGGGGAGCCTATCAACGTAGTGAGTTATATATTTACTAAGATTCGACTAGAGGCTCACTATATTATGACTGATATCTTGCCCTTAGGGTCCTAATCACACAAATTTTGTTAGCCACGAGAGTCCAAGCAGATGTTGGTGAGCATATTCGGGAGCCAATTAAGCTGATCAATTGCTCCACATTGTCACACAGCAAGGGACACTCAAGATGCCTCATGCTCCCCTATGGAGACAGCTAGAGATTCAGGGAGATGGACACTCAATAGGCCGACATGGAGTATCAGATGAGGCCTCTACACAAGAGGCAACACGCATTGCTACTCATGAGGAGGTTGTAGAAATAGTGTGTGCAGAGCACCACGCAGAGATAATTGAGGTGATGGATGTAGTGCGTACATAGATTGGAGTGTCCAAGATGACGTACTTACAAAGGTCCAGGACTCCAGAGTATTAGAGATGATGTACTGCAATTTCCTCAAATATACTTTTTAGCTTATTTGAGTTTAGAAAATGCTTTAATATGTAACACCTAAATAGCTCAATTTTTCTATTAAAGAGTTTTTAAGACTTCTATTGCAACCCCAAAAAAAGCAATAACTAATTTGTGTGATTTGGGTTTTTTTTTAAATTTTTTTAAGGAAAACTCTTGAACTTGATTCTAGGAGGCCTAACAAAATGCACAATTGGATCGAAAGGGCATTTATTAGACTCAAATACGAAGCCCAAGATATTTAAGCCCGTAAGTTTTGCCCAATCTTATAATAAGAAACAAGAGTGTCAAACGAGGTAGTGTATAAGAGCCACGCGCGCCTATAACAACGTGTGCTCTCATGCGCCTAATGCGAGGGCAACAAAAAAGGTGGGCCAAGGGCATAAAGGATTAAAAGGATGCTACCAGAGGAGAAAATGAGCTTATGTCCATAACAAAGACGCATTCCCCTATCAAGGATTTTGTAATGGAATTGACCGTTGTATGAATCTATAACTATAAATTGAAATGGGAGGGGATGATTTGTGAAGCCCCGTGATAATTGGTCATATTTTCCATTCCAGGTTATGAGAAAAATGATTTCAAAGATTGCAGGTGCCTTTTGCTTTGCCAATGGTAAATTCCATCATTGAACAAACGTAGCCCTGTTTAGATAATGAGATGAGATGAGATGATTTTAAATGAAAATTAAAAGTTAAATAAAATAATACTAAATTATTATTATTATTTTGGAATTTAAAAAAGTTGAATTGAGATTTGAAAAAATTGAATTATTTATTGTATTCTGTGTGAGAATTTGATAAAGTTGTAATTATAAGATGAGATGAGATAAACTGAGATGAGTTTTTCAATCCAAATGGAACCTAGTCGATCCATGTAGCAATACGATCGAGTATGTGTTGAAATAGAAAAAAAATAACCAAAACAGGGAAGGATCGAACATCTTGTACCAAAACGAGAACATCACCCCCTCCATTTTCGACCTCCCAAACATAATCACATAGTTGGTGAAATAATTAGGCACTAAAAAAGGTTCAATAAAAACCAACCAAACCAAAGTCATGAATAATGATATCTATACCAACAAAAAACCATAAACGAAACAAGTTAGCCGCCATGTCCATGTGAGTGTCCATGTTAAATATTTTAACATGAATATTAATAATTGAATTTTTGATTTTTTATGATCCACGATAATAAAATAATAACAGTTAAAAGACGTGCATTTTTCAATCACATTTGATGAAGAATCTGACCTGACTATGAGAGGAAGATCACCCTAGCAACATAGCCTCACAAGTGTCTTCTAATGGCTAGGCACAATGATGTTGTAGGTAAAAACCCTTAATCCCTCAGTACTATTTATAGACTACTGACTATCAAGAAATCTAGATACTTTGTGTCTCACTGTGATTATATTTAGAGTTTATCTTATTTCATTGGAGTTAATTTTATCCCACCGTGACTCATCAATTAGGTGATAAGTGTTGAGCTATTCTAAACCTTATCGGGATATGGGTGTGTGAGACATAGAGTTTAAATATGTAAAACTCTTAAGTCAAGCAAGATTACGTGCACTTCCAAGTGCTGACATGGATTAATTAAATGAAACGAACCGTTTTTGTTTGTAAATGAATGAGCTGAAGGTTTTGGGCGGGATCTAAAGTGAAATGAAAATAGAGACAAAACACACAGTTTTGACAATCTTCTCTTCGTGCCCTCTTTCTTCTCTAGTTTGCCCATCGGTGTGCATGCCTTCTCTGCATTGTTCCGCCATCTTCTCAAGTGTGCCTTCTCTACTTCTCTTCTCCGCGTGGGTTCACATACTGGCCGTCAATTCTTTTCTCTCTTCCACCTAAAAGCTCCCATTTTTTGTTTAACACCCCCCCCCCCCCAATTTTTTGGTCCAAGTTGTTACAATTCTGTCACCTTTGTCTCGCTACAAGAGCTGAATTTCTTTTGTCCAAGTTTGCCAAGAATGCCACAAGAAATAAACAAGATAAAACATAAAGTAAAGTACATAAGAACACAAAAGAATTACGTGGTTCGATCCTATTGATCTACATCCACGACAAGAACAACTAGGAGCTTTATCTCTTATTTATCAAGATGAACAATACAATTTGTATACAAGTTCACAACCTCACAAATTCTTTCTCACAAAGACTATCTGTTGAGTCTTTTCTTTTCCTTGCACTCCTGTATTCTTCTCTCTATATCATGCCTTAAAACAATTACAGAGCCTCACATTTATACACTTGTATAGAGTACAAAGATAAAATGACCCTGCAGCCCTTCACCTTAAAGTAATATAATTACCCAGAGTCTTGATTCTTGGCAGCAGGCTTTAATTCATTTTGACATGAGTAAGGATCTAATTGTTTGACATCTTATTCAACACAAGCCCTAATGAAGCTCCGCGTGCCTTCGTTGTGCCTCTTCCTCGCGAACATAGCTGCTACCACCGGTATCTCTCTCTCTCTCTCTCTCTCTCTCTCTCTGTAGCAAATAATTATGCAGATAACTAATTGAAACAACTTTGGTCTTCTATACTAAAAAATGAGTTTTGAAAACATGTTTTTATTAGGATTAATTATTCTTGGAATTCTAAAGGAAAACCCTTTAGTAACCTTAGATTTTAAACAAAAGTATCATTAACAAAATAGGAGTTTAGGGATTGATTTGAAAACCAAGTTCTGAAGTTTAACTGGAGAGGGAGAAGAAAAAGGGAACTAGTGGATTTTGGAGAAAAATTCTTCAGAAGTAGAGACTCGTACCAGGTCTTTCGTAAACCTAAGATAGATAATTAGATTGAAAATTTTTTATTGCATGTCTTACAATGAAAACACAAGAATTCATTGTACTGCTTATAAAGATGTGGGTGCTATATGGATATAATCAGGAAGAGAGGAAAACATACTCAATCTTTTGAAATACTATTGGTTAATATTTGTGTCACTGGAAATGGAAAGTACAAATCATAACTAAGACTACCAGTTTTTTATCAACATTAATTTTGGTTGCAGAGTTTACTAAAACAAAAAAGAATTATAATAATAATAATAAAAAAAAATTTGTTTGGAGATATAAGTAACTAAGTTGATGTGAGGGAGGTTGGTTCCATCTTTGAAGAGATCTACCCAACCAAACAATTATTAATTGTGATTTATACATAAATTTGGAAAGTAGTAGTAACTCTTTGGTAACAACAACCCTTCATGCTATATAAAATATCGTTTCATTATTGGTTGTTTATGTGTTTAGGTTGATGGGTGGCTTGGTAACTGTTATTATTGATGTCTCCATGTTTATATCCAAGTACTAGTTATTTCCCCTGCATGTTGAGAATTTTATGCTTACAAAAGACATTACACATTCAATTTACTTTTCAAAGGGTCGGGAATAAATGAAAAAATAAATAAATGTAGCTAAACTTATCACCATGCATAAACATGCTTGAGTTAAATTCATGTAGGTATGGCTTTTAGATCCTTGGGACTGGTATTTAATTCAAAGAGAACAAATGGTAAGCATTACGAAAATGAAATTTGTTATATAAGATTTGATGTGTTCTTTCCTAATCACGTATTTGGTTCTGTGGGTCTGCATTATGTTGATGTTTATTTGTTGCATTCTGAACCAACCCCAACCTCTTGTTTTGTGATGCATTGCAGCTGATGGTTGACATTTTTTAATCTAATTTACAAAATGCATCTTGTTCTGTGGATTTGTTTACTTTTTAGATTACTGTAATAGAATATAGTAGGTTGGGGGGGGGGGGGGTTTTTTTGTTTTTAAACTAGTGATAGGAAGCATAGGTTAGCAAACGTTTTTGGTTTGCTATTAATCTCACTTATCAATTTCTAAAATTACTGGTTAGTAATGGCCTGAATTTTCATGACTTACTAGTTTTCCTTACTTCGACCTAGATAGTCTTATCTCTTGTATATCATCTTGCGTATTTGGGTTTTGCCTATCTCTATTAAGAGAGTACCTTCAAGCCGGTTGAACTGTCTAATCCCAAATAACAACCCTCCAATAATAGGCCTCCACGTAAGTCTTTCAATTTACATATCCCGCACCCATTCTACATAAGATCAAAACACTTCCGCAAGTCCCATGCCCCTCATCATCTTCCATATAGACCAAACCCAGAGACAAACCCAGAGAAAACAAGCTTCCATTTTCGGTACCCCATTCGTCTTCCACACTGACCAAAACAAGTGACGGACTGACCCAAAGAAAACAAGCATCCATTTTCGGTGCCCCCTTCATCTTCCACCCTGACCAAACCTAGAGAATACAAAGTCACCATTAGATGGAAATACCATGTTTGAACGTATTTTTTGCTCTGGAAGCTGTTCGGAGATTGGACCAAAACCATATATGGAGGATGAGGACATCTGTATAGATAATCTTCTTGAACATCTAGGTCCAATTGAACACTTTTCTTCTCCTAGAGCTTTCTATGGGGTTTGTAACTAAATTGTCGGACTCGTCTATTTACAAATTATAGTTCTGACTTGTTGATTACTTCAAGTATTATATCAATGAATAAACAATGCAGCTTGTTGATCATTATTGTCCTGCTATAGGTCTTTGACGTCTGGTTTTTCTGCACTCTCCAAGGTCCACTTACGTTAAAGGCAATGAGGTGCACGAGTGAAAGGCTTTCAAGGGTATAATCATATGAAAAAGGTTTATTTTACCTTTTATGAAGTACCCTACATGTCTCATTCTAATTGGAGGATGTTAATCCCATGAGACCAGCCGGTTTGTTCCGAAGAGGAACTCCTCTATTAATATATCTTTGATTACTTATAAAAAAAAATTACTGGTTAGTACTCAAAGCAGATTTATGGTTTTCAAGCTGTACTCTTGCTCCTGCAAAACTAAGCTTAGTATTTTGGGGCTCTTCAATAATAATAAAAAAAAAAAAGAAGAAAAAAGCAATGAAGAAGGTTCTTTAAATTATACTAAGAAAAAGAACTTGTGTGATCTGCTGGAACTCAGGTTACAATTTGTTGAACACGTTGATCGAGACTGGCATCCTAGTCTATACAGCCTCAATGCTTGGTTGAAGTCACTCACTTGAAAGGCCACGAGATTGTCTATTTCAATGCCACCCTTTGGATCTGTCTTGATTGAAAGGCTGCATAGAATTAGAAACTTGTGGCCTTATGCAAAATTTTGGTATTCTTTGGTTGATTTGTTGACATTGTTTATGGGCTGTACATTGTTTTGAAGTCCGCTTCTTCATTAAGATGTCATCGTCAGCTTCTTCATCTTCTCTTCTTAATCGTACTTTTACGTGCATTTGGGTTTCTACAAAAGTTTGATATTTTACATACATGTCGTTTGTTTGTATATAATCAGGGATTACCACACTGCAACTATTTTAAATGGCCAAATAGACAGTGAGGAAAGATAAAAAGAACTTGTGAAGATAGAAATTGTGTTGTTAAGGAATGAGGAAAAGCTTCGAAGAAGAGAGGAAGTGATGGTAAATAGGGAGTTGGGAGTCCATAACGACCAACTTGATATTCAAATGCAACAAACAAACATTCGGCTTGAATGCACACTTCTTCGTGTCTATTGGATTATTTTTATATTAATTTCATTGTATTTCATACGGTTACAATGAAACTATATTATTGGATGGAACTTTGTATATACTTTTGTGGCCTTTGTTGTGTATAACCTCAACCAACTAGTTGTGAACTTAGAACTTGTAAACGATGAATGCGCATCAGTACTCTTGTATATAATTTTATTGTATAAATTTGGGAAGTGTGATCTTTGTGAGATAATTTTATTATTTTTACATTGGTCATGGATGTCTTAGATTGATTATTCTGAAAAGATGCATGCGCATCACTACTCTTGGTATGAGGTTTGGATTCAAAACTCACATCAACTTATCTCATCTCATCATTACAACTTTCTCAAATTTCCACATAAAATATAATAAACAATTCAATTTTTTCAAATCCCAAAACAACTTTTCCAAATTCCCACATCAAATATAATAAATAATTTAACTTTTATTTTACTATTCACAAATCATCTCAACCCATCTCTGAATCCAAACCTCTCCTTAAATGTGAGATTCGACTGCAAAAATAGACAAATCATGGCAAATTGTATGGCAAAAAGAGACCATACACAAATGTACTTTTCAAATTCCTGCACTAAGTGGCATAAACTTAGAATTTCATTCAAGTCCTTGATTCCACAAACTTCTCTTGCAACATGTTCCAAGTAAAAAGAGCTAAAAATATCAACATGTTCCAAATACAGAAATGCTTAAAATGGCAATAATATATTTTTCTCAACTTTTCATTCATCCCAAAAGAAGTATTTAACATTAGTACAATATTCCTCCTGATCTAACATCAATACATCAGTACAATAATCATCAACCAGATTTTCTCCAAGCACATTGACTTATAGCCACAATTGTGTCCCGAACAAGTTATATCCGGCTGGGTTTCATCCACTCCAAGTTGCATATGTGAACATAATATAATAGTTAAAAACTCATCCACATGTAACAAAATCAACATTCATGAAAAGAGTGATGAAGTGGAACAAAAACCATTCAACATCCACAAGTAGGGTTGCAAACGGTCCGGTCCGGTCCAGTCCGGCGATGGGCCGAATATTTTCGGTCCATCATTTTTCCGGACCGAACCGGACCAAACACCCAAAGGGACGACTATCGGTCCGGTCGGTCCGGCCTATTTTTTTTATTTTTTTAAATAATTAATAAAAAAAATTATTTAAAATACTAAATTAAATTAAATAACTTATTAATGTGGATTATGTAACAAACTCAATAAAAAAATATTTTATATGGTCAATGATAATAAATTAGATGAAAATTATATTATTAATTTATATAATTACTATATAATTAACTAATTGATATTATATATTTATTAATTCATAGAATATTAACAAGTGTTAATAGCATATTTAAAATTTTATATTGTTAATAGTGATAGGTTAGATGAAGATATATATAAAATATTGTTAATTTATAGAATATTAACAAGTATTAATAATATATTTAAAAATTTATATTGTTAATTGTACAATAAAATATATATAAAATATTGTTTCTTTTTAATTTTTCATTTTGTCTGGTCCGGTCTGAAAAAATCCTGGACCGTGGACCAGATCGAATGTTTTTGGTCCTCTAAAATGTAAACCGGACCAGACCGGTCTAAGTCTCGGTCTGGTCGGTCCGTTCGGTCCGACTGGACCGTTTATCACCCCTATCCACAAGTCACTCACTTAAGAAGCAAAATCCAACGGACTCAATTCAACTACTACAATTACGGAATAATCTAACAACCCACTCACTAAATTTAAGGAACAACTTAATAATTACTGAAGACCAAATCTGCAGCTGATTCACTACTAACAAATTGCCTAAAAATCAACTGAACAACCTAGCTAGATATGAACATGCAGCTTGTTCTTTCCTCGAAAACCAATTGACCTGATGATCAGTACACTTGCACGTGTTTTATTCTGCCATGATCAATAACTTTCAATTAAATGATATTATTCATGAATAATATTGTGCTATAATATTAAAAGGTATAAGATGCTAACTTAATTACATTCAACCCGAAAGAATTGGACAGAAATGGTTTGAGTTTCCTCACCAAACCATGCAGTACATGTTTCTAGTTAAATTAATACTTGAATATACAGCGTAGCTTTCAGTACCATAGTCCGTGCCTATATACGTATAAAGTATAGCAAGTGAAATTGTTTTTCAGTAAACTTGAAATTTAAGGAAAAAACTAAATGGATTAGAATCTTAAACAGGGGGTGGGGAATCTTAAACAGAGAAGGGCAATAGCAGCAGAATGACTCCAAGTTTTCTGGTGCTAGACGTTTGGTTTTCGGGAAATTTAGCACATTTTGGTAAATCCTCAACGCCATTGATCACATAAACCCATCACAACAAGGTTTTTTTTTTTTTTCATTCATTCAAGACGTATGAAAGCCATCAAAGAAATAGGAGAGAAAATTTGAAAATAATGGAAGGGAAGGAAGAGGCATTGCCGTCATTTCGATATTGGGGATGGAGTACCTGAGACCGTTGACACAAAGGAGTCCGTCGCCGTCGCTCTCAGAGGAGACTGTCGCCGTCCCGTCTCTGTCGCGAGCAGAGGAGATGTCGGCGTTGAGAAAGAGATTTGGGAGAGATGCCTACGTTGAGGAAGAAATTTGGGGAAAATGAATGGCGTTGAGGATCAAGAGATTTGTGGGAGATGAATACGTTGAGGAAGAGATTTGGAGAAGATAAATGGCGTTGAGGATCAAGAGATTTGTGGGAAATGAATACGTTGAGGAAGATATTTGGAGAAGATGAATGCATTGAGGATCAAGAGATTTTGATAGACAATTGCACCAAGATCCTCTGCTCACGGTGCAGAGGGACCTTTACTCAATTCACGGTATTGAGAAGACCAAGATTTTATTGATAACAATTTGCATAAAAACTTCCAACAAGTTCCACGGGTTATAAAGCCGTTTACATCAAAGGAAATAATGGTTGAATATAGCAAGAATACCAGTAAGGAAATAAAATGATCTAGCTTAAGAAACGAAACAACTAACAAGGAAAGAAAATATCCACCCGCATGGAAATAAGATATTCGAGATGCATCTTGCCATCTCAAGCAATATAGTCGGTTAACTGCACGTTTGGTCTGGTAGCTCTCATGCTCCTGCGTGGCGTTGCGGTAGGTGTAAACGTAGCATTCGTATCAGATTTGAACAAGATGAATGCGGGCTGTGTAGTTCCTTCACGAATATGTTCTTTCTATTCTTGCGTTGTTTCATGTTTTTTTTTTTAATATATCTGAAAAAACTTTCCATGTAGGCCATCGGTATGCAATCGGTATCCAAAAAGAAAAACGCTTGTTGCAAGCACCTAGTGTAAACGGTGTGCAAACGGGACTGACGTGGAGATACTTGATAAGAAAGAGATGAGAGAGAACTGATGAGAGAGAGATCGAGTTGATCGAGTTGATGAGAGAAAGACCGAATTGATGAGAGAGAGCTTATGAGAGAGGAAGACCGAGCTGATGAGAGAAAACATGTGCGTTTAGAGAAAGAGTAAACAATTTATTTTAAATCTGACGTGGTATGGACGACTGTACGTCGGTTATATCTACCGACTGTATATAGAAAAATTGATTAAAAAACGATACGATTGTACCAGAAGAACTGTTTAAATAATATAGTCCATTCTTGACAGCCAGACCTTAACATCTCACCTAACCACGCCACACCACATGACCCACACCCTTCTGATTGTGGGTCAAGATATGGTTCGAACAAGAAGCCATTGTAGCGCTCGGAATGGAGATTTATTATCCCTAATTGTGCAATATGGATCACATATATAATAAAAGATCACAAATCTCTTGCTTGCACCAAACTCCAAAAACAGCTATAATTCTGAGCAAAAAATTCGTTTAATTGAGATATAAATAATGCAACTTCTATGGGGCCTGCAACCATGCACCTTGTGGCCCAGGTGGGTGGGTCAATCTTTGTAAAGCTCAGAACAAGCATCACATCCCAGCAACCGTCCATGCAGAACCAAGTGCAAACAACAAAAACCGTAGGACCCAAAAATCCACCCCAGATACGCTTACAGTGGAAACAAATCATATCAGACAGACACAGAAGCTAAGATTGAAAAAAATAAAATAAAACAAGTTTCATTTCCATCATATGAATTTCATTCCTACCTAGCTAGTAGCTAGCTAGCTAGTAATATATCTTAAGATCATATCTAACACACTGAACTGAACAGAAAAAAGTGGGTCTTCTGAGCATATTACTCACTGGCTAGGCTTGGCTCCCAACTTAGTAACTTTCGTATATGAGAAATATTCTAACATTAGAATAACATAAAAATAATCTCATAAATTGATATGTTATGAAGTGGTTCGTTAGATTATAAATTTATTTTTATTATAAAATAAATATAATATATTAAATAAAATTAAGTCAATTTGTAAGATTATTTTACGTAATTTTTTTTTTTTTTTAATGAAGGTAGCAATACTTTGGATATATAATGTGCACTTTGCTGAAATAGTTTTTTTTTTGGCTTGAATAGCTGGTTACACAGCAATAAGTACCCTCACTTATCATTTTGCTTAAATTTTTGGATAAATGATAATTTAATATGATATTAGATGGAGCTCATCTTGATTATATGGTCTCATTTAAAATACCAAATTCATTCCTAACAATAGGTGGATCCCAAAATAGTGATCACAACATATATGGTCTCACTTAACTGTACAAGCAGCTCAAGACGCTGATTCAGAGACAGATCATCACAGTATGCATGTGTATAGATATACATATAGGTACAAATTAATAAGGACCCTTAACCCTTCTGATCTCTGTCTGTGGTCTACCCGGAAGAGACCGGATTCAAATTCCTATCAAGTCCATTAAACGCACCGTATCCTTTGAAACTAAGGCCCAGGCATCCAAGCAGACCCTGCCTGTACGGCAAATACGTCCTCTTCTTCATCTCCTCTGCCTGCGCTCTATACGCCGTGTAGTGCAACTCGTGCGCCGACGGAGCCGGAACCCTTCTCTTTGCTGCTGCAACCCCATTGGTCGGTCTTCCGGCTTGCTTACTGCTTCGCTTCTGTTTCTCTGCCTTTTTCTCTTTCGGAGCCGGAGGCGGCGGCGGCTTTTCTTTCGAAGAAGGAGCTAAAGAAGATATGGAAGACCAAAACTTTTCTCTGCTGTTTCCTCCTCTTCCCTCGCTTTTGCTTCTATATAACAGTTCCTTCAAGAATATCCACTTCTTCGAGTTCCTGCCGGTAGAGGATGACCTCGAAGACGAGGCGAAAGGGGACGGCGTCGTTTCGGTCGAGACGGTGGTGGTTTCACTTTGCTTAGCACCTGCGAAGTCTTCTTGCAAGTTTAAGATAAGGTCATCGACGCGTTTAGTTTTGTCTTCGTCGACTTCTTCCTCTTGCTGAAGCGCTTGAAACTCTGCGTTTCGAATAGGTGATAACGATCTCGCTTTTCGGTTCAGAGATCTACTGCGTAGTTTGAGATCTCTGCCTCTTCTCAGTACTGTATGCGAGTGCTCCAGCTTTAAAATTGCTTTGTCTCTTTCTTCCTCGAGTTCTTCATCTTCATCGAGATCCAGCAGCGGGGCCAAGATCTGAGGTCTCTGCAAGTGCGAGGATAGCTTCATGGGTCTGATCTGACCGTTGAGGAAAAGCTCGTCGGCGGAGCTCATTGATCCAACAGCTACCGAACCGTTGGGGGAGAACCGAGACTCGAACTCGAACGACGACGTGTCGATGGGCTGGGTGGAGGGATAGGTGGTGGAGGGAGCCGAGGAGATCACGAAATGCATGGGGCTCGCAGGTGCGCTGAAGAAGTAGCCGCCGTGGTTGGAGTTGTGGCCGCGGCCAGGGCTGGAGGGCGCGCTAACGTAAGGGGTGGAGCAGGTGGATTCGAAGTCGTCACTGTAACTATTGGTGTCGGAGAACGATACGAGGAGATTGTGGGGTTCGAAGCCATCTTGCGGGATTCCTCCATTGCTGGGGCTTTGAAGTAGAGCCATTACGGATGAAAGAAAACAGAGATAGGTTGGTACACTGACTAGCTTGTGCGACATGCAATTATCACAAGTCGGGCAGGAGAGAGAGAGAGAGAGAGAGAGAGAGAGAGAGAGAGAGGTCCTAGCTAGCGAGGAGAGTGCATTTGCATGTGATATTGTTTGAAGTAACCTTGTAAAGTATAGCATTCCTAGTATAGCATCATTTATATAGCAAATAACTAAGTTAAATAGTTTTTTTACGGTTTATTTGACTTTAAGTGTGTTTAATATAAATTATTATTATACAACTATATAATATATAATATTTTTTAATTTCTTTGACTTTAAGTGTGTTTAATATAAATTATTATTATTTTATAATTATGAAATTGTGAATAAGTTACGAGTGTATCACTTTCTAAATTTTACCAGGTGCCTCCGCCACGTGAACATAAACTATCTATATTTTTGTCAAGGGTATGTTTTTATGCCAGCACCTCGTTTCTCATAGTCAAAAGTCCATAAATTGATTTTAGAATGGAAAATGCTAAATAAACGATACTTTATAAAACGATGTTTTTTTCTTTTAATTTTTTAATAGTTAAGGAAGTAATTATTAGTAAATTTGTATATTTAAAAAAAACATTCAAAGAAGTTTAAAAAATATTTAAAAAAAAAAAAAAATACATATATAGTGATCCATCTATTCTAGGGTTGTAAATGGATCAAATCTGTTTGATAGTCCGCTCGGTATTCGCTCTGTTAAACTTGAATCGAACTTGACTCTGGAAAAATAAAGCTCACCCGTAAAAACAGATACCCGCTCGATTAGTAAATGACATATACCCCACAAAACTCAACTCGACTCACTTAAGGCTCGTTAAGACCCACTTGTTCATGCTCGAGTCGACTCGTAGCTCAACTCAATTAATGCTCATTCATATATTGACAAAAATATACATGCACCTATATATATGTATTAGCTAATAATATATGCATAACACTTTTATAATTAAATATATAATATGTAACCTAATTAATTACTTATGTCTCTATATATTGAATATATTTTATAGTTATATTTTATAATTTGTACAATAATTAGTTGATAAGATTTAATAATTTCATATACTAGTATATGAGAACCATATATGAAATAGATATATACTATCATATTATGTGTATGTATTAGTAATTTTTGTAGGCATATAATATATTGTTATTATGGATAAATATCAACTAATTAAATATTAATTATTTATAAAGTTTTAAAATCTTATAATTCAATAGAGGTTCTACTTGTTAGTTGTACAAATTCAATATTAGATTTTTTATTTATCTAATTTATTAATTATTAAAAAAAAAATCGAACCGAGCTCGATCTCAAGTTGAAAATTTAGCTTACCGAGTTGAACTCAAACAAAAAATAAATAAAAATCTCGAATTCGGACTCGAAATCGAATTCCAGTATTTTAAATTGAGCCGAACTCGACAAGCCAAAAACTAACTCGGCTCGGCTCGATTATAGTTCTAATCTATTCCATGGGTTGGAACCATCGGTCCAGTTACATGATCCTTCTAGAATTATTACAACTTTTATGTGACTGGCAAAGCTGAAATTTCAACATTTTTTTGTCTTTTGGGAAACTGAGATTTCAACTTGATTGGAATATGGATTCATAGACCTGAATAAAAGAAAAAGCAGTACAGAAAGTTGAATACTCTAACTTGGTGTCTTGTCTAGACTAGTGTCATGTGAAAGTTTTTATACCATACACCATCTATATAATTTAATTTGTAAAATTTATCTTTTAATTAAATTATATCACGTGAATATTGTATAGTATAAAAGCTTTCAAATAAAATTATTCTTCTCTCAAAAAGTAAAACTTCACGAGAGAAAAAGTTAGGTCAGTTCAAAATAATTTGCCGAACAAAAAAGCTATTTGCACTCGAGAGGGGTAGCCCCCCGCGTACATGTCTAACTCCGTGTAAAAATAAAACGGTGCGTTTTGTTTAAATTTAGCTACCTCTCATTTTCTTCTCATCTTCTTCTTTGCATCTTCTTTGCATTTTCTTCTCACGGAATGCAACACTTCCTTTTGTATACCCACGGACATATTCGGCTTTGGGAACAAGTTTTCCCATAGAAGACCACGAAGACGAAACACGAAGATAGGTTCTTCGTGGGTACTAGTTCTCATCTTCTTCGTCTTCGCTATTTTCTGACAAAGCTCTGCCTCATTGGTGGTGTTTCTTCAACCAACGATTGGTAGGAAGGTTCTTCAGTGAGATTAGGAGATTGGGATGCGGTATTACTAGATCTAGAGGTACTGTTTTGTGGAGGAGAAGAAAAGTTATCAACTTGCTGTTGTGCGGATGAATTGTCGAGGAAGAAGTTTGAGAAAATAGAAGAGAATTGAGATTTGTAAGAGTCATTTGCTGAACCCGTACTACTATTGGTACTACTACCACCGAAAATGTTGATGAACCAAGGAGAGGCAGAGTTGGATGAGGGACTGAAGGCTAAAAAAATAGTGAAAGCAACAAAAGCAAACACGAACGTGTTGTAAAAATGAAAGTACAAGGCAACTAATTTGGGTTTTATTTGGGATGGGTTTTAGATTTGCTTATGAGAGACTGAGACCGATTTGGGTGCTGGCTGTGATGGGATTTGATTTGCTCTGAAATCGTTTTTGGTTTCTTTTTAATTAATTAATTTAAATAATATCATCTGTCGATTCCGCAATAGGTACCCAACGCCGAGTACCTGTAACAGAATTGTTTGCCAAAATACTATGAAGATTAGTCTTAATCTTGAAATTTCATTAGTCCATATCTTAGAGGATATACCAGGAAGGTTATAAGAGTTATTTTTTCAATTATTAATAGAGTGATGATGGTAAATGCAATTCATGAACAGTGCACATGAACAATAATTCGTTACGTTTTGCCTGTTCGTGGCCTTGTGTTTGTAAAAATGGCCATGTCTCGAGCATTTCCCTTATTAATAATTTACGTACCTAGTAGATTTCTACCAAGATGTAACTAGTTTAGTGCATGTTATGAACGTGTTTCATTGCCACTACGTCACGATCACCTGCAACCAAAGTGTAGAGAGTACGGGAGTTCGAGAGAACGCCTCCGATACCTAAGTTAGTAATTTGAAGATAATAATAATAACAATAATTTGATCCCTTTACTTACTTGTGTTTTTCCTTTATATAGAACTCCGTGAGTTATTTTTGTTCCCTCATTAGATAGTGATTATCCTTTATTTAAATTCAAATTTAGAGATGATGATTCATCTTTTAACAAATTTGAATAATAACCTCCTTTATCTTTTGCCATCGATTGGATAGTTATCAACTATCCAGTCGGTATTGGCTTATCCAGTTAGCATTGGCCATGGGCTTGGTTCCCTTTATACTGGGCTGGGCCTCTCGATTATTATATGGGCTTTAGTCATTAATAAGGGTTCAGGTCCATCTTAGGGGCTAACTGGTCGGGATGTCCCTTCTAGTGCAGAATGAAAGAGTCAGGGATTCTCTTAATTTCAAGCTAAATAGATCATATTTCGTTAGTGCAAAATATTAGGAAAATTCTATTTATACTTGAAATTTTTATCCACGTAACAATGCATGTTGACGTGTCAGTTATTAATGTACTGAAGGTTATGAAATTTAAAATTTAAAATTCAAATTAAGAAAGAACAAATTGATAAAATTAGTCTATTACTAAATATGTATAATATTATGCGTAAAATTATAAATACATATGGAACTACCCAAAATATTGTATATCTTAGCCACTCCTCATAAAATCAATCATAACATTAACAAAAAATTTTTTTTTTTTCCATTACGAACATACAACCAAAAATAATTCCACACTGATAATTAAAATCAATAAAAAGAGAAAAAAAAGGGCCAACAAACAAAATGCACATTTTGAATTGATGACCATTGCTAAAAAAAAATTAGCAATTGAATAATTCTTCTTTGAGAAATGATACTGCAAGTTCACAAATTGACACGATTTTATATGATAAGTTAGATCTACTTTACAATAAAAATAATTTTACAATCTAATATACTACATTAAGTCACGTCAATTTATAGATTTATTTTTACAGAATCTTTTTATAACTAAAGTATATATATTTTTCTTTTGTTCACCATATTAGCAAAACTTAATGTTAGTGGAAAAAAGGAATTAGATACTAGAAATGGACCTGTCATATGAAAAAAAGTACATTCTTTAAAAGAAAATCAAATGGAGGCATATGCGGGCATTGTTCTTGCCATCCTTTAAACAGTAGTATTTTTACACGGGCATATACCTCTATAGATGGTTTAAAAAGGAAAAAGAAAAAGAAAAATTAATTTTTCTTTAAAGCATTTGCATAATTCCCAAGACCATGTAGACACATGGATAGTTAATGTGGCTAGTAATTCTTAATTATTGTTAATTGGGCACAAACTTGATTGTCTATATGAGTATGGAATATTAATTCATTACAATACTATCTCCTATTATCTTTTTTAACAATAAATTATTTAAAATATTAAAATATCTATAAAGTGAGATGGTAATGTAATGTCTAACATTGTTATATACATTATTATGGACCATTTAAGAGATATATTTTATTAGCATTTTTTCTAAACTAAAGACAGCATAAGATATCTAAAAGAATTAATTACAATGATGTCTTATAATCCTATAATATGTTTAAATATAACAACACTAAGAGAAATGTTTGATTTATAAAAATAAATTTATAAATTGACGTAACTTGACGTAATATGTTGAGTTATAAAAATATTTTTATTGTAAAGTAAATCTAATATATCATATATATTACGTTAGTTTGTAAATTTATTTTTACGAAATCTATTTAAAATTGTAACAGTTCTCTTAAATAGATTTTATATATCAGTTTACGTGAATGTGTGTAATCTTTTCCTTCTATGATCTATCACTCTAACATTAATATAAACTTTATATATGTTTATATATATATTTATATATTTATTTTCGATAGATCATATAAAGTGATATGCCAGGGTCTTAAAAGTCGCTTTTGGGGAAAGAGATGGCAAGGCACATAGGCTACTTGAAAATAACTTATGGTCTTCCTAGACCACGTCTTTTGTACGGTAATCGTAGAGGTTTAAGACTAGCAGTCTCCTCACTAAGATCTTCGGAAAATCCGAAAGCGACTTCGCCACCATCCAGAAGCCACAACCAACTCGTCGCCTTGGGCGTGTCCTGTGTCCGCCAGACTTTTCCATCTCAGTCATTAACACAAACACTACGTCTGCGACTAAAAGCACACTCGCATACAACAGCAGACACCCAGGGTAAGAGAGCGGAAATGAAGTACGTATTGGTGACCGGAGGAGTGGTGAGTGGGCTGGGCAAAGGCGTCACTGCCAGCAGCATAGGCGTCGTCCTCAAAGCCTGTGGCCTTCGCGTCACCTCCATCAAAATTGGTACGTTACATTCACCCATATCTGATACAAAGTTGATTAATTTTGGGTATGCTTTCCAGGCTTGTATGATTTATTCTTCTTATTTATCATTATCCATAATAGCCAAGGAATGAATTAAACTGTTTGGCAGTGTAGTTCTGAATTTTGGAGTGGTTGGTTTTATGACTTTTTTTATGTTCTGTTGACTGGGATATGATTGGATTAAACTTAATTAAGGGTCTCTTCGTTACTTATTGCAACTTCATAGTTAGTTTACTTTGGTTCATTGCCTTTTAATTATTTCAAATGGTTGGCTTTTAGGCTTATTTTTTCTTTGTCTGCATGTGTATAACTTTTCTGTTTATAAACGAACTCATAGAAGCATATGTGTGTTGGTATTCTCTCTCTCTTTCTCTCTCTCTCTATCTATACACACACACACACACACACACTTATAAAATATATATATATATATATATATATATTCATTTGTTTTTTCGAATTTGATGGAACGTAATGGGAAAAAAATGTTAGAAATGTTTGGAGCAATTTTAAAATCTCTTTTGCATCTAAATTTCGATAATTGTTTGGTTGCAGATCCATACTTGAACACTGATGCTGGTACCATGTCTCCCTTTGAACATGGGGAGGTTTTTGTTCTTGACGATGGTGGAGAGGTCTACTTTTTTTCTTTAAAATCTTTATGCCTATTAGTTCATAAAGTATATAAAGTACGAGATAGAATGATTGATTAATATAGGTGGCAGAAAATTAATTTAGTCATGGAATAATAAGTTCGTTATTTGGTCATCTCTTAAAAGGTTGATTTGGACCTGGGTAACTATGAGCGATTCCTAGATTTGACACTTACAAGAGACAACAACATTACCACGGGAAAGATATACCAGGTCTTAATTTAATACTAGATCTTTTAACTTTATAAAGTCTGTGTGCATCTTACAATAACCGTGTTTGTCCATTTCCAATCAGTCTGTCCTTGAGAAGGAACGGAGAGGTGATTATCTTGGGAAGACTGTCCAGGTGGGCTACGTTGAGTTAATGAAGTAGGCCTCTTAATTTACTAGCATAGAGAGATCACAATGGGCTAAACGTTTCCGTGTTTTTGAGTGGATTCCAGGTGGTTCCACACATCACAGATGCCATTAAGAATTGGATTGAAGCGGTTGCTGTCATTCCTGTTGATGGAAAAGAAGGTCCAGCAGATGTTTGTGTGATAGAGTTGGGAGGGACAGTAGGTATGAGCTATTCAAAACCAAGAGCATCTATTGTGCTGAATCTGAACTCTCTGTTGTTTAATTTACCCGCAATAGATAATTTTATATCTTTTGAATAGGTGACATCGAATCAATGCCATTCATTGAGGCTCTGCGACAACTGTCCTTTTCAGTTGGTAAGATCGATTTTGTTTACGGGTTCAACTAATGAAAAATCTGCCCTGATACATTATGAGCACAACAGTAATAGGTCAAATACAATCAGCTTTTATCTAGTGTGCAATGCTGTTCATTATGTCCATTGAATTGGCGCTCACAATTTGTTATGACAATTGGCTTAACAAATTGTTCCCAGTATTCACCTTATTGTCCACTCATGTTGTGAGTTTTCCTCATGTTCAGAAGGAGTCGTGCTAATTTGATTTGCATGCTCAGGTCAAGATAACTTCTGCCTTGTTCATGTGAGCCTGATACCAGTACTGGGCGTTGTTGGAGAGCAAGTAATACTCCATAGCCTGTATATGAGATTTGCAAAGTTTTAGTTGTTTCACATATTTGATTGTAAATGTGGAGATCATAGTTGATTATATTCCCTGAACATAGGATTTTGTGTTCTCTTGCATCCTTCCCCCTTTCCCTCTCCCTTTCTCTTCCCCTGAAGTTAAATGTGATGTGTTTTGTGGTGCAGAAAACGAAACCTACACAACATAGTGTTCGTGAACTGAGAGCGCTAGGCTTGACTCCTCATCTGTTAGCATGTCGCTCTGCTCAGGTATGTCTTTTCATCTCTCTTGAAATCTCATGCAGATGAGGGCATGCATTATTGGAACATATATAGCCCCAGAATCTTCTAATAGGAGAGAAGGAAAACGGGACTTTAGCTTGAAAACCTTTTTAGTCAACCTATTTAAAAATTACTTGCACACTTCATCCTAGTTGGGTGGGTGCAGGCAGCTGACTCGCTTATCATTATAGTTTGGGAAGGCTTAGTTAGTGTGAGAATGAGTTGTGAATTTCATTTTTGGGATATGACTTTCTTGATAGCTATATAATTTATTAGTTTTCTGTGGGATCAAAGTTGTATATCATCCTGGATCTTTTCAATTCTGATTTTGTACCTTGCTTGTGTGTGATGTATACGTTAAGCTATTCTTAAAAAACATTGAAAGTCTCAGCAACAGTTATTTTGAATTTCCTTATCCATTTCTTCATTTGTACTTGCAGTCATTGATCTGAATTACAATTAGTAATTCCTCTTTGTACTTTTTTTGATAAGTAATTCTTCATTCATACTTCTTGTGATTTTTTATTTACGTGCTTATTTTCTATTTTTCACTTTAAACGAAAGTTTGACGATATTGAAAGTAGATTATTTTTAACTATATTGTAGCCTCTGTTGGGAAGTACCAAGGAGAAACTTTCGCAGTTTTGCCATGTTCCAGTAAGTTGCTGAAGTTTGCTCAGTGGATTTTTCAAAAGAACTCTGTTTTTGTTTACACTCTCCTAATGGTCTCTTGCAGGCTGGTAATATTCTCAATATCCATGATGTTCCAAACATTTGGCACGTTCCTCTTTTACTTAGGGTGGGTTCGATATAGTTCTTTGATTCTGCCGAGTCACTATTACTTCTAGTATATTGCATCTAATACTGTCTTTTGGGGATGTTTGAAATTTATTGCTGTTTCAGAACCAAAATGCTCATCACTCAATTCTAAAGCAGCTAAACTTAGAGTAAGCTTCCATTCTAATTCCTCACAACCCACTCTCTCCTCCAGAGGTATGATTACGACATTGTAGTGTTAATCAACCTCAGCAAATAAAAAGTTTTTCAAGCGTGTAATGAAATGAAGGGAACCTACACATGTTTGATTTCAATCAAACTCAAGCTTTTGTATACTTGGGCTAAGGCATAGATTGTAGCTACTTCAATAATTAATATTATTCCACTCCATGAAACTAAACACGCCACTGATTTGGAAGAAATATACTTAATGCGTGAAGGTTGATTTACTTTAACTTGTTATTAAAGTTTCGTTTCAGCCTGGCTATACCTCCTGCTTTAGAAGACTGGACCAGGATGGCCGAGACATTTGACAATCTTACTAAATCTGTTAGTATTCTTACAGCCAGATGTAATGCTTTCTTTGAATGGTTCTCTTGTTCATTGAAAATCATAACCTGTTGATGATTGCAGGTGAGGATTGCATTGGTTGGAAAGTACGTTGGCCTATCAGATTCATATCTGTCTGTTGTGAAGGTCTGATATTCGCTTTACTTCCATGCTTGATTTTAGTTGCTGGATGGACGTATCATATGCAGAGCCTGCAAAGTTATCAGTAAAAATTTGTAACAGTAATCATGTACAGTGTGCTCATACAGAGAAGAACTGCTTGGTCATGTTGGTTTGGTTTTCCCTGCATTTTCCCACTGCTTGTTAACTATAGAGTGGATTATATCATAGCACAAGAATGGTGCATCATTCACATAGTAATTCCTTTATGATGGTTTATCTGATCAAATAGATACTAAACTGCTCTGATGTTTTGGTTTTATTATTATTGTTATTGTTGTATGGGTTCCTGTTTTGTCACATTTGAGTTGATTAATACAATTATAGATCTATAGTGGCCCATACATGAATTTTTGTTAATCGTTCTAAATGTTACTCTGGAGAATGAATGCCTAATTGTTCTTTTGTAATTGCATTATGACGGTCAATCTGATTAAAAAACTAGATGTATACTCTTAATGACTTCCCAATTTAAAATTAATCTCAAAGTAATATTTCCATCATGTTGAATTCCCTTATTTTTGTGCCTGATTTGGCTTGCAGGCCCTTCTTCATGCCTGCATTGCATGTTCTTTGAAGCCATCAATTGATTGGATTGCAGCTTCTGACCTTGAAGAGGATAGTGCTAAATTGGTACTCATCCATTAGAAGTTGCATTTGTACAATATTTTATTTTCTATGTGAAAACTTGGTATTACTTGAAAATTTGTGTTCCTCATACAGACACCAGAGGCACATACTGCTGCGTGGGAGACTTTGCGGGTATGCTCTGCTTTGAATTGTTGTTGCTGTTGGTATTATTGTTATTATTATTATTATTCTTTATTTTCACATTCTTTGGCTTCCTTCCAACATGGAACATCTCTCTCTGAATTCAAGAATGTGGTTTTGTTCACCACTTTGAAAATAGGAAGATTGAAATGTGCAAATCTGGCCATGGAGTGTCATGCCCTGGTTTGGATATTACCTAAACCAGTGAACCAGTCATGTAAGGGGAAGGTGGGTCTTGGTCTGGATATTAGGCAAAGTCGCTCTACCAAGCATAGGGTTTCATGACAGAAATCCTTGTCCGGTAGTTCCATCTGTCCACAATTAGCCAGTTCTGGAAAGACATGTTAGAATAGCAATGGGGGTTTCCAGTATACCTCGTCTCACGTGGCTGGCTTCACCCTGCTTCTTGGCTAGGTCTATGATAAAGGGTCAATTCAAATGATCAAATGTGATATGGGATGAGTAGATCCCACAACGTGATCTGGGCTAACTTGACTGTAACATGATACATCAATGGCTACTTTTCTTAGTCTTTTTGAAACATAATTTGCTTGTAAGCGTTTTAGGGCTGTAACATTGCAACAAAACTGTCTCAAGTATATTGGATATGTAAAAGATGTGGAAAGGTGGGTGTTTTTAACACTGAATATATAGTTAGAGTTGGTTTTGACAAAACTTGCACTTTCAGAATGCAGCATGTGTCTTGGTTCCTGGTGGATTTGGAGATCGAGGTGTGAGAGGTATGATATTGGCTGCAAAGTATGCTAGGGAGAATCATGTTCCTTATCTTGGGATTTGCTTGGGCATGCAGATTTCTGTCATTGAGTTTTCTAGATCTGTAAGTGACATTTCTTTCAGTATCTTTCCTGTCATTTTATGGTTTATATGATCCCTTCTTTAATTACATGGTTCTAGGTTTTGGATTTGGAAAGTGCAAACAGCACAGAGTTTGACGATCAGACACCAAATCCTGTTGTTATTTTCATGCCCGAGGTATACATTTATCATGAGGTTGTTTCAGTACCTTTTGTGATGCATACTGCATTTAGTCTGCAATTGTGATCATTTCATTTAGGGCTCAAGAACTCATATGGGAAGCACGATGAGACTGGGATCTCGAAGAACGCTATTCCAGATGCCTGATTGTATTACTTCAAAACTGTATGTGATTTTCTTAAATTTGCATTTCTGAAATTACCCAAAAGTAGCTGCCTGTCTCTGTAAATTTAAATTGATAGCTCAATTACCTCTATGAAAATACACAGTTTCTTTACAGATGACGCTTCCATTTTATGTCAATGCTTGGACAATTAGATTATGTACAATCAGGTAATTTGGTATGACAAATAGTCATATGAGGCTGGCCTGTCCAGTAGTCATATGCTAGTGCTAGTGGTTGAAAGGTATCAATTTATGAACTAATAAACTTATCAGCGATTTTGTGGACAAGTATGGACTGCTAGAAAATAATGAAGGATAAATTTATCTGAAACATTTAGCTGAGTTGGTCTGTTGCTGTGGCTGATAGTTCTTAATAACCTCCGGGTGGGCTACTCTGCTACTACGCATATTTGGACCCATTTTCTGTACAAATATGCATTTTAGGACCCATTTTCTGTAGCTTTTTTAACCAATCAGTCAGCTATCTCTTGGAACTAGGACTGCTTATAAGAAAACTGATTCCAATGTGAGTCATATATTCTGTCTGTAGAACTGGTTTGTTATCAGCGTCCAGAGTCATGCACACCTGCATTTATGTTCCTTCCTGATTGCTAGGTACCACAATTCGGAGTATGTGGATGAACGGCATCGGCACAGATATGAGGTTAGTTTTTAAATATGGCTGCAGCAGGAAACATCTTGTTAGGCTTTTCCCCTAAATAAATAGTGATATTTTAGCAATCGCCTGATGCAGGTGAATCCTGAAGTTATTGGAAATTTAGAAGAAGCTGGCCTCAAATTTGTTGGGAAAGATGATAGTGGAAAGCGGATGGAGGTGCGTATTCTTGCTAAGTGATATCTAGATGAGCTTGATCTCATATGAAATGGAGAATTTCTCATTATTGATTTAAATTAGACAATTTTATCCTGTTGTTTAAGTTTAAAATAATTTTATTTTGTTTTTGTTGTGGTCATTTACTTTGGCATGAATTGGAGCTCATGGGGTTATGCCTCTCCCCTCTCCTTTTACAAAGCTTAAGCTTATCAAATTGATTGTGTTTCTGCAGAGAAGTCAACTTCTCTGATTCCATATGATACTGAGTATTAAACTTCAAATATTTTTTCGTGTTTCGCAGATTTTAGAGCTTCCAGGTCATCCCTTCTATGTAGGAGTGCAATTTCATCCAGAAT
This sequence comes from Juglans regia, assembly GCF_001411555.2. Taxonomy (NCBI): domain Eukaryota; kingdom Viridiplantae; phylum Streptophyta; class Magnoliopsida; order Fagales; family Juglandaceae; genus Juglans; species Juglans regia. The sequence goes on from NC_049908.1 coordinate 10,473,739, forward strand.
TCAAATCACGGCCTGGGAGGCCCTCAGCTCTATTTTTAGGTATTAAGTGGCCAACAGAGCCTTGCGCATCTTATTAACTGCCATTACTGAGAGCCATGTGTATATACCCTGGTATGCTGGATGTCATTACATTTTAATTGACATATTTTTCATGGGTTTATTCTGTCAATATTCATCGAAGTCCACTGGAAAAATTACTTGATGGTGTATGAGTTAAGGAAAGAAATGATCATAGATAGTTTAACAGCTGCAAAAAATTTGTATGAATGACCTTTAATTATTAGTTGGTAAGGCTTTTTGGCGTATACATTAGCACATTGCTTTTAGTTTGTTCTATAAATTTGTTTTACTCAAAGATCTATTATGGTATAGTGTGTTTTGCATCGATTTGTGTAGTGGGCACTCATTTGGTTCTATACCCAAATATAGTTTTGGTATTATTCTTTTATTGGCTCCATTGGTTATAAGTCACACTGAACGTTGTACATGAGCTCACATTTGGTGATCTGATATGGAGACATGTCAAATAAACAGGTGGAATCGCATAGATGCCTCTTACTCCTGGCATTTGCCATCTAATATGAATACATTTTTTGCATTTCAATCTACAGACTTTCGTTAGCAAATGCCTATGGGCTTTTCTGATATCTTACTTCAAGTTAACTTTTTATGACTCTTCAATGTAGGCCTCATATTGGCAGCAACAGGACAGTTGGAAGCATATCTTGCCAGACATCAAAATGGAAGCTGATATGCAGCTTGCCCCAGTCTTCATATCTCCCAAATCATTCTTTCAAAGCAGTCTATATTTCAAGATACTGAAAGTTTGGGATTGGTTTTTGGAAATTTAGTCACTTTGCAAGTGGTGGGCCCAAACAATGCTCCACAAGGAGCACGCTGGATTAAGACTTTGTCTCTGGGTTTTTTTAGGCACTTCATTTGCATGCATATATGCGCGTGATCTTGTGATATAGTGTATGATTTTAAACATCGAGCAGATGGGGTCAGTCTGATAATCATCCGACTGGTCTGTCTGGGAATCTGTTTAGGGGAGGATTTCACTTACATTTTTGTATAGACTGTAGACATGACGTGCCTACTCTTAAACTGGCCTTGATGGTCTCTAGCAGGGCAGTCAGTAAGTATATTGGGCTCAGATTAGCACCTAGCCATCATGAGGTTTGCCCAGCAGCATATTTGAGCTTGCCTTGTCATGTGGTAATTATATCCTTGATAATGGTTCCACAAGACACTTTCAACACCTATAATTCATGTATATGCATGCTGCCTTGCCGATGAATCTGAATGTGGTGTAATGCCACCTGAATTTCAGATATGATTCATATATGCCATTTTGATTTCTGTGCTTACAGAATGTGTCCAACCTTCTAATGAATACTTTTTTCTGGCGGATGAATGCGCGTGAAGGTTTCCAGAGGCGGACCCCTAGTTTTGATTGAGGAAGTTATGTTTTTGGTTCCCTCCTTATATTTTATATGTGAAACCTTTTTGCTGTACCATGGCAGTGATAATTGAGCTTTTACCAATTCTAAGCATAATTATCGTATAATTTCTTGTTCTAGACCATTACTCGCTGTTTAATGGACAGTAGGGCTCGGATGTTTCATTCAAAACGTTGGGGCTTCTGACAGACAGAAGCGTGCTGGAATTCTATTTCATTTGGGATCACTTTCCGTTTGATTCTCGTTGCTTAATTCTTCTCGAAGATTAAAAGAAAAATCATATCAAAAGCAAACTTGGTCTATGATTAATTGAACTCTCTGCTTATTTATAAAATCGTAAACATTCATTCCCTGATGAAAGCTTGCTGATACTTAGTTACAAAACGGCCGCAATGTGATGATGAATATCATTCAAAAAAAAAAAAAAAACCTACACATTTCGGTAGCAAGAATGGAAGTAAAGCTTTATTCTGCACAAATGAAGTAAATTCTTCAGGATGAACTGTGTGATTAATTTGTGACCTTTTTTTTTTATTTTTTTTTTAGGGTTGCTGATTAACTATTTTGCATCTCTTTGTACTGCAAATACGAAATCTGTCTCTGCAGTTTCATCTGCGCATGGAATTTAGCGATGAACTCTTCGGCTCTCAGATCAATCCCATCTTCCTCTTGATCTTCTTCACAAACCCCATAGCTACCCTCTTGATCTTGATCTTCATCTTGCTCTTCATGATCATAGCCATAAACATCATCATGATCATCACCACCAGCAAAATCGTAGTCGAAATCAACTTGTGGGGTAATGCATGGAATGTTAGGCAGGTGGAACCGCAAGCGGCCTGGTCGGTGCATTTTGACGTGGAAAATGGGGGTCTCGTCGAAAGAGAGCTCGCGCTCTGTATAATGGATTCGATCATCGCGCCGAGAGCTGTGAGCAAGGCTTCGAATAAACTTGGGCAGAAGACGTAGCTCCACCATTATGCGGCGTTTGAAGACTCCGCCCTTTCGTGCCCATAACAATGCTAAACGCAAGATATTTAATGCCCTACGAGCCACATCAAACTTCTTCTCCTGCATTTTCAGCCTGCTAGCTATATATTATACGTGGGCACACAGCTAGAAGAAAAAAAGCAGCAGCAGCAGCAGCAGCAAGCTAGTTAGATACTTGTGTGTGGAAAAAGGATATGAATTTTGAATAGAGAATGTTGTTTTGCTTTGTTGGAAGATTTGGGAGGCGAATCAAAGCAAGCTAACTTTTTTGTGTTGGAGGTTTCTGAGGTGCTGATGGAGGAAGTAATTTATCATATTTATATGTGTATGACAAATTTGTACGCGGTCTGAGAGCGAGACTCCGAGAGAGAGAGACAGAGCGAGCGCTATAAACAGTGGGTGGTGGGGACTCGTGGAGGACACAGGACGCGGCTCTAGCTGTACACGTAACAACACTCTTTCCCAAATGTCATGTGCGCCTTTGAATACTTTTAAGTCACGTAAGCAATCCAAAAAATTGATATAATTATTATTATAAAATAAATTAGATAAAATTACGTCAATTTATAATATTATTTTATATGATTTTATTGAAGTGTGTATAATAAAAAGAATGATAGTAAATTAAGGTGGCTTTATATCTTCCCTCAAATATAAAAATATTTTAATTATATAATAAATTTAACATATTATTTATGTTGAAGCATACCAGTTTATAAATATTTTTTTGATCGATTCTATTTGTAAACCTAACATTTCTCATGAATTATCACTTTTATTAGTGACTTCACAAGAAAAACCTCATTTACGAATTACAACACCTTTCAACGGAGATGTTATGCATGAATATAAGTTGAAAACATGAAAATTGAAAAAAAAAATATTTATGCATAAATAAAGAGTAAAGAGGGATAAAAAATCATTTTTATTATGAAATTGGCTATATATTAAATTAAGGGATTCACAAATGATGCTTCCTTTCTAAGTTTCAAATTGAGGGTAAAGTTCTAAGAAAGCACAACAAATCAACCATCTCTCTAAGCATCATTTTCTTTAGCTTGCAAGAAAGGGACACTCTTAAAACAAGCTGTACGTTTTGTTGCTGCTTTCAAATTCGAACAAACTCGACAGAATTTGGGTATTACTAGTAATTAATTAATTATTTTATATAATGATTCAAGTCCTCTATCGATCCCTTAGAATAATACTAAAGAAGTCACTCATCATGTTCTGTATTAACTTATGAGAGTTTTGAAACATTAATATTTCTAGCCGGTAAATGCTATGTATCAGTCACTATTCATTCCCACACTTCACACTTATAACTTTTTTATAAGGTGTGATAATATTTTTTATAGAGTGTGGACTGATAAATAATGACTGATGAGAAGAATTTTTATTTTCTAGCTATGTTAATCTAGCCTGCTATATTTATACATACAATTCTTTTTTATAATTTTTTTTATAGCTATATTTTAAAATGAAAATATTTATTTTAAGTGATATCACTTTTATAATTTTTTTTTTATAAAAGTATCTCTTATTTAAAATAAAGTCATATAAAAATTATAAAAAAATATCGTACGTATATAATTTTTCTATATTAAAATGAGGCAAAGGACACGCAGCACAGTTCACATAACTAAAGACAAGAGAATTTTCTTTAGCTGGAATATACTGAATTTTAGCTGGAATATACTGAATTTTCTTTTTTTTTAATTGTTCCATATTAATTATAATCCTAACTAAAGACAAGAGAAAGACAAAATTAGAATATTGGGAATGAGCATTGCTATTCATAAGCCTATACACCACACATCAAAATTTTTTTATTTTTTAAAAAATTTTTTAAAGTTTTTTTTTGTTTTATTATTCTTAAAATAATTGAATTATTCTACTCATAATCTATATATCACATATTTTGTAAGAGAATAAAATTAAAGAAATCATAAAAAGGTTAGTGTGTGGTGTATGAGACTTAGAAATAGAATTTTTCATTGGGAGTTGGAAAAAAGTTCAACGACGTACTTTGCGTAAGTAAAGTACATGCATTGTCATTTCCAAATAAGATGATGCTACAGCTACCGCTGAAATTGTAGTATTATTTTATATATTTTTTATTTAAATAATTTTTTATATAAAATTTTAATATTTTAAAAAAATAAAATAAATTCAAAATATTATTAAAAAAATATTTTCTTAATCAGAAAATAAAAAATATATATTAAAAAATATTTTTTTAATCACGAAATAAAATAAAAAATTATAAAAAATATTTTTTTTTATATTTTTATATTTTATTTTATGATTAAGAAAATATTTTTTAATAATATTATGATTTTTTTAAATATTGAAATGGACATGCTACAATCCCGCTAGGGGCTCTCGTTAGGCTTAGTATGTACTTTTCTATGTGTATTTTTTAATTTATTTTTTATATAGATTTTTTTACACTTTTAAATATTTTTAAAAATAAAAAAATATTTTAAATACTTCCTTAATCAGAAAGTAAAAAAAAAATTCATTAAAAAATACTTTCTTAATCACGAAATAGAATAAAAATTTTTTTATTCTATTTCGTGATTAAGAAAGTATTTTTTAATAATATTATAATTTTTATTTTATTTTTTAAAATATTTAAAATTATTAAAAATATTTATATAAAAAAAACTAAAAAAACTAAATAAAAAAATATTACAGCCCAACAAAAACTTCCAACGGAGAGCATGTACCATTTTCCTTTCCAAATAAATTAGCAGGAATCCAAAGAGCTCAAATATATATATATATATATATATATAAATAAATATATAAAATATATATTTATATAGACTCATGTCAGCTGGTTGGTTGGTTGGCTGGATCTCTCCGAAAACGTGTCTGGTTGGAAGAGTTGCTAGTAATATGATTTTACTTTTTGAAATTAATCATCATAATTAATAATGCCGACATATAAATAAATAAAATAAATAAATAAAGGTAGCTGAAGCAGTATTAATTCCTTAGCCCATAAGCAATGATGAATTAATTAATGTATTTGAATTCACATGGCTTGCTTTGAATTCACTTAAGGAGAGAGAGATCATTATGATCCATTAGTCTTAACACTTCAAGAAATATGAAAGCATTTGTTTTCTTAGAAGTTAAAAAGCCCCCCTCCCTTTCTAATTTGATAACAATTATTTTGAAACTTGCATATGATGCAGTGACACCTGGTTTCAAATACAAGAAATATCTTTAGTCATAAAGATATTTTATAAAATTAAATTAATAAATTGACGTTGTTTAATGTGAAATATAATATAATATAATTATTTTTATTATAAAATAAATTTAATATATTATATAAAATTATGTCTAATTTATTTTAATAATTCTCTTTTAATCTGGTTTCAAATATAAGCCCACATAATTACAAACTTGCTGTACTCTTCATTGATGCCAGAAGGAATTCTGATGTTTGACAGCAAATGTTCCCCAAGTTTAAACTTGCCTCAGTAGCTGGCAGTTGATCACGTTCATCATGGCCTCCGGGAAACATCCTTTGCGTACACCAATTGATAAAGCTGTAACCAAACTACACGAAAGGAAAGTTGATTGCTTGACTTTTTAAAATTATTTTTTAAAAATAAAATTGATATGTCTTGATTTCATATATCAAATTGTAAATATATATTTTTACTATAAAATAGATTTCACGTACGTATCACATCAAAATACATAATTTTATAAAATAATCACTTCTTATCTATATAAAATAAACTCTGGCAAAAGTCACATGACACGTATTTTCATTTTATAAATGAATTCTACATGATCTATTGAAAATCGTGAAGGAAAAAATACGTCAGATTCAAATGGTTTTTAAGATGCAGTCTATCAAGGAGTTATTACTAGAAAATAAAAGGACATCACTCACCACTATCGATGTGCACGCATGAAGAATGTCAGATAAAAGAGACATGATGCCTATAGTTTTAAGGACTTTTTGAACTTCTTATTCGACCTAAAAACTCTAAAGAAAACATCTTATCTAACAAGTAGATCTATAGCTCCCATTGTACAGTGAAAAATGAGAGACTATGAGAGATTGTAAACAAGTTTATCATAGTGGAATGTTCCCTCCCAAACCTCGTGAACGTAGACTTAAGGCAGGTTTGGGGGGTGGGATGAGACACAAAATTCTCATCTCATCTCATCTCATCATTACACATTTTTCAAATCTTCATACAAAATATAATAAACAATTCAATTTTTTCAAATCTCAATTCAACTTTTTCAAATCTCAATACAATATTACTACTAAAACATAATATTTTAAACACTAAAACAAAATACAAAATTCTCATCTCACCTCCCAAACTTGCCCTATGTCAAACCACATAAATTTCATCTCTTCTGATTTTCTCTATATTTAAATATTGTTCACTGTCATGGATGTAGGCACCTAGACCGTACAGCCGTACCGGATTGCTACCGAGGGCTCCAAACAATATCGATCGAGACCTATCCTATCTCAACGTGTCTTGGAAATGAATTTTTATTTCCTTTTGGGCGTTAACAAATAAGATACGAAAGGAGGAGATGAAGAGGTCCTAATAGCCACCCCCAAAATAACAGGAAAGTATAGTGCAACCAAAAAGAAGATAGAAAGGAGAGGAAATTAATTGAATCACAGGCGTACTGGTTCTAATCGTTGGTTTCTTAACTTTGTGATTGCTTGCTACCAAGAGTATGCATGATTGCTTCTACATATTTTATCCGTACTATAAGAAAAATAAATATTTGTGACGAATTACTTATGATGAAAATGACTATTTTATAACAAGTGTAACACCCGAACCCAGTCAAGCCGCTTTACAAATTTTTTGGGATTTATAGTTATGAAAAATCATTTGGGATTACGAGTAAAATTTTTGGAAGAGAATTTGGGCCTAAGATATTTTTGGCAGAATAAAATTTTTCCAATAGGTTTGATAATTAGGTTTAAAATCTTTTAATAGACCAAGTGAATGTTCACCCAAAAAATTTATGGGATAAGTGTATTTTTTTTTTAGGTCGAGTCGAGGCCCAAAACTTAAGGTAAAAGCCTTTGCAATAATTCCATATATGATCCAAGACGTGGGTCAAGTATATTTTTCTTTTTAGGCTTAAGAGCCCAGGCCCGTGGAAGCAATTTCCAGACTCCGTCGCACAATTTACGTCTCTTTTCCATTTTCATGCAGTCCCTCCATTCTTTTTCTCTAGATTTTTTTTTATCTCTTTACTATATATATCGTATATATATGCTAAGCATCGTCAACCCTAGAATTGTGCCGCTCGTCCTCCTTTTCTCAGAATATCAAACTGAGACCTCCACTCCAGCCGCCTCACCACCTTCAAGTAGCCACAACCCAACCACTGCAACTCCACGCATGAAAGCTCCAGCTCTCCCTCTCCTAGTCGTCGCTGGCCTTTGCCCAGCCCTTGTAAAACCGCAAGCCTCGATGGCGTTCAGCAACCCCGCCACCCCCACAGCCAAGCCAACGCGTCGCTACTCTCCCAAACTCAGTCCATGCACGGAACCTCAGCCACTCAATGTCCACCACTCAAGTCGTGCGCCACCACCCTCTTCGTGTAAAACACCACCTCTGTTTGCACCATCGTGCCCAGCCACACGAAGCCGCTGCCCAACTCCTCCGTAGCCTTCGTTGCAAGCCACGAAACTCCTCTGTTTTAGACACCCGAAACAGAGCCACACTTGCAGCCACCCCAACTCCTCCTTGCCACCTGCCACGGCTCACCCACACCCAACATTTGCGACTTAACACCTTTGCTTAGCCGCTGCTTAGCCACACGTAACCAAGAGCCACCCCCCACCACACAGAAAACCTCTATTTCCTGCACCAAAAACAAATCATCTACTTATCTCCACCGTAAGTCACTGCAAAACCACCATCTTTCGCACTGAAAAGCACCGTAAAAGCAACAGGAATCGTCGGTCGTGACATCCCAATCACCCTGTGCCGATCGGTGAGCCCACTAACTCTCCTCCGTAATCATTCCCTCACGATTGCTCTCTCTCTCTCATCTCTCACTCTCTGTGCTCTCTCTGCCTCTCCCGCTTTCGTCGCCCAGCGTAGGTGGCCTCACCACTGCACGCCCTCCTTGGCGCTCCAGCCGCACCACGATAGTCCCTCTAGCCCAACCCGTCGCGCCTTGTCCCTCCACGTACATCCCGATTTTAATCGTAAGTCAATGCCGCTGCACTTCACTTCTTTTGTTTTTCATGTTGCTGACTTAAAGAGTTGTATACATATATATATATATTTATATATATGGGTAAGTCTGTAACCTAATAAAATAGGAGTTATTACCGTTATGCGCTTTGATCATGTTTTCACATGATGAAGTATTACTGAAGCTATTGCATAGTCGGTCTAATAAATAAAATTACATTATTACCTTTAAGTTACAAGTTGCATTATTGTGTTTTAAACTTTTAATATGTATTTGTAAACTCTAAGTTTTTCATGTTTATAGAAATGATCTTGGTAAGTTAAATTTATTTTAAGTAAAGCTTTTTTCAAAAGTAAGTGATAATGTTATAATTTTATTATGATCTAGTCTGTTAAATAATTTTTATGTATAACTTAAAAATAAATTTTGGCATAATTATGTTATGTAGTATTAAATCCGATAGTTTGATTTTCAATAGTAAATAAGTTAGAGTTAATACTTTAGTTAGAGATTTAGCTAGAATTTGAGAAGTGTTAACATTTTAGGAATTCGTGAATTTAGGTTTCCAAGGAATTAAAATAAGTTATTTTAGCATTTTAGGTTTAAATATTGAAATATGTGTTCCCTTGAAAATTTATGAAAATTACGTAATTATGTTATAGGTGAAGAATAATATTTGATCGGCATTTTTTAGGAAAATTTTGAAAAGCTAAGAAGTCCAAATAAGCGGGATTCCTATGCTAGACTTTGCATAAAATAAATAAAATGCACTGGGGTTGATTTTTGGAAAAATATGCATGTTTTGTTATGAAAAGAAATTTGAAACGATCCCAGTTATTTGTTCTGTGTGACTCATGAATTCTTTATAAGAATAAAGTACTTTCTGTCATGACTGGTGTAGACATGAGCAAAGTTTTGACATTCTGTTTCTAAACTATATAAAAGAGAGCGAATATGAAAAATTGTGCATAAATTATATTTTTGTGATTTGATTTTGTTCTAATCTGAAAATGTTTTGTACTCTGATGTGATATGATGTGATTTCTGAAACCTCTGACATGATATTCTGTTTCTATTCTGATCTTACCACGAGTGTAAAACTGTAGCCTCTGTTTGGGTTGGTACCATCTTTTCTGTTTCTGGTGCACCTACTTTGGAGACAAAGTGGTTTTCTGCATGGTCATTCCTATGTGCACACTCGGAGCTCTGAAAATGATAAGGGGAAGATTCACATTATGTTTCTGCTCGGTTGACCGTCTGGGTTTGCACAACCCTATCACGGGGGTTAAACATGAAATTTTGTTCTGATATGATGTTTCAGTTATGCTGTGCCAATAGAATTTTGAATAAGAATATTTTTTTAACTTTCACTTTGATATTTTTGATAATATGTTTTGCCTCTGCATTCTGAAAATAAAAAGTGTTTTGTTCTGCATTCTGAGCTCTGTAAATGCTTATGTTTGCATACTAGTATATGTTCTCTACTTACTGAGTTGTTGATAACTCAGCCCCTTTATCTTCACAATATTTTCAGATGATTTTGGATTTTTTTCAGCTAAGGATCAAGACTATGAAATATTAGGTGAAATGACTTAAGAATAGTAGATTACGAATAGAAGGTTTTCGATGAGTATTGGTGATTTTTGTTAATTATATTGTTGAAATGTGAGTTTAAGTGACATGTAGAGAAATTGATATTTTTTTGGAGTTACAGTATTGAGGATTGGATATATGAGTATGTGTGGTTAATTAAATTTGAAGTGTTTTCATTTGATTTAGAGCTTTTGAAAGTACATTAACAGCATTAGAGTTAATTATCGAATAACATGAGTTAACTTTCCAGATTCTCGGGAATAGAGCGTTACAACAAAAATAAACTCATTTTTTTGATAGAAAATAATTATTTTTATAAAAAATAATTGACACCAAATAAACAATTTTCTTTTAACGGCTTGGCGTTTCAAGTGTAGTCCTCAAGATCGAGACAATTGACAAAGATATTATTCGCTCCACGTTTAGATCTAGAAAAAAAGGGTAGATCTGATCTCCAGAATGTCAGCAGCATGGAAGATGACTTATAATTAGATTCAAGAGCTATCATATGAGTAGAAACACTCTGCTTAAAAATCCAAGCTTTTAAGAAACACTTTGATTTATATATATATATATATATATATATAATTATTATCTTTGTTTTTTTTTCCCTTTTTGTCAAAACAACTCATCCCCGGCCAAAACAATAAGTTTCTATTAATTTTCGATTTGAGAAAACTATGTTTCAATTTGCGAACATCAAATCATCCATTTCAAATATACATTAACTCGGCCATGTTTGGATAATTAATTTCAATTTAAAAAAAGGTAAAAACAATTTTAATCTCAAACCAGACATCTTTCAATTTTTAAAAATAAATATAATTTCAACTTTTCATCTAATCATTTGTCTATACGTCATTGAAAAGTTAAATATACAAAAAAAAAAAAAAAAAACCAGAACTAATAATCCTACAAAAATTATATTTAAACAACTTTTTAACTTTTCTCATCCGTCTTTACAAATCTAAATATAAAGCAAATTATTTCAAAAAAGCATTATTCAAATTCACTTATCTATCTTCAAGAAACCCAATAAAAAACACATCTCTTGATTTTTCCAAACCATTCTTAAAATTTCATTTGTCAAGTATGCCTTTATTGCCCAAGTCAAAACAACGTGTTTTTGAAATCTTAGGCCATGTTTGGTCAACTCTTTTTATAAACCATATTAAAAAATTCTTGAACTTTAATCCAAGTATATTTCATTTTTTTTTTCAAATTATTTCAACTTTTTTCATTTAATCATTTGCGGTTTTCATGAAAAGTAAGAAACATAAACAAAAATACTCTTAAAAGTCATGTATAAACAACTTTTTAACTCTATTGTACCTTCACAAATCTTAAATTAAAATATATTTAAAAAAATATTCAAACTCATATCTATTTTCACGAACACTAATAATTAATATGTAAAATTCTATACACCATACTATTATTTCACTTTCATCTCATTATACATGATGTGACATATTTGTCATCATTGAATGATCATTTATTAGATAATTCTTTATCTTCTAATATTGATAAATATGATACATCTTACATAATGAAATAAAAATAAGATGATAGTGTGATACATTAACAACATTAATGAACTATAAATGTTGTACCAAAAAGGAACTTGTAGAAATATGATTTGTTTTTTGTCCCAACAATTAATTAAGTAAACAACCTCTTCCCAAAAGAAGGAACTTGTTACAGTGACTTGGAAATTCTACCATGAAAGAAAACGAATTATGTTGCAAGCACGTGTTCATAACGTCGTTACCTAACTATATATACCTAACTACAAATTAATAAACTCTCTTTTAGCCCAAGTAATCTTGGCAGTACTGGAAAGATCCTTCACTCTAACCACCCTGGATTAATGTACGTTGAATCTTCCTTCTTTTTGAATAATACGAATTCAAAATTTTCCAAGTTATTGTTTTCATCAACTGTTTTTCAGGCATAAAATTTAACTTTAAATTTATCTGATACTCTAAATTACTCTTTAAATTTGTCCGAGGTCTCTTTATTTATTGCATATTTGAAAATCATGCGTGTATAAGTTACTCTTACTACAACAATTTTGTTTTTTAGAGACGAAATTATTTAGGGATGAGTTAAATTTCGTCCCTAAAAGTACATATTTAGGTCTCAGAACATGGATGAGGTTTTCAGTGTGTTCGAACGGATAAATCGTCTGTGATGAAATATATCGTCTCAAAAATTAAAAGTAGTTCGAACGGGCTAACTTATGTCTAAACAACGAGTTAACGACTGTTCGAATGGTTTAGTCTCTGTTTGAAAAATAATCTTGGCATAAAAGTACATATAATATTTTTGCTAGGGGAAGTTCAAAACTGTTTGAACGAGAATTTTTTGGTGGGAAAATCTGGCTGGATGGTTGCAAGACAGCTCGAACACAAAAATTTGGTTCGAACACAACATTCATTCATTCGAATGACTTGTTTGGTGGGAAATTATATAAAAATTGGCAGAGATTTGTTGCAACACTGTTGGAACGAAAGTATTATGTTCAAACGATATATGATTCGTTCGAATGCTTAAATAAGCGTTCGAACAGGACGTTTAATTATATAATTTATTGAAAGGCATCAAAATACCTTAAAATTAAATATTTTTAAACTTATTAGTTATCATTTTTAAAATATTAAACATATAGATATATTATATAGTATTATTTATGGTGAGTTAAAATATTTCATATTTATAAATTAATTTTAAAATATTTTAATGAGTTTTTTATGTTAAATAAGACTTTTAATTAACTAAATATTACTTTATAGATAGTGTCATTTTATAATTAATTTAAGAAAAAATATTCCAAACAATAAACAAGCTAGCAAACACAAAAAAAAAAAAAAAGAAAAAAAAACAAACCATACACTAATTAAATCCTAAAAATATAATGTTCGATGTATACAACATAAAAAATTGAAATAAAAAATAAAACTATTTATCTGGTAAGTAGCTCAAAATCGTCCTATAAGGAAGATAGGAATCCCTCCATCTCCCGAAGCTTCTCCATGACGGGCTCAATGATCTCCTTGACCAAAAGTCAGCGATGCTCCTCGAGTAGGGATCGCATCTCATCCAAAGTAGCCCCAACAGGTTGTCTCTGAGAGCCGGTGGAAGTAGAAGCTGGATCACTCGGCGTCCCAATATCTCGTGCTGCTAGAATATTAGCTCGAGTCTTCCTTAAGTGGCCCCCACACCTACTAAATGTGATCCTGTTAAGGGGCTTGATATGTGGGTGCCTTCGCTAAGTCATTTCCACATTAACCCCTAATCGGATTTGGAGGTTAGAGATCATCAGTGCAAATGATAGACTACCTCCACTCGAGTAGCGAGACTCAAATCGAATGCAAATGAAGAAATATAATGGCAGATTGATTGGATCTCCCGTGCTATCAATACCATAAATCAAGTTCGATCAATGCAAAAATCCGTCTTGTGTTTTCTTAAATCGACGTTGTGGGAAACAATTAAATTTAGCATTCTAAAAAATGTTGTATAGTCTACCTGTTTGATGACCTAGCTGCCATCATATGGAGCAGCCAAAGCATCCATTATCAACTGACGAACCTCATCGTCTGTGAGACCATCATCTGCTATAGTCTGGTCCTCGCTGTCATCCTCACTATCTGATTCGGCATCCTGTGCAGGCAGGGGTTGTACAATTGGTGTAGGGTATGCACCAATCACACGCAGGATCCCAATGAAATCAGAAATATTGGAAGGTGAGATAGTAATACTCACATCCCGAACGGTAAAGGTGAAGGTCTCCGCATCAGCCTCCAATATCTGACTCATGACACGGTAAAACTCACCGACCATGTCTAGATATGCAAACCCCTCTGCTAACAGATCGGTGCCCATCCTTTGTCGGTGATGATGGAGAATATGCTCTGTCCATCCCAAGAAATATCGTTAAAGTCATCTAGAATGATTTCCCGCTCGACTAGTATAGATCTCGGCATCTGAGCACTAGCTTCTCCACTAGGTTGGCCGGTCTCTCTCCCACGTTTTCTTCCACTAGTTGCCATTAATTTACTATTCATAAGACCACAATGAATATAAATAATAATTAAATAAAGATGTAATTATAATATATTATCTACATATGTAATATAATTGCTTAATCTGTTAGAATTGTAACAACAACGTTTGAATGGAAGCTAATAGCATGTACCCAAACTCGAATCATCACACAATAGTTCGAACAACAAGAGTAAAAGTTCAAACATACGATACTTCTTCTAACCAATAATTAATGTGTTCGAACGTTAAGAGTGTCTATGTAATGCCCGTTCGATTTAAAAATTTTTGCCTCCATACCCAAGGTGCAAGACTCTACGTTATAAAATAAAATGTGCATTGAGAATAAAAGAGGTTTACAGCGGAAAACATTAATTTTAACAATAGAAACGCCTCTCATACAATTAAACACTCATGCCTAGACTTCCGTAGTCTTTCCCATGGGTCGTGTCGGTCCTGACGCGTACTGCTCATTCGGTCCCTATGGAGGAGGGGCATACGTAAAAAACTAAAATGAGTCGATGAATCGTAAGCATTACATCATACAATTAAAATATAACAACATAGGTTTTCATTCATGCATTCATCATTCCATACATACTATATGTACATGCATACATGCGTTCATTCAAAAACGTCACTGGATGGGATTTTCCCTTAAAAATGGGTTTTCTTTTCGTAAAACATATCTCTCGTCAGTGCCTTCACTTTTTCAAGAGTGCAATGCATTCATATATTCATTCTTATCACTTTCATTGGTCAGTACACACTGTTATGCCCGTGTGTTGGGGTTAGCGGTCTTCTTTTGGACCCAGACTCTGTCCGTGGCCACGGGTTGGGAATCCCTTTCACGGAGGCAGCATTGGGTGCACTACCAGTACTACTTATCCGGCATAGCAATCTGCCCATTCATTGGTACCCTTTCCATTCATTCATGTGGCCGTTACGTATTTTCATACATTAAACATTCAGTCATTCTTTCAGTCCATTCTTTCAATTCAGTCCTTTCTTTCAGTTCATTTCAGCTCTATCTTTCGTTTAACAGTTTGTTCATGAAAAAACGTCATTTAAAAGCATGGGTTTAAACATCATCTTTCGTGGCATCTATAAAGCATCAGTTCATAGGGGCATTTTAACATCAGTTCACAGGGACCATTTTAAAACAACATACTTTCTTCGCGTTGTTTAAAGCATCAGTTAAAGCTCGAGGCACAAGCCTCGACATTTCTTTTCTTTTATTAGAAAATATATACAATAGATACAATGCATAGTCATCCATTCAGATGCGTACAATTAATACTTTTGGTTGCATAAAAAGGGGCTGCCAAGGAGGGCTGTACATACATATACATTTGAACACTTATGCTACATGGACATTTTAAAACACTTTCTTCACGTCGGTCAAAACATCAGTTAATGCTCGAGGCACAAGCCTCGACATTTCTTTTCTTAGAAAATACATACAATAGATACAGTGTATAGTCATTCATTCACATGCGTACAATTAATACTTTTGGGTGCATAAAAAGGGGCTGCCAAGGAGGGGCCTTTACATACTTATACCTTTGAACACTAAACATGTTTTCGCAAAAAACATCGTTTCGTAAGGCATCCTAAGGGAAAAATGTTTCATTTTCATTTACTTGTATTTTAGAAAACTTTGGAAGAGTATGAATGCAATACTTACCTGGACTCCATGCTACTTTTATATCAGACAGTCCATTCATGTGCGTGTCAGATGGCAACATACATGCATACACATAACCTTAATGTCATTCTCTATCTTATGTATAAGCAACTAAGTTTAGAATAGAAGTGTAACACTCTCTTTCTATCTCGTGCTCTTACGTGCCTTTACCATGCTAAAACCTTCAAAATCTACTTACGGTCACTACCTCTTCCAAACTCGACGTTCTACTACGAGCGTTCATCCCCTAAGGTGAACCCATGATTCGCCTTAGGGTTAAGACACTAAGACCTTCGTTTTACTCTTCTTACTGACCATATTCCGACACATGATTCTGACTAATGGAATCATGCATCCCAATCCTAGACAATACACTCATCACTGCCTTCATGCACCTTAGCCCACACTAATCCTCATTCTCATCCATACACGACACATGCCTCTAAACCAACTCTGAGATTTAAGCACCATATAACTATGCTTATGACAAATTATCCATTACATATGGTGAATCCATCCGGTACATGTGTCTTACCAGCTTACATATGTACCTTACCCCTTTATCACCTAAGATCAACATATAACACGTTGATCACCTGCTTGTGTAAACAAACACCATACTCCGATACCAACCTTCTCTTAACCTGGCTAGCATGACTCTTCATGCTACCCGTCCCTTTTGACAGTTCATCCCAACACTTAACACGACAAGACTCCGTTCACCACTACGCCTTACGTCACGTCATATAGCTCGAGATTACTCCCAAGCTACACCATGACCGTATCACGTCACCTGACATCCCATTACGCCATTTCTATGCTAACTCCTAACTCATCATGAGTACGGTTCCTCACATACTCCTATCATATCGTGACATCTCGTCACGATCCCGCTGCACCATTCCTACGCTAACTTCTCACCTATCCTAAGCACGACTGCTGGTAACCATGTCACTTTGTGACATTCCCCAATCATGCTTCCGTTGCGCACTCCTACACTTGTTCTGCCATTTCACACATACTCCCAACCATAAGTCAATTACGATGACACTTGTCACCTTAGACTACATGCCACATCACAACTACTTCAGGTCACTATTCCACAGTTCTTGACACGACTCACCATGCTCTACGCCCATCAACCATACAACCACACAACCATCCTTATCTTTGCAACACGCCACACGGTGTATCGCTACACCTCATGGAGTACATTCCACGTGTACCCCTTCACACACTACGCCACATCACTACTATAGCATACCCGCCATATGGGACATCACTCCACCACATGGAGTACACTCTACGTGTACTCCCTTCACACGCTATGCCACACAGAGTACACTCTGCGTGTATTCTTCCCAATCCACACAACGCCACATTACCATTATAGCACATACTCCATAACCACACTTTACAGCACAGTTCCCAACTACGCCCAACACTACAGAATGCCCAACATTTCATTACACAGAACATCACATCTCCATACTACACAGCAACTCCACAATACTAACAGCACAGTCCACAACTTAATCAATTAACTAATAACATAAATAATGAGGGATAAAGGGTTATACCATCGACGGGATAACCCATGCGTTGCTCGCTAATCATCAAAGTTGATGACGTCGGAAGGGTCGTACGTGGCGGCTAATCCATGTGCAATGGCTGTCCACCATGTATAGTGGCTGTTTGGGCTTAGGGTTGGGCTAGGGGAGGCTGAGGGTGGCCTCATGGTGGCAGTGAGGGGCGGAACAAGGTGGAGCCTTGGGTTCCCAAGGAAAACCCGTGGGTCTTAAGGCATGGAAATGGAAAGGGAAGCTTGGCTAGTCGTGGCTAGCCATGGGGGAGCTCAGGAGGTTGCTGGTGGAGCTACGGTGGCGAGATGGAGGCGGTACGGTGGGATCGAACCCAACGGGTGGAGGGAGAGTCTGTGAGAAAGTGAGAGAGCTAGGTGGCTCGGCTGGATTTGGGAGCAGCGTTTTGAATATCATACCGGATGCCGTATCGGTCAAGGCACTAGAACGAAATATTTTGATACCAGTACCATTTCGGGATAGTCGCGAGGTGGAGGCTGGGTTTGGTGGTGGAGGCTCGTCGGCATGAGAGGAGGTCGTTGGTGGTGGAGGTGAGACCGAGCGGCGCACGGTAGCGTGTGTGCCGGGCTGGGCAGAGGAAGAATCGGCTAGGGAGAGGGCAGCGTGCGACGTAAAGAAGTGGGAGGAGAGAGGAAGGTTAAAACATTGCTTTGAAAATGCATAAACATTAACTTAATTAAAAGCGCTAAGAGGAATTAAAGTAAAATATTATTTAAACTAAACTTTAGTTTATAAAATAATATTTATTCATCATTAATAAAATAATGAAGTCTTATTTAATATCTTTAAAATAATAAAACCATTTAATTAATTAGAGTTTTCAACATAATTCAAATCCCATAATATTTTAAATAACAAAAATTATTTTAATAATAATATTAAAATGATTTCTGACAATTATAATATTTTTAAAGCTCTTCAAAAATATTATAATTGTTGTATTTAAAATCAAGTTTAGTTCAGTAATACTAAAAATATCTCATATAAATATTTTCAGTATATTTAAAACACTGGACATACTCTAAAGATCACATATTATCTTTAGAAACAGGCCATCGGGATTCAGCACGTATAACGAGTCTCGCATTCGCTAGAGAGAAGGGCAGATTGTTGCATAATTTTCACCCTCGAAATTTGCTTACGTTAAAAAAGAGCCTTACGTCAAAAAGAAGGAAATGGGTGTTATACCAAACTTGTCAAAACCCCGCCTAGTGGAGGTCGGGATCGCGATGTACGTGCCTGTCCTTTTATTTTCTTTTTCTTTTTCTAGTAACATGCGATCGGCATGAACATAACATAATTGCAATCTAAATTTCTCATTTAATAAAGGGAACATCTGATGGACATTTTATTTGAACATTCATCTATAAAAGACTCTTAGGCCTTGTTTGCATTCAAAACCCACTTCAACTCATCTTACTCATCATTATAACTTTCTCAATTTTCACACAAAATATAATAAATAATTTAATTTTTATTCTACTATTCACAAACCATCTCAACTCATCTCTGAATCCAAACTACTCTTTAGAGTCCATACATTCATAAAAACATAACCTATCATCCATAAACATAACTGTTCTAGTTAGGGAAGGTCCTAAACGTCTGCCCCTCCCTCTGCAGTAATGCATTGCTTCCCAAACTTCTCGTCATTTCCTGGACGTTTAAAACAAAAATAAGTCGAATACTCAGTAAGCAGTACACTATACAGTAAACATTTTTTGATAAGTAGTACACTATACAGTAAACATACCAAGCGTCTATTATTTTTTCTTTTGAATACATGCATATATAAACATTTTGCTAATTCTTGACAATACTTTCATGCATAAATGTTTAAAGGATAAGCCATAATTTTCTGCATAAACATTTAAGAAATAACTATGCTTCAATGTATAAACATTTTAAGAAATAACCATGCTTTCATGTTTTACTTTTTTTGGCCGATACAAACTATTATGCCCCGTGTTGGGGTTAGCAGTATTCCTTTGCACCTAGATTTCGCTCGTGGCCCCAGGTTGGGAATCCTTTCTTAGGGGGCAGCACTTGGTGCACTACTAGTACTACTTACCCGGCATTGCAATCTGCCCATTCCTTTGGTACCTTTTTCATCCATATGGCTGTTACGTATTTTCATACAATAAAACATTCATTCATTCAGTCATTTCTTTCTTTCATTCATATTAGTCCTTTCAGTCATTTTCATTTAACAGTTCATTCATGAAAGGACATCATTTAAAAGTATGAACTTAAACATCATCTTTTTATTTAACAGTGCATTCATAAAAAAATATCATTTTAAAAGCATGAGCTTGAATATCATTTTTCATATCATCCATGAAGCGTCAGTTCATAGGGACAATTTAATATCAGTTCATAAAGACATATTAAAACGTTTCTTTCACGTCATTTAAAGCATCAGTTCATAAGAACATTTTAAAACAATTTCTTCGCATCATTTAAAGCATCAGTTCATTTGAACATTTTAAAACTCATTTAAACCATCACTTCAAGCATAAGGCATGATACATTCATTTTCTTTCATTTGCAATCAAAACATTTTCATCATCTTTTATACTTCGATGCTCATGCATTTTTATGAATAAGATACATTTTCATGCTATTCTACATATATGAATAATCAATAAGTTTATTGAGAGAGCATGTATGAAAATCTCATGACTTAGAATCTACGTGTATACATTACCTTATACACATACACATAATTATAACCAATAGGGTGCTTAACAGGGGCCATCAAGAAAAGGGCTTCTACATACTATATTCATTTACTCTTTTCTTTAGAAGAACATTTGCAATAAGAGAGAGACATTATTTCATAAAGAGAATTTGGTGTAAGAAGTATGGTCATAGCTACTTACCTCTATGCTCCTCGATACTTCCATCATCAATATAGGTCCTATACCAATAATTAACATAAGCGTGTTAATACTCATACAATACTCTTTAGCCCTCCCTTTAAAAGAGAGCCACGAGATTACAATCTAACATCCCTTCTATGCTTAACATTAACCCAATGACTACTCACCTCGACTTACAAAAGAAATAACTTAAATATTAAGACATGCTAGCTGTCCATGGAAAGACTATTTTAAAAGCATACATGAAAAGTAATTAAGAATTCATAGACTTCAAGCAATGTTTCTTTAATTCAAGCTCACTTTGAATTATGGACATTAGGAGATAAAATCTGAAACTTCTCAACAATAGACTTTGAAATAGATTTAGGCATCTAAAATAAGCTAAACAAGCTTAGGAATCATGCCCTTTAAATCAACTTGTGGTCCCTCATTATAAAAGGTTAGCTCATCAATATTTTGAATTCTTGGATTAGGTAGAATTTAACAAAACGACGGACAACATAAATGAGCTATTTTTTATGGCATGACATGGACTTAGGAATATTTGGACAGCTTTGCATATCACAATACCTCATGCACAATTAATCTCTTATATCTAAACTAACTAAGCTATAACCTATTCATATAAGCAATATATTAAATAGTTTAGATAAAACTTCCCATTATTAAAGTAGCATAAAGTATAGCAAAGTTACCCATTAAGAAATTTTAAAACCTTTAAACACTTAAACTTATGATTTACTCACTTAATATCTTTAAAAGTAAGAAATAAAATTATAGAACCAAGCAAAGGCTCTAAACCAAACCTCTAGCATCCTAAAAGTAGATTACCAACCAAATCTCAACACAAGGCACATGATACCAACATATATAATTTAAAATCACTATAATCATTACCTATAATTCAACCAAGTTTAATAATAACATAGCATTTTCGAAATATAAGAAAATATATAGCAAAACAACTATAATACCATTCGGTTTGGACCAAATACAGGGTATACATATTTATTTGCAATATAAAAAATTAAACATATCAAGACACAAGCTAAAACAACTTAATGGGCTTCCAAAAACACATTAAAAATAAACAAGTCAATTAAGATTTTTACCTTAAGCTCTTAGCCCCTTCCAAAACACAAGTAGAAGACCAAATAGAGGGACAACCGTGTGGATGAAGAGCAATACGATATCACTGTTTCAAACCCTAAAACCAAAACATCAAAAATCAAAAGAAAACTCACTTGATCAACAATGGCTAAATTCGAAATATACAAAGGAGAATGATTAAGGGCACTCTCACCTTGCTATAGAGTCATAAGCTTGAAGATGATGAGAGAAGTTGGTTTCTTGAAGAACAAAAGAGAGGAGAAGAAGAGAGGGTTGGCTTTAGCTTGCTTGGAAAGGGAGTGAAAATTCATTTCTTTTCTCTTGGGTGAGGGTCGACGAGCATGAGGGGAGAAAATGCCTTAGGATAATTTTTATTTTTTTCTTTTCTCTTTTGTTGATTTGCCTTGGACGATAGGTGGGAGGAAAGTTAAGTAAATGGCTTCCTCGGGAAGCCTACGGGCTCAAGTCTAAGGAAAGAAAGAAAAAGAAAAAGATTTAGTTGACTTGGTCAAGACTTATCACATAAGCTTGGGAGGAGAAGATGAAGACCTTTTTTTTTTTCTTTCTTGGTTGCTTCCTACGTAGGCTTGGAGGAGGAAAATAGCATTTTAGTCTTTGTTTCCTCCTTGCAACACAAGGAACCAAATGAATGGTGGAGATCTATCTACCTCAAGGGTAGTTTTCACCTACCAATCCAATGGTACAGAATAATTGGACAATTTTCTAAATAAATAAAATTAAAGGACTTAAGGATAAATATTTCAAAGTCTAAAAAATAACACCCTTGATTTATTTTTAAAAACCATATTTTAAAATAAAACATACTCCTCTTAAAATAAAATAATTGGAAGTAATAAAAATATCTTTATCTCAAAATATTTAACTTAAATAATTGATCAAATGAAATAAGAATCTACGTAGTAGGACTCGGGTATTACAACTTTACTCCATTAAAAACAATCTTGTCCTCGAGATTGAACGTACTTTAAAGAAAAAGGGTGGGATACTTTTCCCTCCTATCGTCCTCATGCTCCCACGTCGCCTCTTGTTCGGTGCGGTGGCTCTACAGCATTTTGACCATCGGGATGGTTCTACTGCAGAGCACTTGTACTTTCCGATCTAGGATTCGAACCAGTGCTTATTCATAGGAGAAATCATGCACATACTTTCGAAGCATTGAGATATGAAATACATCGTGCATAGCTGAGAACTGTGGTGGGAGTGCTACTCTGTTAGCCGCTGCTTCTATTCCAGAATCCTAAACGAGCCAATAAATATGAGAGTTAGCTTGCCTTTGTTTCTAAACCTCATCATCCCTTTCATGGGAGCTACTCTCAGAAATACTAATCCCCAGATTCTTTTGCACACTCCTCCAGAATGTTGATGTGAACTGTGAATTTCGATCTAACACGATTTTGGATGGAGTCCCACGTAGTTTGACTATCCCTCAGACATATAGTTCTGTCATTTTGCTCATCGAATAGGTCATCTGAATAGGGATGAAGTGAGCTATCTTAGACAACCTATCGACGATCACCCATGCTGAGTCTTGTCTGCTCGGGGTTTATCCTGTCACAAAGTCCATGTTAATCTTGTCCTATGGCCAAACTAGGATTGGCAATGGTTGTAGTGTTCCTAAAGACCTTTGATGCCCGGCCTTAACCATCAGGCACGTCAGACATTGGGCTACAAAATTAGCTACATCCATCTTCATTCTACTCCATCAGTAGTGTTGTCTCAAGTCTTGATACATCTTGGTACTACCCTGATGTATTGTGTATAAAGACTTGTGCGTCTTCCTCAGTAGTAAATCCCGTAATTCTTTCTTTGCTAGTACACCAGGTCTCCCCTTGAACCGTAGGGACCCATCTTCAGAAACCATAAAGTTGAGTTGCTTCCTTTCTGAAACCTCTGTCTCGATCTTCTGGAGGCTGACATCTTCACTTTAAGCAACTTTAAGGGGGTAGAGTTATAATACCCGAGTTCTACTACGTAGATCTTTACATCATTTTAATAATTCTTTAAGTTAAATATTTTGAGCTAAAATTTTTTATTACTTTTAATTATTTTATTTTAAGATGAATATGCTTTATTTTTTTAAAATAAGATTTATTAAAATAAATCAAGAGTATTATTTTCAAGATTTTGAAATATTTTCTCTTAAACCCTTTAATTTTATTTATTAAGGAAATGACCCAATTATTCTCTACCATTGGATTGGTAGGTGAAAAGCATCCTTGAAGTGGATAGATCTCCATCATCCATCTTCCAAACTTATGTGATAAGCTTTGACTAAAACAATTAAACCACTTATTCCTTTCACCCGTAGAATTCTAGGACAAGCCAATAAGCTTTTGCATCCATAGGCTTCTAAAGTAAGTCATTGAGCTCCTTACACCCGTAAGCTTCTTAAGGAAGCTATTGACTTCTTGTTCTCTTCCTAGCACCCATCAATTAAGGCCACAAAAGGAGAAAAGAAAAGACAAAACTAATCATAAGCATTTTTCCCCCCCAAACCCTTCGGCTACCCTTAGAAAAAGCAAGAAAAGAATTTCATCTTCTTCCCCACGCCATAGCCGATCCTCTCTTATTCTCATCTCTTTTGTTCTTCAAGAAACCAAACTTCTCCCATCTCCTTCAATCCAAGCATCCATTTCCCTTATTCTCAAGAAGAAAATAGCAAGATAAAACTATCCTTAATCATTCTCCTTTGTGTATTTCGAATTTAGCCATGGTTGATCAAGTGGGTTTTCTTTTGATGATTTGTGATGTTTCAGTTTTGGAGTTTAAAACAGTGATATTGTGTTGCTCTTCATCCACACGGCTATACCTCTATTTGGTCTTCCACTTGTGTTTTAAAATGAGCTAAGAGCTTAAAGTAAAAATCATAATTTGACTTATTTATTTTTAATATGATTTTGGAAGCCAATTTAAGTGTTTTAGCTTATGTTTTGATGTAGTTAATTTCCTATATTGCAACTAAATATGTATGCCCTGTTTTTTGCCCAAACCGAATAGTATTATAGTTGTTTTGATATGTATTATCCTATATTTTAAAAATACTATGTTGTTATTAAACTTGGTTTAATCATAGGTGATGATCAAAGTGATTTTAAATTACATATGTTGGTATCATGTGCCTTGAGTTGAGATTTTGTTGGTAATTTATTTTTAGGATACTAGAGGTTTGATTTAGAGGTTTTGCTTGATTCTATAATTTTATATATTGATTTTGAAGGATATTAAGTGAGTAAATCATAAGCTTAAAGTGTTTAAAGATTTTAAAGTTTTTTAATGGGTAACTTTGCTATACTTTATACTACTTTAAAATTTAATGGGGGGTTTTATCTAAACTAATTAAAGCACATTATTTAGCCTACTTGAGATGCCTAAATCTATTTCAAAGCTCATTATTGAGAACGTTCAGATTTTATCTCCTAATCTCCATAACCCAAAGTGAGCATTGAACCAAAGAAACCTTGCTTGAAACCTATGAATTCTTAACTATTTTTCATGTAAGCTTATAAAATAGTATTTCTATGGACAGTTAGCATGTCTTAATATTTAAGTTATTTCTCTTGTAAGTCGATATGAGGAGTAGTTATCGAATTAATGCAAAGCATAGAAGATACGTTAGATTGTAATATTGTGACTTTCTCTTTTAAAGGGAGGGCTAAAAAATATTGTATGAGTATTAACACGCTTATGTTATTTATTGGAATAGGATCTATATTAACGTTGGAAGTATTGAGGAGCATAGAGGTAAGTAACTATGACCATGCTTCTTACACCAAGTTCTTTTTATGAAAAAATGTGTCTCATTATAAATGTTCTTCTTAAAAAAAAGGTAACTGTATATAGTATATACAAACCCTTTCTTGATAGCCCATATTAAACACTCTATCGATTATAATTATGGGTATGAGTATAAGGTAATGCATGTACATAGATTCTAAGTCATGAGATTTCCATACATGTTCTCTCAATTAACTTATTGATTACACCTATATGTAGTATAATATGAAAATATATCTTATTCATAAAATTGCATATGCATTGAAGTAAGAAAGATAATAAAAATATTTTGATTGCAAAAGAAAGGAAATGAATAACTCATGCCTTATGCTTTAAGAGATGCCTTAAATGATGCGAATAAAGTATTTTAAAATGTCCCTATAAACCGATACTTTAAATGACGTGAATGAAACATTTTAAAATATCCCTATGAACTGATATTAAATTATCCCTATGAACTGACGCTTTATGGATGCCATGAAAAATAATGTTTAAGCTCATGCTTTTAAAATGATGTTTTTTCATGAATGTACTGTTAAATGAAAAGATGATGTTTAGGTTCATGCTTTTAAATTACGTTTTCTATGAATGAACTATTAAATGAAAATTACTGAAAAGAAATGACTGAAAGGATTGCCATGAATGAAAGAAATGAAGGACTAAATGAACGAACCTTTTATTGTATGAAAATATATAACGACTATATGAATGAAAATGTTACCAAAGAAATTAACATATTGTAATGTCGGGTAAGTAGTACTAGTAGTACACCCAGTGCTGCCCCCATGAAAGGGATTCCCAAACTGTAATCACGGGTGAAGTCCATATCTAAAGGAAGATCGGTAACCCCAATACACGAGACATAATAGTGTGTACAGGCCAATCAAAGTGAAACATAAAAGTATAATTATTTGTTAAAATGTTTATGCATGAAAATATAACTTATTTCTTAAACTGTTATGTATGAAAGCATTGTCAAGAATTAACAAAATGTTTATGTATGCATGTTTTCAAAAGAAAAGAATAGATGCTTAATACGTTCACTACATGATATACTACTTACTGAATATTCGACTCATTTTTGTTTTAAATATTTTAAACGTCTAAGTAATGATGAAAAGGCTGGGGAGCAAAATATTACTGCAGAGAGAGAGGGAGACGCTTAGGACCTTTCCTAACCAGAACAGTTATGTTTATGGATGATGAGTTATGTTTATTGATGTTGCTTTTATGTTGGGATGGAGTCTCTTCTTATTTTTTTGATTGTATGATGGACTCTGAGAGTCTCTTATGGGTGGATGTTTGAATAAAATGTCTATCAGGTATTCCCTTTATTAAATGAGAAATTTAAAGTACATAAGTGTCATGTCTATGCCGATCACATGTTACTAAAAAAAGAAAAAAAAATGAAAGGAAAAGACAGGCACGTACGGCGTGATCCCGTCCTTCCTAGGGCCCGGTTGTGAACCGTGTGGTTGTACTTAGGACAGAGTACCCATTATATATGGTGAATCCGTCCGGTACATGTGTCTCACCAAATTACACATGTACATTATCCCTTTATCACCTGAGACCAACATATAATACGTTAATCACTTGCTTGTGTAAACAAGCACTATACTCCGATACCAACCTTCTCTTAACCAGAATAGCATGACTATTCATGCTACCAGTCCCTTTTGACAGTTTATCTCAACACTTAACACAACAAGACTCTGTTCATAACCACGACTTACGTCACGTCATATAGTTCGAGATTACTCCCAAGCTACACCGTGACCGTGTCACGTCACCTGACATTTTGCTACACCATTTCTACGCCAACTCCTCACCTATCATAAGCACGACTGCTGGTAACCATGTCACTTCATGGCATTCCTAAGTCATGCTTCCGTTGCACACTTACACTTGTTCTTCTACTTCATCCATACTCACAACTATGAGTTAACTACACGGTGACACCCGTCACCTCAGTCTACAGACTACACCATAACTACTTCAGGTCACTATTCCACAGTTCCCGACACCACTCATTACGCTTTATGCCCATCGACCATAGAATCATCCTTATCTCTGCAACCATTGCATCTCATGGAGTACACTCCACGTGTACTCCCTTTACTCACTTTACGTCACACATAGTACACTCAGCGCGTACTCTTTCCCATTCCACAATACGCTAGGAGGGTATATTTTAAATATACTCTCATTATCTCACACTATGCCACGAGAGTACACACTCTTCCCAATCCACACGATGTCACGCCATGATTATAGCACAGTCCACAACACTGCACAACACAATTCCCAACTACTCTCCACACTTCACTATACAGAATGTCCAACACTTCACTACACAACACATCACAATACAGCGACCTTCACAATACTAATAGCACAGTCCATACCTAATAAACATCTAACATAAATAACGAGAGATAGAGGGTTATACCATCGACAGGATAACCCGTGCGTTGCTCACTGATCGTCACAATTGATGATGTCAGAAGGGTCATACGTACAATGGCTGCCTTGGCCATTAGAGGTGGCTAGAGGTGCTGGTCTAAGTGTAGGAGGGTCAGGTCGTAATTTTGGAGTGGTGGTCTCGTGGTGGTGCTGAGGTGACATTCGTCAGAGACACGGCGGCTCGTGGAGGAGCTATGGTCGTGGGTCTCGACATGGGAATCCGGAGGGAGGCTTGGCTGGTCATGACTGGCCATGGAGGAGCTGAGGGAGGTGCGGTGGAACTTGAGATGGCGCTGGGTGGCGCCACGGTGGTCTACGGCGGCGGATCTGAGCCGTAAAGTGGAGAGGAGCCGTGGGAGAGTGAGAGAGAGTGCGGGAGCTAGGTGGCTCGGCTGGACCTGGGAGTGGCTAGGGGAGGTCGCCGGTGGAAGGGGAAGCTCTTGGTGGTGGTGCAGTGGCCGTGGGAGGCGGAGCTCCGCCGTGGGTATGGAGAACCCGTGCGTCGAAGGAGCTCCGTGCGGCTGAGGAAGGGGCTATGGGCTTCGGACCAAGGGGAGGAGGAAGGGGAAGGGAAGGGGGAGCTCGTGGTGGTGCTCGGTGGGGCTGGAACCGGTGCACGGCGGCGCTAGGGCCGTCGGTGGCCTTGAAGCCGTGCGAAACCCATTTATGGGTTTCGTGCGTGCGTGCGACGGAAGGGGAGAGGGAGGTTGCCGTGGCTTGGGTTCCATGGTAGAGGTTCACCGGTGGGAGGGGAGGGTGTTGGTGGCGGTGTGGTGGCCTGGGTGGCCGCATACGGCGGTGGAAAGGGCTGCGCACGGTGAAACCGTGTGTGAGAGGTTGCGTCTGTGCGTGGGAGAGAGTGGCCGTGCGGTGGAGGCTGGCTTTGACGGTGGGAGGTCGCCGGTGTGAGGGGAAGCTGCCGGTGGTGGAGGTGAGATTTGGCGGCGTACGGTGGCGCCGGGCTGGGCTATGGAAGAATCGATGAGAGGGGGAGAGGCGTACGTTGTACGCATGAGAGGGAGGAGAGTGAGGGGAGGGAAAGGTGAGGAAAAAAGAGAGGGGTCTAAGTTTTAAATTAAAATTTTTAATCATGATCTCTTTATTTTAGGTTGTGTTTGGATGTTGAAGTGAGTTGAATTAAGTTGAGTTGAGATAATAAAATATTATTATAATATTATTTATTATTATTATTATTATTTTAGAATTTGAAAAAGTTGAATTGTTTATTATATTTTGTGTTGAGATTTGAAAAAGTTGTAATGATAAGTTGAGATGAGTTGAGAGGAATTGTGGTTCCAAACGAAGCCTTAGGATGTTCAAAATAATCTAACGAAAATTTTTTAATATTAATTTAAAAATGTGTAAATATTAATTTAATTAAAAATATTAAAAAAATTAAGATAAAATATTATTTAAATTAAATTTTAATTTATAAAATAATATTTATTTATCATTAATAAAATGATAAAGTCTTATTTAATATTTTTAAAGAATAAAATCATTCAATTTAATTAGAATTTTAAACATAATTTTAAATCACATAATATTTTAAATAACTGAAATCATTTTAATAAATGATATTAAAATGATTCACGACAATTATAATATTTTTAGAGCTCTTCAAAAATATTATAATTGTCTTATTTAAAATCAATCTTAGTTCAATAATATTGAAAATACTCCATATAAATATTTTCAGTACATTTAAAACACTGAGCATATTTTAGAAATCATATAGTATATTTGAAAACACAACATCGGGGTTCGGCATGCATAACGAGGCTTGCAGTCGTTAGAGAGAATGGGCAGACTGTTGCATAATTTACATCCTCAAAATTTACTTACATCAGAATGAATGAGTATACGTAAGAAGGAATGAGCAGGGTGTTACAATCTGTTTGGCAAATAAAAGTTGGAACAGGTCCGTAACCATTTGAACACTGAATGTGTATGTTTGGCAAATAAGAGTTCGAACGGGTTCATAACCATTTGAATGCGACTTTGCCAAACAAACCATGGCTGAGTCGACTTAGCACCAAACTTAAAACCCAACATTGCATCTTTTTAATCGGCCCAAATCACGTTGGAGTGGCTTCACTCCATCATTTATACACCCAAAAACTATTTGTGGCATAGTTGTGAATTTTGTACCCTACCGGTTGGTATGATTGAAATTTTTTGTACTGGTCGTCCAGTTGGTACAGGTACTATATCTATTTCGTATCGGTCTCAATTTCGGCCGATATTTCTGCCAGTGTCTTTTCTTTTTTTTTTTTCATTTTTTCAAATTACAAACTTATTTTTTAACCCTCAATTCAAATTAGACTATTTATAATTTATATATATATGTATTTATATATAATTTATTTATATATCGATTATTTCGAAATATTATCCTGAAACGCTATCTCGAAACGATATCGGTATTGAAATATTTCGTTCCAGTACCTTAACCGGTATAGCGTCCGGTACAGTATTCAAGATATTGATTTGTGGCAGCCAAAAAACACCAAAATGGGGTCAAATTGATTCACTTCATTGTTCACCATATTATTTCAAAAAACAATCAAATGATGAGTATATTAGGGGCATACCTCTTGGAAGTTAGAAAGTGGGCTTTCCACGGCAGAGTTAGTGGCGAAAATATGTAGATGACGACTGTGTCATGTTCGAACATTTCTCCAATATCGTATTTTTAATTTAAATCAGTTATGTATTATGAGTATCGTTTGAATGGACAATACTCAATTCGAACGATAAATTGCAATTTATAAATCTACGATAGCTTTTTACATTACAACGATTTAGCTTTCTATTCAAACACTATGTCCTTTTGAACATGATCAAATATATTCCGTAGTTCGAATCAAGTTTATGTACGCTTCAAATGGATTTGTGTTTGTTCGAACTGATTTCTTTCCTTTCAAACGGTTTTTTGGGACGAAAAATTTTTGTCTCTAAAAAAATGTCAGTTCAAATGCCTACGACTAGTTCCGCTCAATTTCATTCTTAAAAATCTTTTTTGAGATGAAAATCTAATTTCATCCAAAAAAAAACCTTTTGAGACAGGCTTCTTGGGATGACTTTGAGAAAAAAATATTTCATCTCAAAAATTTTTTTCAGACGTTTAGACAAATCATAAAAACTAATTCTTTTGTAGTGTTACTGTTAAATATTTAATTAAATAGAATATAATATAGAGTCAGGATTTGAATTCAAAATTTATACTCATATAATATGTGAAATTATCATTTATCATAAAAATTTAAAGTGATGAAAAATAATAAATTTTTATTATTTATTTGTTATTTTAACATTATTAATTATTTTGAAAGAAGATTGGGATCTATTTTAGAATGGACGGTCTAACATGTTCCGATGCTGCATGCATGCGCACTTGTAATATATTAGCTGTCAACTAAGGCCGCATTGACCGAATTCTTGGCCACCGAATAATTCTCCTCGACACAATTGTTCAAATAAAGAAATTAATAAAAAAAGAAATTGTTACTGTTACATATTCGCATTTGGCAGAATGACAAGATGAAGTCTCTTCTACAAGTCCGTACGTAGTTCTCCCTCTCAAACATTAGTGGGAGACCCTAAACCTCATACAACCAATCCTGCCTATATATAATATTACACTTCCCAACAAATGGTCCATATATTAGCTCATTTTTCTGAATTTCTCGGGAATGGTTGCCTGTCTCTCCCCTTTGTACCCTAAACAACCGTCACATTGAAGAGGGTTCTGATCTTCAACCGGCTTCTAAAATGGAAACAAAATCAGACACCATCATCATCTTCGACATTCAAACGAATAAGGATTCCATCCCTGACATCATCAAGAGGGCTCCTGCAAACGCGGGAGATCATGTGAAAAAGAAGCGCGGTCCAATGAACCTCCTCAGAGCAGCATCATTTATTTTCCGCAGGTCTAAGAAACCGAAACCCAGTCATGTGGATGTAGCCTCCAATGGGGCATCGAAGCTCCAGTCGCACGTTGATCAGGTGGCCCTGCCAGAGATGGTCTCGTCCCCGATGGTCGAACACTTCAAGGAATCATGTGGGTTCCTGTCACCCATGTCTCGATCCTGCTACGGCTCGGCCTCTTCGTGTTCTGAAGCCAGTACGAGCCGGCATGCATCCCCGGTTAACCTCCAGGAGCTCGACAGGAGCGAGGATATTGATCATGATGGTGCTGCTTACGTCAATTGCATTGGGGATGAGATGATCGACGCTAAGGCAGAGGTGTTCATTGCTCAATTCTACCAACAAATGAGGCTCCAACGCATGGACTCCATCGATCGTCGTTACCACGAGAGGACTCAGAGGTCAATAGGTTGAAGGGTGGAGAGAAAGAAACGCGCTTGGATGTGAAAGTTTGCTACTAATTGGTAGATCGAGTT
This sequence comes from Juglans regia, assembly GCF_001411555.2. Taxonomy (NCBI): domain Eukaryota; kingdom Viridiplantae; phylum Streptophyta; class Magnoliopsida; order Fagales; family Juglandaceae; genus Juglans; species Juglans regia. Next base: position 10,506,001 of record NC_049908.1, read on the forward strand.
CGAATGCATTATTTTCATCCTTCTCTGCTGCTTTATTTGTTTTTCATCATAGAAGACTGAAAGTTCATGGCCGGGCTGCCAACAATTATCAACATTATTCTTAATTATTAACATGATTTTGTCCTGCTTGTAGTTTTATTTTTTTTTTTCGGCATGCTTGTAGGTGCATGCTAATTTAATCGGAAAAAAAAAATACCGAGGGAGCAAAAAATACTGAAAATAGTCTAGGAAGAGCTAGCTGGTCTGGCCAGGTTGATTTGAATTGGCTTCATGTGTCCAATATTCCAGCTTCCAATCACAGATTTTTGTATTTGTGAGTTTCTAACTTCTTTCTACAGAATCCTTCTGAATGGTTATAACGAATCGGAAATTCATTAAAAAGATGGGGATCATGATCGTTCTGATTTTCTTTTTCTTTTTTTTTTTTGGGGGGCGGCGGGGGGGTTTTATTTGTGCATAGACATCACTACAAAAAAAAAGGATCATATGACGAATTATTTATAAAGAGAATGACTATTTATTATCAGAATGTTTTTCTTATACCGTCCACGTAACAATCAACGTATAGAACAGGAGGCAAATTAAGCAAGAAGAAAGAAAATATATTATGGAGGAAATGCAATTAATTAGTTAATACCTTTTGTTCTTATATATGTAACGTTGTTGCAACTACGACCACCAGCTAGTTGCGGAATCCCAAGTGCTCGAAGTGGAAGCCCGTTCAAAACTCATTGCGACATCGATCATTTAACCGTATCTTCTCTCCTTCCAATTACGTACTACTCTAAACTGGCTTTATTAATTAATTCTTTAATTCTATGCGAAGATCCGGGATTATGATGTCAACCGTATCTTCTCTCCTTTCACTTAGACGCTCTGCAAGGTAGACACCTGCCGTAGATTATGGTGTCAAGATCCGGGATCAACTCCCCCGGAAGAACCCACGCCAAAGCTGGATTCCGGCGCCATTCATCTAGCTAGCAACTAATATCTGATCAACAACGAAAAAGGGAAAGGGCACCACTCGACAAGAGCTGAAGTTGGCGGCGAAGAATATCGATGCAAATATATGGTGCAAACTGCTCACGGCCTCGGCCACCATATATATCGATAAACCGACCCAAAACCATCCATTTTTTCACACGGGAAAGATCAAATGGGGTGGCAAAAGATCAGTTTTTTTTTTTTTTTTAAATGCGCTCGCAGATGATCATCAGCTGGGATCAGGGGTTTTATATATAATAAGCGACCCAAAACCAAAAATTCATCGATCATGTGATTGATAAATTTGGAATAATTAACCTTTAAACGAGACTACAAGTGAACACACTTAATTTTTCTTATTATTTATTCTAAGTTTTCTATAAATTAATGTTCTCCACTGCTAAATATACAAATTAATCAGTTTAATCGATCTGTGAATGTTTCCAACCTTTTCCGTTGTGATCTTTCTAATCTATCTAACATGTTCCATCATATATATTGTTTTATATTAGACTATATATGGTACCAGATACTGGTCGCCTTTTTTAATGATTCTCCTGATGATCTAAATGACTTTCTGCTTCTACAACTCATAAAGCTGCACCATATATATATATACTTGCAAGGAACAAACTGGAAAAACCAACTTAATTGACTACTTGCAATCCAAATATAGGCCATTTTATTGGAGCTTGTCAACCAGCTTAAACCTTCAAATTCAAACTCTAAATTAATAATGCATATATATAAATATATACAACAAAGATTTTTTGAAAAGGGATCTGGTTTCATGCCTCAGGGTTCATCTAATCTAACTATTAACCAGACCCAGAGGGAGACAACTTTAGATGGAGATCGGCACCTAACTCCCCCTCTGGCAACTTACCAGCTGAGAATTCAGCCAACGACTGCGCATTAGAAGGAAACCGCACTGGGGTTGCCTCCAAAAATCGAGGAGGAAAAGATGAAATCCAAGGCGGCCGGAATGGATAAAAACTTGCATGTGCCGCCTGTGATCGCGACACCAAGCTGGTAGCGGCAGCGCTGCTAGTGCTAACGAATCCTCTTGAATAAATGGGCAGTACTGATGCTGATCTCACGGCGTGCGATGTTAGAATTGGCGCGCGCGCAGCTGCTATGAAGTACTGCCCATGATGACCACTGTGAAACTGGGAAGTACTACGCCTGGCTCTTTGGCGCTCTCGCTTGTGTGCATTTTGGTGGCCCCCTAATGCTTGGGAGTTGGCAAAAGCTCGACGGCAGTATTGACACAGGAATTTTTTTTGCTCCTGATCTTCAAAGTTCTCTCTCTTGACTGCAAATTCTTGGTGTTCCATCAATGGAAACCCGAATAATCTAAGTCTCGAAGTGGGATTTTCATTGGCCATGCTAGTGGATGACAAATTGGCCTGTTGGAATCGAGTTTTCAGCTGGCATGCAATTAGAGAGACTTTATCTGACATGCATTTTTTAGAAACCAAATGCCCTATTTTTATAGGAAATGGATTAATTTGTTTTTGGATTAAGAAACTTAAAACAAAAAACCAATTAAATCAAACTTTTGGCCTCATCGTTAACAAACAATGAACAGCAGGCAGGATAGGTCATTTCCTTAAGATAGGATTACATGTGGGAAGAGATTCTATCTGAAGTACTGATCTTTTTTCCCCTCAGGTAATGTCAGAAATGTATGGTAAGTTGTAAACTTTTTGAGGAAAAATTTTGTGTCATCTCTGAGCATTATTGCAAGATATGTCATTTCCTTAAAGATAGTTATTTTACTACAGTGCGTATTGAGCTCGCTGGTAGTACATATGCTAGCTTCACGTGGAGGTAGGCAGATCCTGACAACAGATGATGGTGAGATTTCATTAAAAAGAGCCCGAGAAGAACGGGAACTTATATACGGTCATTGTCCATTGCATGTTCTGAGAATTCTAGATCTACTGTTCATGTTATAAAAGGTTGTTCTAGCTAGATATATATGTGAAAGTATTCAATAATTCATGTATGGATTATTATTATTCTTTTTAATAGAATTGCATTGATTATGATATATCCTTTTTGATCTATTGTTATTTGAAAAATGCTATAGTTATAAAAAGATTTCATAAAAGTAAATTTATAAATTGACATAGTTCCATACGATACATTAGATTTATTTTACAAATTATATAAAAATAGTTTTATAATCTAATATAAGACTACATTTATTGATGTTGTAAAAATTGCACAACAGACCGGAAGTAGAGAAATAGTCATTCCCGATCCATTGAGTCAGACTAGGCTTTGAGAGGTATCGTTTGGAGCCTCCGGCAGTGTTCTGGTGCGGCTGTACAGTAGCAATGCGTACGTCTATGACGGTGAATGGAAACAAGTGCGGAGAAAATAAAGAGAGATGAACACAAGGATTTATGTGGTTCGGCACTAGGCTTACATATACGAGAATTTAGAGAGGAGAGTTTTCACTATAATGTGTTTGTTTACAGTCATTCGTGGTCCTTCATATCTCACTGTACAAAGAAAGCTAGAGATCCACTTATTAGAGAAGAAAATCTCTCTAGAGCATTCCTCTCTGGGGCTGAAGAAGTAGAAGTCGAGAGCTTGTTGTCGAAGAAGAAGAAGATCCTTTTAAAGCTGTCTGGTCTCTCCCCTTTTCCTAATCCCCCTACCATGAGATGACTTAACCCTTGGCGTGTCTAATTTGCTCTTCCTGACCTCTGACCCTGACACTTGCATGCTCCGGTGTCCCTCCTGACTCTTAAATTGTACCCATGTCTCTCCTTACACTTGCATATTTTTCCCGGCCTTGTCTTTCGTGATGGTTGTGATATTTTAATTATTTTATGGTTATCTAACCTATTGCAGGCGGTCGGGTCAATTCAATTAGTGAAATCACCATAAACATGCAGTAGCCAGGATTTGACAAATCCTCCTATACACCAGTGTTTTAAATTTCGTACCGTACCGGCCAGTACGGTCAAAATTTTTCGTTTCGGCCGTCCGGCCGGTACAGGTATTATATATGTTCCGTACCAGTTAAAATACCGGCCGTACCGGCCAGTACCGGCCATTTCGGACTCAATTTCGGCCAGAACCGGCCGATATTTCGGCCTGTATGTTTTTTTTTTTTTTTCATTTTTTCAAACTATAAATTTATTTTTTAACCCCTAATTTAGACTAAACTACTTATAATTTATATATATATGTATTTATATATAATTTATTTATATATAGACTATTATTTTGAAATATAATTTATATATATATTTATATATATAATTTATTTATATATCGACTATCCCGAAATGTTATCTCGAAACGCTATCCCGAAACGGTATCGATACCGAAATATTTCGTTCCAGTGCCTTAATCGGTACGACGTCCGGTACGGTATTCAAAACATTGCTATACACTATTGTAAAATAGTGAACAGAAGGCTAGGCATGTATACATAATGTATGTATGTGTAGGGGTGTAACCGATCCGGTCCGGTCCGGTTTTGGACAAAATCTAGGACCGAACCGGTATGTACCGGTTTTGTATTTTTCAAAACCGATTACGCACCGGTTACCCTCCTAAACCGGTACTTCCGGTTTTACCGGTTTCCGGTCCGGTCCGATCCGGTTTTTCGATTTTTTTAAAATGTAAGTTTCACAATTTATCATTATAAATTTGTTTATAAAAAAAAAAAACTAATTTAAAAAATATTGTTTTATACTTTTATTATAAGTTATTTATTAGTATTAGTTATAAACTATATATTTAATATTAGTATTAGTTATAAACTTTTAGTGATTTAGTATTAACATTTTATATAATAATTTATAAATTATAATAAGAAATTATTTCATATATAAATATATATAATTATATATAAAACTTTCACATAAAAAATTATAATTATACATAATATATAAAACTTATATATATTAATATATATATATAATATTTTGTATAAAACTTATATATACAATAATATAAATATTATTTTTATATTTTATTTTTATCAACCGGTCCAGTCCAGTCTGAAAAATCCTAAAACCGGAACTGGACTGGTTCAAAACCGGTAAAATCGGTCCGGACCGATTTTCCGGTTTCAACTTACACCCCTATGTATGTGTACATGTCTTCAAACAACTATTGTAGTGTATTTATATAAAGAATTAGGAATCGGAAGGAGAAGACCGCGTCTGGAAAGGGCTAATCATTAAAACATGCTTAGTGTTGATAAAAATCTTGGTTATAAACTTATAATTACATGAATAGATCGGTACTTGAATATACGATCTACAGCTTGGACGTACGTATATTTTTTGAAACTTTATTCCAACAACGACAAACATAAATTTAAATTTATAAACTAGAAATAAATAATTTAATTTTAATGCAATACCACAAATTTATTTTATAATATAAACAATTAAATCAATAATATAATGTATCATATTAATTAGTTACACACTTGCACTAATATATATACAAGATTGAGAATATGAGAAATGTAATTATTCATCCTATATATTTTATCATCTCTGACCAGATCTAACCCATTAAAGGGCAAGAGGCAAGTGGAAAAATAAAAAAAGGGACAAGATAAAAAGGAAGAGTAGGCTTCAAAGAAAAAGAGAGAACTGACAGAAAAAGGAGAAATGAGAGGAAGGGAGTCGGACATAAAATGTAGATGGTGATGTGACATAAGATTGGTATTCTTCACTCCCAAAGGCTATATAAACGGGATCTGAGAAATGAGAAATGAGGATTTCTTTCCAAGACGAAAGCAATTTCTTTTTCTTCAATCTCACGAGGCAAGATACCATTTTTTTATCTTCTTTGAGCTAAAGAGATCCCAACCCCCGCTGTATTGTACGTGAGATATGGTAGACTATGAGAGACTTTAAAATATTTTTATAATAGTGAATTTGCCTTCCAAATAATCCGTGGATATAGGTCCTGTACCTAACCACATAAATCTGTATGTGAACTCTCTATTTATATCTTCTATATTTATTTTCTATTCACTATCATAATGTATGTACGAGTACCGTACCACCGCTTCAGACCGCTGCTCCAGACCGCCATTGTGGGCTATGGACAACACCGATTGAGACCCAAGCCGCCATTATGGGCCGGGATGACTCTTTCTCCCATTTCGGCCTATGGGGAGATTTTATGCATTAACAATTAGCTTCATATGTGAGATTCGATTTTTTTTCTACACCATAAGTGGGAGAAGGAGGATTTACAGGCTTCTGAATTCATCTTTGAATGAGCATATTAGATTCCCTAATCTTTTCATCTATCATTAATTTTATCTCATTACCTTGAATAAAATTGCTGGAAAAAAAGAAAAAAGAAAAAAAGAGCAAGAAAGAGACTGGGTGAGATTTGAGTTTATGCATGCCATTGTGCACTAGGTGAGAACTAGGTACATCGGTGAGCACTATATACTTAAAGTACACTGTATGACACTGTGCACTTAAGTAAATGGCATGATACTGTATAATTAAGTAGATGACATGATACTGTGCATTTAACACATAAAACAAGCCCCAACTATGCATGGCGTGCACAATGTGTGATGGTTGCATGTTGCTCCGCACCCTGGAGGCTCACAGTGGCAGGTGCTACCCGCCGCCCATCAAAAGCGACTTCGTTTGTGTCCGAAAACTCCTCCGGGTGCCAAAAAGAGCTAGAAAAGGTAGTTCAGCCTAGCTCACTCCTTACAATGTCTTGGGACTAACTTCGATCCACCTCCAAGGCCAGACATGGTCATGGACTGCTGACACTTTTTGTTAGCTGCCAGTGTGGTCCCCGACCATAGGGGTTGTGCACACCTTTCACAGTGTGTTTAACGGGTGCATGTTGTTGTGTACCTAAAAGGGCTGACAACGTACAGCCGTATCGGATCACTACCAAGAGCTCCAAACTATAGGGTTGTACAGCAAACTGGAGAACCGACCGGAATCGACTCAGACCGGCCCGCCGAGCTCGGAACCGGCCAAAACCGGTCGACGTGCGGTACGAAATTGAGAAAACCGATATCGGCCAGTTTGGCGTCGGTTCGAACCTGGTTCAAAATTATTTTTTTTTATATACTCTGTACTTAAAACGACGCCGTTCTACTTAAGTTTAAGTGGAACGACGTCGTTTACTCCTATAGTTGTGTTTCAAACATAACTGAAACGATGCCGTTTGATAATAAATCAAACGGCGTGTTTTTATTTGTAACGTATTAAAAAACAAATAAGTAGAATGATGCCGTTTGGTTTAAACCAAACGGCGTCGTTTCGATATCAATCCGTCTTCTTCCTCGCGTCTTCTTTCTCGCGTCTCAGTTCTCATCCTCGCTCTCTCTCTCTCTTCTCTGCAACTCTCTCTCTCTCTAGTCTCTACTCTCTCGGATGAAGCTCGGTCTGAGAATCGATCGTGAACCGCCACAGAAATGAAGCATCGGCCGGGGTCGGCGTTTCTCCTCCCCATCGACCGGTTTCGGTCGGTTTTCTCTCCCAAAATTTAAGCGTCGGTCGGCGTCGGTTTTGCCCAAAAATCGCGCCGAAGGGGTCAGTTTTCACCCATACCAAACAATATCGATCGAGACCCAGCCTATCTCAGCGCATCCTTGATTTTTTTCCCTTTTAGACTGCGCATTTTTGGACGTTAACAAATAGGATACGAAAGAAAGAGATAAGGAGGTCCTAACAGCCACCCCCAAAATAACAGGAAAGTAGAGTGCAACCAAAAAAAGATTGAAAGGAGAGGAAACTAATTGAACCACAGGCATACTGGTTCTAATTTCTTGACTTTGAGATTGCTTGCTACCATGAGTATGCATGATTGCTTCTACATATTTCATCTACATTACAAGAAAAATAAATATTTGTGACGAATTATTTACAACGAAAATGACTATTTATGACAAGAACAAACTCATTTTTCTGTCAGAAAAGAATTATTTTCATAAAAAATAACTAACAACAAATAAACAATTTTCGTTTAATGCCTTGGTGTTTCAAGTGCAGTCCTCTAGTTTGAGACAATTGACAAAGATATTACTCGCTCCATGTTTTGATCTAGAAAAAAAGGTAGATTTGATCTCCAGAATGTCAGCAGTACGGAAGATGACTTATAATTAGATTCAAGAGCTATCATATGAGTAGAAACACTCTGTGTAACAACCAGGAACCCAGAAGGGAACAATACTCACTTCGAGGGTGAGGACCTTCAGAGAATAATAGGAAGAAGATGAAATTTCATTCAACAAAAGGCATAACCATATTGATACTCCTCACACGGAATAAGTATTTGACATTGTAACAATATTCTAGTAAAAAGACAATAAAGCCCTCAGGCAACAACCAATAGTATGTAAGAGATAATAAAGTCATATTCCCGGATTACATCTTCTATAACCGAGTCTTCAGCTTCACTTTATTGTGCTGGCATCATCTCAGCCTTTCCTCAGATCCATGGCTCAGAACACTCCAGCATCTAATCCTTCTAACCCTAGACGTGGCTCACATCATTTCGGTATTGCACTTCCACAAGCTTCCTTCCACTCCTTTCTTCCTGCATGCCGCTACTCTACACCCACCTTCACAGCCACCCCTGTTTAGATGTGTAACAGAGCCCCACCGATTTAAAACACCTTTCCCACAAGGTGTGGGTAGGAATTTCGCATCTTGTAGAACGATTCCCAGCTTGCATCTTCATCCTTTTGCCCCTGCCAACGGACTAGAACTTCTGTAACGGGTAAATATCCTTTCTTTTTCACTCTTCGCTCGAGTATAGCTTCGGGTTTTGGGCTTAAAATACCGTGTGCATCTACAGGTGGGAGATGGGCTATGGGTGTTTGACCTGGCCTTACACGTTTCTTCAGTAGGGAGATGTGAAAAATAGGGTGGATTTGTGATGAAGCTGGCAGATCCACTCGGTAGGCGACCTCACCGACGCGTTTAGTCACCTGGAAAGGCCCGCAGAAACGGGGAGACAATTTAGCATTTCTTCTTTGGGCGAGAGATTTCTGACGATACGGTTGTAGTTTCACAAAAACCCAGTCTCCAATATTCAAAGTTTTCTCCTTTCGCTTCAAGTCCACATATTTCTTCATTCTATCTTGGGATTTTTGCAGATTTTGTCTCAGTAGCTGTATGATTTGATCTTGGGACTAGAGGGAGGAATTCACAGCTTCAGCAAGGGAGGTGCCAGGCAGGTAGTTTACTAACTCGGGATGGAGGTAGCCGTATAAGGCTTGGAATGGAGCGAGTTGAGTCGAGGCATGTTTGTTGGTGTTATACCACCATTCGGCCAAAGGGATCCAAAGTGCCCAGTCTTTGGGACGATCACCCACAAAGCAGCGTAGGTAGTTTTCCAAGGCCTTATTAACAGCTTCAGTTTGGCCGTCAGTTTGGGGGTGGTATGCTGTTCTATAAGCTAGTTTAACTCCTTGTTGTTTAAACAACTCTCTCCAAAATTTGCTTGTGAAACTCTTGTCCCTGTCTGACACAATGGAATTGGGTAAGCCATGAAGACGGCAGATGTGTTTGATAAAAAGTTGGGATAAGGTGGATGCTGTATAAGAGTGGGATAAGGGAATAAAATGACTGTATTTAGTGAAACGGTCCACCACAACCCAAACACAGTCGTATCTCTGAGATAGGGGTAAACCTTTTACAAAATCCATGGTTATTTGAGTCCATGGTGTAGAAGGAATTTCAAGAGGTTGTAATAGGCCACTGGGTAAGGTGTTATCTGGTTTTACACACTGACAAACATCACACTGTCGAATAAACTCATTTACATCAGTCTTGAGGCCATGCCAAAAAAATTCCCTCCGCACCCTGTGTAGGGTCTTGTCAAACCCTGAATGACCTCCTGTTGGGCTGTTGGGAAGGGCCTCCAAAAGTTTCAACTTAAAGGGTGTCGAATTTGGTATAACAAGTCTGCTCTTATAGTACAAGAGCCCATTCCTCAGAGTGTAATGGGGGTTTAAGGCCCCTTGAGACAGCTACTGCAGGAGCTGCAGGAGCTTCTGAATATCCGTGTCAACAGAATAAAGATCTTGCAACTCATCAACTAATTCTAGAGTAGGGACTGAAACCATAGTTAGGGCCATAACTATTGGGGTACCCTCCTCCAATCGTCGTGATAGAGCATCTGCTGCTCGATTCTCCTTGCCTTGTTTATACTCGATCAAAAAATCATAACCCATTAACTTGGAGACCCATCGCTGCTGCATGGGTGTACCCACACACTGATCCAGCAAAAACTTTAAACTCTGCTGGTCCGTGTTCACCACAAACTGAGCTCCTAACAAGTATGGCCTCCACCTTTGTACTGCAGACACGAGTGCAAACAACTCCTTCTCATATGTCTACAATAACAAAGCCCTACCTTTAAGAGCCTGACTGTAAAATGCAATGGGATGTCCTTGTTGCAACAAAATAGCACCCACTGCTCTCCCCGAGGCATCGTACTCTATGTAAAAGGGAAGAGAAAAATTAGGTAGTGCCAGTACAGGTGGGTTCATGACTGCATCTTTCAACTGCACAAATGCTAACTCAGCCCCTGAATTCCAATTAAAACCATTCTTCTTTAAGAGGTCTGTCAAGGGGGCTGCAATTCCCCCATAGCCTTTGATAAAACGGCGGTAGTACCCGGTAAGGCCCAAAAAACCCCTCAATGATTTGAGATTCAATGTTCGCGGCCATTCAACCATGGCCCTTAATTTCTTGGGATCAGCCTTGACACCTTGGGCTGAGATGAGATGCCTTAAGTATGCTACTTCAGGGCTGCCAAAACTGCACTTCGATCTCTTGGCAAAGAGCTGGTGCTCCCTTAATATTTCCAAAGTCACGGCCAAATGTTGTAAGTGTTCCTCCTCCGTCTTGCTGTAAACTAATATGTCATCAAAAAACACAAAGATAAATTTCCTTAAATAAAAGTTTAAAAACAGTATTCATTAGACTTTGGAATGTAGAGGGGGCATTAGTCAAACCAAAGGGCATGACTAAAAACTCATAGTGGCCTTCGTGAGTACGAAAGGCTGTCTTGGGAATACCTTCTTGTCGCACTCTGATCTGGTGGTAACCAGATCGTAAATCCAGCTTTGAGAAAATTGTTGCCCCACACAGTTCATCTAGAAGTTCCTCCACCATAGGTATTGGGTATTTGTCCTTAACTGTCACCTTGTTAAGGGCTCGGTAGTCAACACAAAGCCTCCAGGACCCATCGGCCTTTCTTACCAACAAAACAGGGGATGAATAGGGGCTTTGGCTTGGTTGAATAACCCCTGTAGTCAGTAACTCCTTCACAATTTTTTCAATTTCATCTTTCTGAAAAAAAGGATAACGATAAGGTCTAACTGAGACAAGTTTGGCTCCAGGTTGTAACAAAATGGAGTGGTCGTGGGATCTATGGGGTGGTAGAGATTTGAGTTCCGAAAATATGTCCTAAAATTGATGTAATAATTGCTAGATGTGTGCAGATGGCCGCAGGTCAGTGATTGTTGTGGTACCTTCCAAAAGATGCAACACCACTCCTTTGTGCTCTAACTATTGCTGGCAGGTAATTTACCTTTCTCTATCAACTTGGAATTAATCAAGCCCTTGAGTGTTACTATTTTTCCTGCCACATCAAACTGCATTGTTAATTCTTGAAAATTCCACAAAATAGGGCCTATGGTTTGTAACCAAGCCACTCCCAACACCATGTCACAACCAGCTAAACTTAATATATAAGCTTCTGGTTCAATGTGGAGGCCCTGTACAAACAGAGGCACTTTTGGGACCCGAGCCTCACTACTCACCAAATCACCATTTGCCACTTTCACTTGAACCTTCACAGCTTCTTCCCGAGGTAACAGAGTTTTTTTTAACACTTCTGGATCTAAGAAATTGTGTGTACTGCCTGTGTCAATAAGTACCACAATCCAACAATTCGCAATCTTAGCCTTAAGGCGCATAGTCCTTGGGTTTACTGAGCCAGTAATGGCATGCAAAGATATTTCAGGGTTGCCCTTGGAACTACCAAAATCCACCACTACACTCTCTAGTTGTTTGTTATCTTCCTTTTCCTCCTCTTTTACTTCAGTTATGGGCTCGTCACAAATTTCTTCAATCAAATACAGTTTTGGCTTTTGACATTTGTGGCTTGGACTCCACTTAGATTCACAATAGTAACGAAGTCCTTTGTCTCTTGTCTCACGCATCTGGTTTTGACTAATTTTCTAGACTGGTAAGGTTCTTTGTGGTGGTTTGGGAAACTCAGGGTTTTTGAATGGTGGTTTAAGTAAACCAGGTTCTGGATTAGGGGAGAAAAACTTGGGAGGTCTTTTGGTGAGGTTAACTGTTTCTTCTTGGATTTTTGCGAGACTATAGGCAGTAAGGAGATTGTGGGGATTAAACATGCGAACATGAAGCCAGATTTCGTCACGAAGGCCGCTAAGGAAAAAACTCAATTTATAAGTCTCAGAAAGGCCACGTAACCTGTTTGAAAGAGTTTCAAATTGAGATTTATACTCCTCAACCGAACCTATTTGTTTTAGTCTAGTTAAAGTTTCCATCGGATCATCATAACAACTAGGACCAAAACGAATCAACAAGGCTTTCACAAACGAATCCCAATCACCCAACACTCATGATTCATCAAGGTCCTGAAACCATGTGAGTGCCTTTCCATGCATATGAAAAGAAGCTAATCTGAGACGCTATTGTGGTAAGGTATTATGGAATGAAAAGAACTGTGATACCTTATACAGCCCGCCATTTAGATCTTCCCCATTGAAGCTGGGAAAATCCAATTTGACCGAGCGTGTTGATATCTCACCAATAGGGACTAAAGGAAGTTGAGAATTATCTTGGTTACCTAATGAGGAATCCTCACGGTTTCTTTGCTTATTTTGTTTCTGCAGCTCTCTTGTCAACGCAGCCAGCTGCTAGTGGATGGCCTTCACATCAGCTTCCAGGGACATGTACTGTATTTTTGTGTTTTTGAATTGGGTCTCGGTTGATAGCTTAAGGGAATTTAATCCCTCGTTCAACTATGTAAGACGAGTACCCTCAGCCATTAGAGAATGGTTGAGTAAATGTAAATGTAATGGAGAATCGAAGGCTCTGGATACCACTTGTAACAACCAGGAACCCAGAAGGGAACAATACTCACTTCGAGGGTGAGGACCTCTAGAGAATAATATGAAGAAGATGAAATTTCATTCAACAAAAAGCATAACCATATTGATACTCCTCACACGAAATAAGTATATGACATCGTAACAATATTCTAGTAAAAAGACAATAAATCCCTCAGGCAACAACCAATAGTATGTAAGAGATAATAAAGTCATATTCCCGGATTACATCTTCTATAAACGAGTCTTCAGTTTCACTTTATTGTGCTAGCATCATCTCGGCCTTTCCTCAGATCCACAGCTCAGAACACTCCAGCATCTAATCCTTCTAACCCTAGACGTGGCTCACATCATTTCGGTATTGCACTTCCACAAGCTTCCTTCCACTCCTTTCTTCCTGCATGCCGCCGCTCTACACCCTCCTTCACAGCCACCCCTGTTTAGATGTGTAACACTCTGCTTAAAATTCATAGTGCTTAAGAAATTACACTTTGATTTATATATATATAATTATTATCTTTGTTTTTTTTTTTTCCCTTTTTGTCGAAACAACTCATCCATGGCCAAAACAATAAGTTTCTATTAATTTTCGATTAAAAAACTATGTTTCAATTTGCGAACATCAAATCATCCTTTTCAAATATACATTAATTAGGCCATGTTTGGATAATTAATTTCAACTTTAAAAAAAAAAACGTAAAAACTATTTTAGCCTCAAACCAGACATCTTTCAATTTTAAAAAAAAATATCATTTCAACTTTTCATCCAATCATTTGTCTATATCTCATTGAAAAGTTAAATATACAAAAAATAAATAATAAAAAAAAAACCACGGCAGGCAGCACATCGCCACACCTTGCTTGACCACCACCTCCCTCGGTCGCGATTTCCTTGGACACAAAAGATAGCACAATCGCGTGAAACTCACAGTGGAGGGCAATGAACCCGCCACCCAAGGGAGGCTGCGGCAAGTGCTGGGCTAGCCCAATCCCCGTGGAGAGCAGTCCAGTCGAAACACATGACACGGCAGGCTGCCCCGACGAGACACCAAAAAGACATCACTAGACCACAGAGAACTCCCTCGCCCACAGAGAATTTCCTTGCACACAAGTGTTTCTCGCCCATGACCAAGTTAAGCTGCCAGTGTCAACCGTCTAGACCGTTGGCGTTTTCTACCACCGACATGGAGCCTCACGACGTGAAGGCTCACCACTACCTTGGGCAGTCAACCGCCAGGAAGCTTGGTGGCGGTGAACACTGTACGTGCCTAACTTGCACCATGAGCCTGATAGAACACCACGCACACTATAGTCATGCACATGAGTTGAAACACCACCTTCATGGCAGCAAACATCTAGCCAATCTCACACCGGGTAGTAACTAGCCGTCCCTATGGCGGGCAACAACCTTTACTCGACCCTACACAGCTGCTTGGTTACCTAAGCTAGCCCAGCATGGTTACCTAAGCTAGCCCAGCACACGGCACGTAATATGGGCCATGCAACGTGCACCTCTAAACATGATTCCTCACAATTGCCACACTTGTCGGAACGAAAATAGGAGAAGCATTGGATAGCCTACTACAACTAAAGCCACGTGTTTGTGTGTGGACCCCAAACATGAAGATAGAAATAAAGCCATTTGATTGCCAGTAGTAATCGACTAGGAGTCTCAATTCGAGCAAACAAAGTGAAAAGAATACGCATACCACAAAAAACAACCAGCAACGGATGATCTCAGTCGAGCAAAAATTGGAAACAACGATTTAATTACTCTAGTTTGTCTCTCTCAAGCTAGCATTTTGAACTTCATTTTTATTATAAGATTTGATTTTTTGAGGGTTTTTTTCCATAAAAAAAAAAAAAAAAAAACTCCTCAAAGTTCCACGAGAATACCAATGTCGGCACACCCTGGTCTTCATCATTGCCCAAGCAAGGCTGCCCACAGGTCTCACCTCTGCACCTCAAGCCTTCACCACACTAGTGAAATGACTCAGATTTGTAAATCTCAAACTTGTAATTTAGATTATCTACACTAACCTGTTTGCTTTTTCGAATGGTCAAGATCTGTCACCCACCATAGATGTTTGATCGAGCCATCTCTCACAATAGCAACAAAGTCAATGCTCCGCGCTCGCACCAGTGAACAATGAAGGGAACACCTCCCCTAAGTGTCATATCTTCCCTAGCCTCAAAGCGGTTGAGCATATCTCCTGCCAAAGTAGCAAAGTGGATGCTTTACGCTTGCATCAACGAACAACAGAGGGAACACCTCTCATAAGTGTTCCATCTCTCCTCGCCTCAACACGACTGAGCACATCTCTTGCCAAAGCAGCAAATTTGATGCTCCACGCTCGCACCTGGTGAACAAAGGTGGGAACAACTCTCCTAAGTGTCCCATTTATCCTTACCAACTAGCGTGGATCTCTCGCCTGGTTATCTAAGCCAATACTCCACACTCACACTAGACAAATAAAGGAGGGAACACCTCTCCTAACTACCCAGCGCGATCCAGCTCATCTCTCACTTATTTATCTAAGTAGTCGATGCATTGCACTCGCACTCAGAGAACAAAGGAAGGAACACATCTCCTAAGTGTCTCATCTCTCCTCCCCACCTAGTGTGGTCGAGCACATCTCTCGCATGGTTATCTAAGCCGATGCGCCACACTCGCACATGTGAACAATGGAGGGAACACCTCTCCTAAGTGTCACGTCTCTTCTTGCCTCAACGCGGTTGAGCACATCTCCTACCTAGTGTCTTCTCTAGCCAAAATGTCGACACTCATGCCAAAGTCGTCGCCAGCGAGTTTCCTTCGGGATTGAGCTTTTGAGCTCCACAACTGTCTCACGTGGGTTACCTTCAAAAATGAGTCGATGAGCTTGGCAACTGCCTGAGATGGACCTAAGGGGTCGACAGGCTCCCATGATCGCTTATTGCGGGCTACTACAAACAAACTTTAGCCCTAACACTAATAGAAAATCATATCAAGGGTCAAAAACTCAACTACTACCAACAATGGAAAAAACGATAGAGAGAATGACACTTTTTGCTAACGATAAACGTTCAGATGGTTGCACCCTCAAAAGCCCTTACTAGGAATTTCCCAGGTCTTCTCAAGCTCCGCGCTCGCCACTAATGCGGTTGAGTCCATCTTCCGCCTATGTCTCTAAGCCCAAGTCCATCTTCCGCCTATCTCTCAAAGCCAAGGTCCTTGATCAAGCCATCTCCTGCCTAGCTCTCCAAGCCAAACTTCGTGCTCATACCTAACATGGTCGAGTCATCTCCTGCCTAGTTCCCCAAGCCAAGCTTCGTGCTCAGATTTCTTCATTGTTTAGCACAAATAAACAGAAAACTAGGGACCAGTTCTTAGAATTTATTTTTTTGCAGTGTTTCACAAACTATCTCTATCGTTGCTTGACTTGAAGATTCTTAAGGCCTTCTTATTGAGCAAATTGACCTTAAAAATCATGGACATACTGAAGGAGATAAAACTAGTAGGCTCAGATATACCAGACCTAACCCATCAAAGGGGCATCATCAGGAGATAAATGGGAAAATGAAGAAAGGGGACATGACAAAGGAAAAGCAGGATGTCAGACAAAAAAAGAGAAATGGAGGGAAAAAGGAGAAAGGAAATTAAGGAGGTCAGACATGAAAAGCAAAAGGTGAGGTGACATAAGGATGGTGTTCTCCACTCCCAAGGGCTATATAATAGGGATTTGAGATCTGCGAAATGGGGACTTCAGGCCAAGACGAAAGCAGTTTCTTCTTCTTCAATCTCACAAGGCGAGATGCCATTTTTATCTTCTCTCAGTTAAAGGGGTCCCGACCCTCACTGTATTGTGAGATATGAGAGACTGCAAAACACTTTTATAATAGTTTGTTTGCCCTCCAAACAACCCGTGGACGTAGACTCTATGTCAAACCATGTAAATCTGTATGTGTCCCTCTCTATTTATATCTTCTGTATTTATTTTCTATTCACTGTTATGGATGTACATATGGATACTGTACCACCGCTCTGGATCGCCATCATAGGCCGTTGATGACTATTTCTCTCATTCCGGTCCGTGGAGAGATTTTATGCATTAACATCCCGTTTTCTTTTTTGATTTAAAACATTTTAGGCGATAATATATTTAAGTGATAGGCACACAATATTATCTAAAACATATGATATCAGTAGATTATAATTAAAAGGATACAATTTTAATTGAAATGTAATGTAGTATGAGAGCAAAAGAAGGTATTTACAAAAACAGTATCTGAGTTTTGACATTATTATAAGAGAAATGTTATTTAGAGTTCTAGGTTGTGCAAGACTCGCTTACTCTCATTGGAAAAAGTCAGTACATGTAGGATTTATATGAAAAAATTATTTTTTTAATAGTGGACCTCAATTTATTTTTTCAAAATAACTACATGATGCTTACACATCTTAAAACTTTATCTAGCATTACTCTACCGTCACTCTTATATATGTTAGTAAGATTATAATTTGGAAAATGATAAGGATCCCGTTCCAAATTTGTTTTATTTCTTAGTATTTTTATGTAGTGATTAAGAAAATATTGTTTAATAATATTATGAATTTTCTTCTTTTTTTTTTAAATATTTATAAGTGTTAAAAAAAATGTAAAAAAAAAAAAGTTTTATTTTCTTGATCACTACATAAAAAACAATTAAAAAAAAGAAAGAAACGAGATACTTGAACAGGATCCTCTAGCGAGATCCCTAGTCTTCTATTGACTGACGTGTCACGTTAACGTTACATGTCAACCAATTAAAGATTCTTTCATGATAGAATATGCTATATGACAATCTTCCTTTAATTTTAAAAAGAAAGGTTAACAAATGTATCTAATTAATAATTTTTTAAAATTGAAGTATTAATATTATAAAAGTTAAAAATTTAATCCTTAAATTATAACTATAAGCGAAAAAATTTAAATACTAATGCTTTCAATTAAACAAAATAAAAACATTATGGACAGAATAAGGTGCAAAACTACGAAAGCAAAGGTTAGAAATCGGATAGAAATCTATAATTAGTGTCGTACTTTGCATACCATAGTTGTCATCTCAGTGAAACACGTGTCGGCGTTAGACAACCTTATCGATGGTACTGGCTGTCGAGTGTCGATCACTAAGGGGTGCATGCACTTACCCACGTCCTTCGGCCGTCGTACGTGATGGGTTTCAATGACAACAAAAGTGTCTCCCAATATTCAAACGCATCGACCCTCCCGTTTTTAAGAGAAACGAACGCTTACATAATTCTTTTCAACTTTTTTTTTTTTTTTTTATATATGTATAATTATACTGTAAACAAAAAATATTTTTATAAAAGAATTTATAAAAATAATATCATTTTATAAACTATATTTATTTTAAAACATGATTACAAAAATACAACTAATATTATATACAATCTTAATATACCATAGTTGCGTGTACTCAATTTAGAAAAAAAAAAGAAGATTTATTATTAAAAAATTAATTTTTTTTAAAGCTTAAATTTATCTATATTTTTTTAAAAAAAGTATAAAATTCATCCGCTCTAAAACTATAAATATATTGTCATTTCTCGATTAATATATTGTTAATTACACATGAAATATCATAAAAGATCTATTAAAAATATTGTCGATGATATATATATTTAAGTGATATTGGTGTACCTGTGTTTTTCAGATAACTTGTCCTGGGGAAAGAAAATGATAGTACAGGAAGCCCAAGACAGACGGAAAAAAATACAGAGATGATGAGAGGAGAGAAATTAAAATCTCTGAAATATTTTTTTGCAATAATATCTGGGAGTGGTAGAAACGCTTGATCAGTAACCAGTACTTATACGAGATATTTTCCTCTCTTTTTCTCCTAATTCCATTTTCCGAGGATTACAAATTCTGGGCTTGGATTGAGGATATGTATTGGGAGTCCTGAAATATTCCGTTCTTTAATTTCTAGTTCACTTTTATATGTATTATTCTCTCGTCTATTCTCTTTCATTCTCTCATTTCTAGTCTCAGATGGAGACGAGAGAAGATAAAGGCGTCTATAGATCATGAAAATCATGTGCATGCATGGTTCATGTAAATTAATAGAATATATCTTTTGGTGAAGAAGTAGTACTACTGCCTCAAAAAAAATTCAAAAATAGAACATGGAGTCGCAAATCTTCGACCTTCACCTATGTCTATAGATGTTAGGGTTCATGGTCCATGCATCTGTCTAATTATCAAGTATTACCGTGCTCTGAAAATTAAATCATAGCGGTAAAAGTACTGTCCAGTTAAATTGGAATTGCAGTAATTAAATTAATGTTGGGACACACTAAAAATCAAGCCTATGAAGGTCATCTAGCTAGTCAAATTCTTATATGTCTAAATTAGACGACCTCAAATAAAAGAAATAAATTATACAAAAAATAAGCCATGCAATATTTATTACTCATTTAATGGTTTCTTATATTCACAACAAGTGTATTTCTTTCTTTAAACTTCCAAATTCAAACAAGAATTTGAAATGATTTTTCTTTTTTTTTAGTAATATTACTCTTACACACCTTTAGTACTACTACTTTACTAACTAGTTATTTTTTTCCTTTTACTATTTAAATTTGGAATAAAATTACAGAATATGACATTATTGCATAATATAGAAGAAAATAAATTCAATCAACCAACGTAATATGTAATTTATTTCAAAATCAATTCAATCTTATAATAAAGATTGACTCAAAGAGCAAAAGGTCAAATTTTATAAAATTGAATTTTTTATTTATTAAATTACGTGATTATATTAGTTGATTAAATTTACTTTCTTTTATATTATATAAGAAGATCATGATGTTATGAGATTTTTAATCTAGATTCAAAGAGTAAAAGAAAAAAACAGTAAATAATAAAACATAAATAAAGGAGAAGTAAAGATATCATTATTATTATTATTATTATTATTATTTTTTTTTAGCAGTGTGCCCATGTGCTCGCTTCCTTCCTCGAGTACATTAATAATGCTATCCATAAAATAGTTGGGATATCTTTAGGAAACTGATCTATGGAGAATCAAACAAGCAAGCTAGGCTCCACCTCCACGAACACTCTTAAATATATGGTGTCCAATCGTCGTTCCCCTCCATTAATTGTTTGGAATCAGGCATGCATGCATGCATGCATGCACTCGGACAAAATTCATTGAGTTGCCAATTAATCGGCCCTACTTCTACTTGGATCGATGTATTCTAGTACGTACTACCATATTAATCCTACCACTCACACGTTTGATCAACCTCGATCATTGTTCGATTATATATATATGGAGAGATGATTAAAGTACGCAAATCGGCCCACTCCTTGAGACTCGAGTGCTTTTTTCATGGGTTTTGGTCTCCTGATCTTATCTTTAGTGTGTTCTTTTACTTTATGTGAAACCGAAGCAAAAGCTAGCTCCATCATAATTCTTTGAAGGAAACCCTCTTTGGCGAACTTCAGACGGTGACTAGCTAGCAAGCTTCTCCCCTCATCCATCAGATCCGTTACGTTCGCATTATTAATTAATGTACGATGGCAAGGCATGCATGCATTTCTAGTACTCTATATAATTGTGTGATTTTCGACTCTGGTACGGTAGACATATGCATGCAGCTCGTTTTCTCTACAGCTATATTTTTTTTAGATGTATACAACTATGTCGAGATTAATGCAGAATCCTTGGAGCTGTTTCGTATATATAATATACGTACCTGTCCTAATTCTATATGAGAAGGGACGACTTAGGTCGGCCTGTGTCATACACAATATATATATAATTAATATAATTGACAAAAGGATTAACATGCATGACCATGCATACATATATCGATCATGACTAGCTACATGTCTGCATGTGGACTACTTCTCTATCATGGTACCGCGTGTAGGTCAACCCATACACACCATTAATGGCATGTTCAAGTTGGTGCACATCTAATCGATCACCAGCTTCTACTATGCAATCTCATTTTGTCCATTCATTTTGATCGTTCATATATTTATTATTTTTTTTATATTTTTTTTCTTTTATTTACTTATTAAAGAAATGACTATTAATGTATTGATATTTTTTTATATTTTTAAAAATATTAAAAAATATATGAATAAGAAAAAAAAAATTGAAATAGAGAATTTGGCCTAGGGGCACCCTAGCATGACTCAATATTTAATGCTAGAATCTAAAATGTTCACGCTCAACATTTAACATCGTACGTATATATATATATATATGATTTAAATATTACATCTATCATTCTCTAAAATGTAGAAAGAGTAATGCTATATAATAGATATTTATATATATATATATATATATATATATATATATATATATTAGGGCAGAATCTATTAGACGAATTAGGCAATTGTCTAAGGCCTCTACTGAAAGAAGGCCCTTAAAAAAAGTCTAAAAGTATAATTTTTTTAAAAGAAAAAATATATCTAATTAAAAAAATTAATTTACCCAATAAGATAATGTCAAAAGTATTAAATAGATATTACGTCATTATTAGTTTTAAAAGTATCACATAATAATTATTTCAAGTACTCTACTTCTAAGAATATACTTTTCTTTTATCATTATTAGTTTAATATATAATGTAAAAATTATAAATATTAAAATCTAATTTTCGAGTGTTCATAAAATTTTTTTGCATGATCATTTGAAAAGGCAAGGGCCTACTTTTTCTCGAATGTGTAGGTTATTTATAGAACTTTATTGAAAATAACGATTATAATTGCTTTCATGGCTCTTTTATACATTAAGAATATCTCAGAATATTTGTTAATAGTAGTGAAATAGTTTGAGTTAAGATGTTTTATTAAATTTAGAGAAATGAGAGAAAAAAGTTGAATTTGAGAATATCTAAGAACAGTTATGTTTCCAAACAGCCCTTTAAGTCTAAGTACATCTTATAAAACTAGATTTGCTAAATTCTCTAAATCGACAATTTTCTAATAAAGATTAAGTCGGTTATTAGCTGAAAAGATAGTATAAAACCTTAATCAATAATTTTACTTGGCAAACGATTGGAATTATTTTTAAATAAAAATGGAATGTAAAAATTAAAGTGAAAATAATTTTATTTAATTTTACTTTCCTCGATAAAAATCTTAACCTTAATTAGGCCACCGAATCTATTGAGCCAGCCTGATATATACATATACACACACGCACACTACACTAGTAGATCACTTTATAAATGTAGTACTTTCCAATATCACGCTTAGATCATATTTAAAAAAAAAAAAAAAATCTAAGACTGTAATGGGGCAATATATATATATATATATCACCTGATCATTATCTATAAAATAGTAGGGTAAGAGTGAGATAATTTAGACTGTTTAATATATAAAATTTTTCATTATTATTTGATTTATGCAAAAAAGCAAAACAATGCATCAACATGGATTCTTTGAGAATTACAACTAAGGTTGGCTCTCTGGTTAATATAGGTCAGCATTATTATTTCCTAGCTGTAACTCATCATCATAAGATCGCGTACGTACGTACATTATGTATTCTTGATGTCCGACAGATTCCCCACATTTCATGTGACCTGTGTTCACGTCGTTAGTACAATACATGATACTAAGACAGTCATAGGGCCTACCTTGTTTTTGCACTTTTGAATAAGGGTCTGTACGTAGCAATAGCATGTTCGTAACTCTTACCTGCCGATCATCAGGCTGTCTTGGCTATATAGGAGAAAGACTAGTAAATACTATTTAAAAGTCTTGATACCCTACATTATTTATTTTGTATAATTTGATTTATGCCGCGTGATTAATAACATACGATGTAAATGCTTTTAAATATAATTATTTATATGAGAAATGTCAAGCGTATTAAAAGAATAAAAAAATGATACTTTCACGTGGCAATATATAGTTAATTTTTTGTAAAATTTTTGCATTATATATATAAATATATGTGTATATATATAATGGTAATCATGTATTTGTGATTTCAGTTTCTAAACAATCACAAATTATCAGTCGTATATCGAAAATAAGATCAAAATGGCATAAATAGACATACCATTAGCTCATCTTTGAGAATTATAAAGATCTTCGAGCTCCAAAACACAGAGTGGGAGAGAGATAGTACTTATATCGGTGGGTTATCATGTTGGAAACCGTAGAAAGTGAGGTTATACAAAGTTTGCAGCAAAAATGTCACGATATGAGTCCATTAATGTAAGAGAAATACTATAATTATAAAGAAATTCTATAAAAATAAATTCACAAACTGACATAACTTTATATAATACGTTAGAATTACTTTATAATAAAAGTAATTTTACAATCTAAGATACAACATCAAGTCATGTCATTTTGTTAATTTATTTTTTATAGAATCTCTTTGTAATTGAAATATTTATGATTCTTTAATCGCACTAATCAAAATCTGATGAATGGTGCCTTTAAACTTGGTTAGAAGAAAATTCGACAAATTGAGAGCAAAAATGTCAGCCGGCTACAGAAGAGGTCCAGCACTGCAGAAATTGGGTACTCAATCTTCACAAAGAAGTCCAAGCCCAATACATCATACATTTCAGACCAACAACTTATAATTAGTTCCACACATCCCATGCCAGCACTCGGAGTCGGGGCAGGTCTTGTTCTCTCTCTGCGGCATGACTTCTGTCTAAGATCATAATATAACCTTAATAACCTTAATTAAGTTAAAATGACTATTGAGGACAACTGCCAAAATTAAGTTAAAACAAATTAACTTAATAACCTTCCTACAATAATGGAATACCCTAAGGACTAAGGAATAACCTTCTTGTCCCTTCTAATGGATTTATGTCTCGTTTGTTTTCATAAATAAGATGAGATGATTTGAGATAAAAGTTGAAAGTTGAATAAAATATTGTTAAAATATATTTTTTTAATATTATTTCTGTTTTAGGATTTGAAAAAATTGAATTTTTTATTTTATTTTATGTGAAAATGTGAAAAAAGTTATAATAATTAGATGAGATGAGATAAAAAATTTTATACAAATGAACAAGTTAGCTTCTGTTAGAGCCTTGAAGGTGTTGTCAGTTTTGCACTCATACATTGGAAGCTTAATGGGTGGAGGGATATAAATTAAATAATTAAAGTTATATATTATTGACTCCATATTTTACCTTTATTTAATTAAATATTTTTCATCTAGAACAGTTATTAATGAAAGAGATGCTTTTACAAACCTCCCTCCACCGCTTGGGTATTTCTTTCCGTTCATTGGCCAGAGCGGGGTTGGAGCTTCGGTTCCACCCACCCTCCCCCTATCCATCATTCACCAAACCTATTTTACGATTATTTTCCTTGTTTTTCTTTAGTTTTCTGTCTATAGCACCTAAATATGCCAATATGCTATCTTCTAACCTCCTTCAACAGACATGCGCCCCACTACCAGATTCTCCAGCCGTCAATCTACCAAAAGGGAGAAGAAAACAGGGCAAAAGTACAGTGTGTACGTCTCATGTGTGGCATATTTACACAAGTTCAAAACAAAATGGTCATATGCATGACAAAGAAAATAGAAATTACATGTAAGAAATAAAAATTAAGCCTAAACAGATTAGTCATCAAGAAGTTCCAATTTTCATATTTTTAGACCCAATATTTACATCTAAAATATAAATACATTTTTATCGTTTCTCAATTAAATACGAATTTCTCTATGCTTTCATCAAATACCTTATAGGCATATGCACGTTAAAAAAACTAGAAATTATAGATAGAAAAAAAGAATTGTAACTAAACAAAATTGCCAAAAAATTTAGAGTTTGATACTTTGAGACCCAATAATTACATGTAAAAAATAATTATATAAATTGATAAGAGGATATGCATATGCATCACAAAGAAAGTGGAAATTACAGATAAGCAAAAGAATATTAGGCCTAAACAGATTACTCACCAATATTTACACACAATTAAAGTAAATAACAAAGAAAAATGTAAAATATTTATATAGACAAATCTAAATCTCATGAAATTGTAGAATTGTAAATAATAGAGTAAAAATAATATTTAGCCATGTACATCGATGGGTCTAAATTTCAGATCTAAATTAAAACTTCTCAAATGTAAACTAAAACTAAAATTAAAACTTCTAAACTAAAACTTCTCAAATGTAAACTAAAATGTGTACATGTCTCGAAGCTTCTAAAGATTAAAAAAAAAAAAAAAAAAACGCTGTCAAAAGAATTTCTAAGATATGTAGATGTAAAGAGGGAAAGTTCTAAAAAATTGAAGATTTCTCAAGAATCACATCTTTTTTCATAGCTAAAACTGAGAACTTTTTCTAGAAAATAATTTAAAAAAAAAATTAGAAAGTAAAAATTCTAGATGTGAACAATACACAAGAAAAAATAGATCTAGGTAAATAGATCGACAGATCTAAAGTAGAACCTCTCGTATCTAGACTAAAACGTCCTGCCAAAGTTTGCAAAGAACAAAAAAATCTTTTTCCCAAAAAATAAAAGGTGAAAACCGTAGATCTGAATAGTACATAACAATAAATAGATCTTCAAACTTATAAGACCTACACTAAAACATGTTCATCTGTTCAAGTTTACAAACAACAACAATTTTTTAAAAAACAAAAAACTAGAAAATAAACATCTTAGATATGAAAAATACACAAGAAAAAATAGATCTAGGTAAATAGATTGACAGATCTAAAGTACAACCTCTCATATTTAGACTAAACCGTCTACATCTGTCAAAGTTGGCGAAGAACAATTTTTTTTTTCTTCAAAACTAAAAGGTCAAAATCGTAGATCTAAACAATATATAAAAATAAATAGATCTTCAAACTTCTCAAATCTAGACTAGAAGGTGTAGATCTGTTGAACTTCAGACAAACAAGAAAGAAAGTTTTACCCATACACAGCGAAACCCAACGGATCCAATCTTTCTGCTGTTTGTTCGAGGACCAAAAACATGGAACTTAAAGAATGAGCTTTCAAGAGAACCAGAGACAGAAAGAGAGAAAAAAATGGAAAATATAAAAATATCATGCGGTTGAGAGGAAAGCGAAACTATTGTGTGTGCCGTGGTGGTGAGGATGTGAGACAGAACGAGGAAGAGAAAGAATGGAAAAATCGGGAAACCATGAGAACGAAGAAGCCTCTAGAATGTGCTTCTTAGGGGAGAGAGAGATAGAGAGAGAGAGAGAGAGAGGAAATGAAAATGTTGGTGCCAATAGAAGAATAAATAGAGGAGAAGTAGGGTTATTTTTCCCTTAAATAGCGCTGTATAGAGGTATGGATTTAGGGTTTGGAAATGGGCTAGGTAATTTTGGGTACACATAAATTGGGCCCAACTTTTTTTTTGGGCTTGAAATGTGAAAAAGTCTCATTGTTATGTGTCTGTGGACTTATTTTTATTTAAAATTTTTCACTTAATATACGAATTGCACATAAAATTGTATTAAAAATTAAAAATATAATTAAATAATAATCACAACATTTAAGTGGTTATACATTTTATAATATCTTATGGTTTGTTTATATCCTTAAAATTTAGATAAACTCACATATCTATTAAATTACTTAATGTGTTTGATATAGTTTGATATAGTATGATTTTTTGATAAACAAGCTTGATAATTAAAAAAGCTATTATTCATATTGATTAATATAAGAAAACAATATATAAAGACATAAAGAAGAAAACAACCAAATTTTCAGGCCTAAAAAAAAATCAGATCATTTTCTGCAGTACTATATTGTATTTAACTTTGAATTTTATAAATATCCATTACATCTATTGTATTTATCATTATTTTTAATGTGCGATTATAGTGTCATTTAATAAATTTAATTTTAACTATATTATATTATGTTGTTTTTATATTCTCTTCCAAAGAAATCTGCTGGACGTTGTACTTTTTTCGACTCCAAGTGACCTCGCTTGCTTTTGATTTTCTGCATTTCTACTATTCTTTTATTCGTCCACTACTTTCTAGTATGTTCTCATCTTTCTCATATGAAAGATGTTAGTGCTATTTACTTTCTAATGACTACTCTACTTATTCATATGTTTTATTTGACAAGCATATATATGAATTTCTAATTTCTAATTATAATTATGAATGTCTGTTATTTGTATATTTAAACTTTTACATGGAAATTGTGCTGAAACTAAATGTTTCTTTATTCTGTTTTAAATATAAATACTGTCGATGATAGTATATTCTCGTTCCTTATAAATAAATTTCTATTTTTTTTTTTGCAATTATTTTATTGTTATATCCAAATATTAATGGCTTACGTAAATATATATTGTTAATTAATTTGTTATATGATGTGCTTATCCATTTTTAATTCAGAGACCAACTTTTATGATTAAAGGAAGATTTTTCTTGGTTGGTCTAGATCAGCACTTCTATTACATGTCTTGCACTGACTCTAACAAAGCAACCGGGCATGACTACAATGAGAATTTTCAATGTTACAATTGCAAGAGCATGACTTTGTCGCAGACACGGTAAAAATTGTCTTTCATATTTTGAAATTATAAATTCTTACATCAAAATTAGAACGTACATTAGTCTTCTTTCAATCGCTACGTACATGCACCTGAGCCGAAGGCTCTCTGACCTTTCATTAACCATTTATATAAATCTAATAAGTGGATGGGGTAATTAGTATGTGTCCGCCGCCTAAAACACCCATATTATATATAGGAAGAAGAAAAATAATAAATTAGGTACGTAAAAGAAAAAATATATATAGAAACATATTTGCGACAGATTATTTGTAATGATTATTTGCAACAATGCCGACTATTTCTAATAAAAATAGACTCATTTTTAATGTTTGTGCTATTTTTTCAGGTAGTTATTAGCCCTCTTAAATGTCATGTGGATGTAAAGAAATTAAATTGGCTTTTGCCACGAGTGGTGGAAGGCTCTTGCCGCGGAATGTACCGTGGATAAACACATGTATTTTTCACGAGTTAGAGTTTTTAGGGAACATAATACTTTTTGCGGCAACTTATATATTTCTCACAAACTGAAATCTGTGAGAACAACATTTTTCTCACAAAAAGAATGGTTTTTTTTTTTTTTCCACCGATCTCATTCTTGAGAAATCACGATGTTTCTTGTAATGGTGTACGAACGTACGTAAGGTTGTCGTTTTCAAAATGCAAGTAGACTTGGAATATATCATGATTGATTCAATTGGCTTAATATTAAACACAAAAGATAATGTTTTCTAATAGAAGGTTGTTTATCAAAATAAAAATATATATTAAATACAAAAGCCGTTCAACGCGATCGAGAATTGTATGATGACACGTGCATTTATATCTTAAGGTGTAACCACTTTTTGGTAAACATATATATAATTATAAACCCTTTCAACAAATGATCATATTGGATCATCAAGGTCAATTTCGAGCCTGAGAGACTATTTTGAACTTAAAGATATCTATTCTAAAATCACGAGTCTATTTTTTCATAATTTGGCTGAAGATGATCTACTGTGCGTGCGTGCCTAATATAATAAGATGCATACGATCACACGTTAACCTAGGAACATTCATATTATACATCATTAATAAACCCACCAGACAACGATCAAATCCTTCCCCCATTCCTCTGACATGCACGTACGTACGTACGTAGCTGCTGACAACAATATATATCATCTTGAATAATTCTCGATCGTTGAACAAAGAGAGTTACGGCAATATTCTGGTAACGAGGAAATTACATGCAGCTAATTGCCAAGACGAATACATGCATGAACGCGAACTAGCTCGGTTTTTCTTTTTTTCTTTTTCCTTAAAAAAATGAGAGGCGGGCGACCAGCGTAGCAATCCTCTCTAAGTGTGATCATAGGAGCTCTTTCCATTGCGGAATATTCGGTTTGAGTCATAGTTAATTACTATCTCTAGGATGAGCCCGTCATCACAGCACGCACTTTCAAAATATTTAGCTGGTCCAAAGCAGTCCAAAATTCAAATTTTACTATCATAAATAGTTTTAACTTATATTCTGACTCAAACTCCTGTCTTTAAAGACATGAAATACCAATTTGTACTAATTAGACTATCAAGGTTTTAGTGCACACGACCTGTCAAGCTATCCGAATTCAAGTAATTTTTCTTATAATTAACAAAATGTTGTAGGAAAATAAACACAAAAGTAAAATCCTACATGGAACACACACACACACATATATATATATATATATATATATATATGTATATATATATTTATATTCAAGAGCGCCTAATAGCGTCACCGATTCTCCAAATAAAAAAAATGTGCATTTGAAACCCACCTCTTATATATTGCACAAAATAGGGAGTAGGCAATTATTATGCAGTGAGTTTTGCAACTAATCATTTCTATACATCACATATTATTTTGTTTTAAAAGTTTTCTTAAAATTATTTTTTGGTTTTATTTTTTTTAAATTTATTAAATTTTTTTACTTATCATCTATATACCATACATTTTGTAAGAGAAAAAAATAAAAAATAAAAAATATATAATATATAATATATAGAAATGATGAATAGAATTTTTATTATGCAGTCGCATACAAATAGGGGTGAAAACTGACGTCGTCGGTGCTGTTTTTGGGCAAAACCGACGCCAACCGACGTTTGAAAAAGGGGGGAGGCACCGACCGTAACCGGTCGATGGGGAAGAGAAAACCGATCAAGGCGGTTCTCTGGCGATTCTTGGTCGGCGTTGGTTCTTTGGCGATTCTACTGAGAGAATAATGTGAGAGAGAGAGAGCGAGTTGCAGAAATTGGATTTGGGAGAAGGAGGGGCTGGGAAGAAGAAGACTCATCTTAAAACGATGTCGTTCCACTTATGTTTAAGTGGAACGGCGTTGTTTCAGACTTATTTTTTTTCTTACGTCCTTCATAAAATGACGTCGTTTGGTTTCATGTCAAACGGCGTCATTTCCATTATCTGTTGTAATACTTATTAACATAAACGACGTCATTCCACTTAACTTAAACTTAAGTGGAACGACGTCGTTTCAATTAGGGTATATTAGAAGAAAAACAGATTTTATTATATTGGTCGGTTCAGCGGTTTGGTCTAGCTTTAAACTGAGATCGAACCGCTTCACGTCGGTTTCTTCAAATTTCCACTGCACGCTGACCGATTCTCCACCGGTTCCTGACGCGTTCGATCATTTTGTATCGGTGCCGTCAGTTTCTATACAACCCTACATACAAGATCTTCGTAACTCAAAAATTAATAGAGACTCGGATATTGAGGTTGACTTTGAAATAAATATGGTGGTCATCTTGTCTAAATCAATATATAAGACAAGGATCACCGATTCACCATGTTTGATTTGTTCTAGCGATTGACTATTATCATGGAAAAAGAGTACTGAGCCACAATTGGTAGCTACCGCTGACTCTAGCATATGGTTTTTAATATATATTTTTTAGTTATTTTTATAAAGATTTTATAATATTTTTAAATATTTAAAAAAAATAAATTTAAAACATTATTAAAAAATACTTCCTTAATTAGGAAGTAAAACAAAAAAGTATTTTTTTGTGTTTTTTATTTTACTTCGTCATTAAGGAAGTATTTTTTAATGATATTGTGAGTTTTTTTTTAATTTTTTTAAAATATTTAAAATTGTTAAAAAAATCTTTATAAAAAAGGAACTAAATAAAATAAAAAAAACACATGCTAGGGCCAACGGTAGCTCCAGAGCTACCAACAGTGGATCTAGCATTATTTTATGGAAAAATTATATCCATCGTATATCTCATGTACATAATACACATCATACTTTTTTTATTTTTTTTATTTTCTTATTTTTTTTATCAAATGTGTGGTATACGAATGATGAGAAGAGTAATTTAATAATTTTAAAAGGAATAAAAAAAAAAAAAGTGTGGATGAATGAAAATGATTAGTAAAACTAATTATTCGCACATGTAAATCGACTGATATGATCAGTACAAAACGATATGCATAAATTAATTCTTAACTTGTACTCTACTCTTAAAACTCTCCGATCCTTTATAAAAGGGTGTCTCTCTTTCCTCGCAATCTTGAAAGCAGATTACACCAAGCCTTCACCCTCTCCATTTTCCAAAGAAGAACATATCCTACGCGTGAAAAGCAATGGAACCGCCAAAAGTTACTCATGACCATGAATGGGTCATACATATAAGTAGAGCCCTAGAAGAAGCCCTCGAAGAGGACGATGAACCACTTCCCCCTAGCATCTTCAGCGTACCCAAAACCCTAATGTCTATCAAACCAGAAACATACACGCCACAGCTTGTAGCCCTCGGCCCATACCACCACCAGCGGCTTGAACTCTTGGAAATGGAGCACTCCAAGCTCGCTTCGGCTTTGAGAGTGCAAAAGCACATCAAAGAAATCAAATTTCGTGATTTGGTGAACCGCATTGCGGAAAGTGATTGCATCATTCGAGCTTGCTACCATCGATTCTTGGTGTTTGACCCAGAAACACTCGCATGGATATTTGCTATTGATGCTGCCTTCATATTGGAGTGCCTCCAAACCTATTCTTCCGTAACAAACCGAGGCTCACTTTTGCGAATATCTTCTAAAATGGCCCAGTTGATAGACTACGCCAGGAAGAAAACCACACATGACCATGCAATACTCAGGGATATCATCATGCTGGAAAATCAGATCCCTCTCTTTTTGCTTAAAGAAGTCCACCACGCATTTTATTATTACGAAGATCGTGACGAAGTATTAGCCGACATGCTGTTGGGTTTTTGCAAAGATCTTTCACCCATCAAGTACGTTAAAGATCAACAAAACTTCAGGGAAGAATGTTTCGCGAGAGCCCATTTGCTAGATCTTCTATACTACATGGTAATTGCGCCAAACTTGCAACTTTCAACTGATTGTGAGCAGGAAAAGCCAGAAGAGGATAAAGAGATTGGTTGGTCTAGAAAAGCCTGGAAATTAATCTTGAAATCGCTATGGTATATTTATTTTACCCCACTCCTCCTTCTTAGCAGAATTTTAAAGTCGAAAGTAGTCACACTCATACTCACAATACCATTCACAATAATCTCGACTTTTGCGAATCGAGGAAGCAAGAGTGCTACTGCTATAACCGATCTAATATCGTCCGCAGAGAACGTGGCTGAGAATTTGGAAATCCCATCTTGTCATGACGACGGGAAAGACGAAAGTCCTTTAGTCGAACAGATTGCAATCCCAAGTGTGACTGAGCTTCATAAAATTGGTGTAAAATTTCGTCCAGCAAAGGGTGGATTGAGAAGCATAAAATTTGACAAGTCTTCTGGCTCATTTTACCTTCCAGTTATTCACTTAGATGATAACTCCGAGGTGGTGCTAAGGAACCTCGTGGCCTACGAGGCATGTATTGCCCCTGAGGTGATGGCTTTTACACGTTATACAGAGTTGATGAATGGAATAATTGATAAAGAGGAGGATGTGAGGATTCTTCGTAACGCAGGGATCATCTTGAACCGCCTCAAAAGTGATGTAGAAGTGGCAACACTTTGGAATGGGATGACGAAGTCTGTGAGGGTAACGAAAGTTCCAGTTCTTGACAAGGCCATTGAAGGCGCGAATACTTATTATTCGAAGAGTTGGAAAGTGAGCATGAACCTAAACATGAAGAATTATATCTTTTCTTGGTGGCCATGTCTTACCTTTCTGGCAGCGAATACTCTAATATTGCTATCCATGGTGCAAACAGCCTGTTCTATATACACTTGCTCTAAATGGATGCAAGCCCTGTGAACATTCGTACTTTTTCTTGCCATACGATTTTATAATTTATTGACCGATCGATATGTCGACAGCACTTAGATAGATATATACGTTAATAAATTGTGTAAGTATATTCTTTGATACATAATTCTTTAATATTGTAATAAATGTCAACGCATTCTTAATTTTATATATAGACAATTTCGCGTCATATTTTATTTTGAAAATTCAGTTTATCAAATATATATTCAACCACTGAAAGCATTCTGCATGGCGGCGTACGTGAAATTTCCCGTAAAATAGAATATGGGGAACTTGGGCATATAAAATTTCGGAGGAAATTCCTTTCCTCGTTCAAGCACTCAATAAGTGCGAGGAAATTAGGAATTTCATTATATAACAAACAAGATGGTGTTTTTCCAAAACCGGACGAGATCAGTGTGCGACTATGAGTATGTGGGTCCCTTGCATTTTTTTTTTTATTTAAAAGCGAGTAGACCATTTAAGGGGAATAGACAGGTTACGCGGAAATTTTCCACCAGACCGTACTTTTTATTTAATTAATATATTTATTCTTATCATTTTATTTAAACATATATATATATATATTTAATATTTAAAAATTAAAAATTAAAAAAAAAGCCGACAAATCACTTCCGCCACGTCATCAACCAAATAAAAAGTTATTGGATCAAATTTGATTACGAAG
Organism: Juglans regia; assembly: GCF_001411555.2. NCBI lineage: Eukaryota > Viridiplantae > Streptophyta > Magnoliopsida > Fagales > Juglandaceae > Juglans > Juglans regia. Next base: position 10,539,594 of record NC_049908.1, read on the forward strand.
GAAATGAGCTCCCGAACATATAATTTCTTCTAATATATATATATATATATATACACACTATTAAGGGTAATGTGCGCTGCACATTTGTCCGCTTGACCAATTTTATTATGTTTTAAATTTTTAATTATAAATGGATAAAAATTTATCTACTTTTTAGAATTTATTTTTCTATTTACAATACATATTATACATACAATTTGCATAATGTTTATAACTATAATATAACAATTTACAAAAATTAAAGAGTGTTTTGGATTAAGAGATGAGTTGAGATAGTTTGTGTATAGCAGAATAAAAGTTAAATTATTTATTATATTTTGTGTAGAAATTTGAGAAAGTTGTTTTGAGATTTGAAAAAGTTGAATTGTTTATTATATTTTGTGTGAGAATTTGAAAAAGTTATAATGATGAGATAAGATAAGTTGAGATAAGTTAAAATGAGTTGAGGTAGATTTTAAATGCAAACAAGGCCTTAAGTCACAACTGTCTACAAATATTTTTAAAGTATATATTAAAAGAGCAATAAGTTTGAAAGGAGATATTTAAAGCATTCAACTTACTGTCTCGGGAATGACATTAATAGAGAATACATTAAGCTTGTTTTGGCACAATTGGCCGTATTCATTTATCTGTGCATCCAACAGGATCATCCATTCTTTAATTGAAATTTGAGCTGCTATATTCTAAAAATATGGAAGTCGATCTTGTAATGATGAAAACATATAAATAAGTAATATATCAAAATTTTACAATAGATTTATAAATGCACATCTTACCTTGTTTTCATGTTCTAAAGAGATCCATTGTGGTGCAAATGATGATTTGTTCTGCTGTTGATCTGAACTTTATGACTACCGTAAATATACTCAACATCTAAAATTAATAAGGAGATTATTATTTGTTAGTATTCACATTTAGTACGTTCTAATTTTGATGTAAAAATCTATAATTTCAAAATCTGAAAGAAAATTTTTTAAAACAGTTTAAAAGTACGGATGCCTGCCACACGTGGCAACCTTGGGACCAGTGGCATCGGGTCTTCTAGATCCGACCTATACTTTCACTCTTAGTGTGGCACATGAGCTGCACGCGCTGCCACAACCAGTGAGGGTCTTTTGCCGACGATTCGACACAACTCCAAGTTGCTGCTGTCCTATCTTCTATCTTCCTACTTTTCCTAGCTAATGATCAAGTTAAAGTGATTGTGAAAATCTCCTTCAGCCAATCTAGGCTAACAAAATGTAGTACACAACTCTCTACTGTGACTTCTAGCTATAGGTTTATAGTCTGTTTATCAAATTATGTAAAAACAGCTTCAAGCGGCTTCCCCTTTCAGAAAATGGAGGGAGCCAAATTTTTACTCCTATCTCTCTCTTTTTTCTCGTGTTGTATCTGTTTGCTTTGGAAAGATTATTGGGGCTCTCACCCCATCAAACCTTGTATCCTATAATCTCTTAGTTTATATATGATATGCTTACTTAGAAAAAAAAAAAAGATAAAAAGAAAAAGAAAGAGAAATGTTTCTTTGTCTTAAAATTTTTCATCCCAAATTATACTTACTAGGTGTAATATTTAAGTGGTGACTATTCAAGTAGTTAATATATAAAGACATCTAGGGTTAGTTTGAATAGTAAGTTGAGATGAGATGATGTTTGTGAATAGTAATGAGATAGTTTGTAAATAATAATGAAATGATCTGAGTTAAAATGTTATATGAAGTTTTGGAAAAAGATAAAAAAAAATTGAATAAAAATATTATAAAATTCAAATATTGTTAGAATATAAATTTTTAATATTATTTTTGTTTTAGATTTGGAAATGTTGAATTATTTTTTGTTTTTTGTTTAGAAGTTTGAAAAATTTATAATAATTAGATAATGACTAGATGAAAAAATTGAAAATTGAAAATTAAAAAATATTTATATTGATAGTGTTTGGATATTAAGATAAAATAGGATAAGATAGAAACATCTCGAAAAGTTGGGGTTAATAAGATGAGAAATCCTTCCCGCAAGTGTCTCCTATAACATGCGTTTATCGGAACCAATGGCTAGCTGCCACGTATGCGGCACATCAAGACGCGAAGAGACGCGTGTTACAGGGAAAACACTCCCTAACCCAAATGAAAACCTCTCTCTGCTCTCTCGAACGAAAGCCCAAATGAAAACACTCCCTCTCTCTCGTCTCTCGCTCTCTCGATCCCGAAATCCTTCAAAATAGACGAAAACACTCCCTCTCTCTGTGCTCTCTCGCTCGACGGAACCTCACTCTCTCCGAATTTGTGATTTTAAAGTTTACTCCATCTCCGTCACTCTCCTTCCCTCTCGTGACCCAGGAATGACCCAAGTGGTAGTGCCGCCACGAAACCTGCAAGAAAGACGTTGAGGTAGTGCCATTTGGATTTGGATTGAAATTTTTCTTCTCCTCACAGTAGATTAGGGTTTTATTTTTTCGTATCCCTAATTTTCGGTTGATTATTTTTGTAGGTTTTTTTTACAATATATTTCCCAGAAAACCCATAACCCTCCCTTGAGCAAACCTGGGAATGAAGGTAATTTTTAGTGTACTAATTTTTATTAGGGTTAGTAGTTCTGGAACATTTACCAGAATTGGAGAAATCAATATGGTAATAGTAATCTTATCCCAGAAAAGGGAATGGTAAAAACCTTAGCGTATACTCATTTATGCTCCTCACAATTATTATAAATCAACTGCTCCATCTGTTATGATCTTGAATCAATTAGTGTAAGTTTTATGTTAAGCAATTAGTTATGCATTTCTTGGAGGTGAGATTGGTTGTTTACAGAATTAGTTATGCAATTAGTGTAAGTTTTATGTTAAGCAATTAGTTATGCATTTCTTGGAGGTGAGATTGGTTGTTTACAGAATTCTTGGAGGTGAGATTAGTTATGTTAAGGCTTCCTTGTAGAATAACTCATATTTCATGGATGTTTTGTTGTGTCTCACCTCCAAACCACTTTGCCACGGTCAGGGGTCCAACCCCACAATTATTCATCTAAATGTTACTTTTATTCGGTATTTGCCACCATAACTGATGTGTAAAATGCAGTATAACAACCTAGCTAGTTCTAGTTCAAGTTCTTTGAGTTCAAGATCAAAAGATGAAGCTGGGTTGGATATACCACTTTGCCACTGTGGGATCCCATCAAAACTAAGGATTTCTACCAAAGATACTAGTTTTGGCAGACAGTTTTTCAATTGTCCAAAGTATAAGATGGACAAACAATGCGGGTTTTTTCAATGGATTGATTTTGAAATGGAACAAAACAGTTGTTGCAAAATTACATTGGAGTTAGCTCAAAGAAGGAACAACAAGATCAATCAAGCACGTGTAATGGCTGAAGAAGCAAAATTCAAAGCTATGGAAAAGAAGTACAAGGAAATATTACAAGTTCTATTGTTGTCATGGTTTTGTATTGTTTTGCTTTGTGCTGTAATTTTTGTGATGGTTTGAACGATAGTCATGTATGTAATGGATTATGCAGTTTAATCTAGTTGATTGAATAGGTTTGAGATCGACTTTCTATTTAATGTATTGTTTTGCTTTCTGGTCAATGATCTGAGCGGGTTTGAAATCATGCAGCTGGTTGCATGCTGTAGCTCAGCTATATACAGACCATAATGATAAATATTGATCAGGATAATAAATTTATAAGCAGTTGGTTGCATGCTGGTCAATGATCGAATTTTTTTGCATGCTTGTAAAAGTTGATTTACTAGGCTGATTTTCAAAATTGTGAAGTCCCTCACTTCAGTTATAAAGCTTGGTCCCTTTAGTTTTTGGTTTACTTGTTTCTAGGCTTGATGTGGCCAAGCATTGCTGTTTGTTTAGTTGGTATTTGTTGGCTTCCTTCAACTCTATTTTTCCACCTCTATTCTTATGCTATGACTAAGAAAGCAACAGTAGGGAGCCTTATTGATTGGTCAGGAGGGATTTTGCACTGGTCTTATATTCTATAGGAACGTCCGATTGGGAATTGGATGCTTGCTGCGATGACCTGTTTTGTGCTCTTGATGCTATTCGGGTTTCTGATGTTTTAGAGGATGTGACGTGTCAGTTACCAATATTTTTTTTTCCTTGTAATTTAATACGTTATTACTTACTAAAATTAGTTTGCATGTATATAATGTGTGTAAAGTGGCATTTATGGTGTTTTGTCAATGGTTTTGCCTTGGTGATGCTCAAGTGGCAACAAGGTTTCTTATAATTAAAAAAAAAAAAAAACTTCACTTGTAACTTTAAAAATAAAAATTCAGTTTCCCCAGCTCCCTAGCTAACTGATATACATGATGTGTCTTTTTCTTCATAATAGTATTAGATCTTGTGGAATCTTGTGAAATCTGTTGGTTTTAAACCTCAACATGATAGCTATGAAGAAAATGGCCGGGATTAATTTTTCCCCTTCTACCAAAAAGAAAGGACAGGATATGGGTTGCTCACAGGATACACAAAAAAAGGATCCTCTACATTGATTTACCTTTTCTCCCTCACTATCACTATACTAGCAAGATATTGAATATGATAGAGCGTTATAATCAAAGTCAAAAATATATGTGGAATGGATTTAAGGCTTTTTAAGAACACTTCAAAATATTGGATGGCAAATGTGGAATAGGGAGATGCCCAAAATACAAATACATTAGATGCTCCAAATACATTAAGCCCATAAATTCAACATCTCAAAATTCAACATCTCCAACATTTAGCCCATGGAAACAATGCATTTATCGGAACCATCCATTTCCTGTAACATTAAAAAAAAAAAAATCAATTAACTTCCCACAATAAGACTACCATCATGAGTTTTACATAGAACTGCCAAACAAACAAAAGAACACCAACCTCATACTTCTTCATCAAGATCCACCCTTTGTGACATGTTGTCATTTACATTTCCAACATCTCTACATGAAAGACAAAATAAGCATAAAAATGAAGTGAAGTTATTAGATTAAAATACAAACAAAAATTTGAATATTTGTACCATACCCCAATAAAGAACAGCTATTCTTGGTATGATTCTCAATCTTACAAATGCTACAACGCCTTTTCTTCACTGATTAAGTCTCTCTTGGGTTCTTTGCTCTAAAAGATTTTGGTCTTCCTTTCGTTGGTACCCGTTGAGGATCTTGTATAGTTTGCGAAAAATTTGATATTACTTGTGAATTTAACACAGGGGGATCGTTACATGACATGTCTCCGCCTTCTAAATTTTGTTCTTTAATACTATCCATGAGAAGCAACTCCTTGTGTACCTTGTCCAATGTAAGAGAAAGATGGTCCATTTTAAACCTTGATTGTGACCCAAGTTCAGCAATATCGTAAAACTTCATCATCAAATGACTTTTTCGCATTATCGGATCTTCTTGTGTTGAAACATGCCCCTTGGGATTTGGTATTTCACGGATAGCTCGACTCTTAGCATTGATGGTCCATCGATCTAGAACATATTGATGTGACAAAGTATCTAAATTTGATTTCTTCATGAATACACATAGAATATGCCTACAGAGAATACCCACAAACTCAAACATATGACATATACATATTGCCTTTGCTTCTTTACAGTTGAAAGTCACATAATAGATACGTTTGTCCTTGCCCTTAGGTGCCACCTCATACATTTTACTCTCACCCTCTTGCTGAACCTTTGTTGCTTTGTATCGTTGGCAATTGAATAGCTCGTCTTGAAAGATATTGAAGAACTTCCTTGTATACACTTTGGCTACCTCTTCTTCAATTTCCCAACATGCTTTCAAAACCGGCCTACTCGACTTTGTTCTCACATCCTTATCTTTTTCCTTAAAATAACGTGCATCTAAGGCTTTCTCGTACTGATGCACAAAGTCACTCACCATCGTGCTTGATCGCACATAATTCTTGAAGAATTTATTCATGCTCTCGCTCCTTTGTGTGGTTGACATCCCGGTACAAAATGTCGTTCGCAAGTAAGCCGGGACCCACTTCTCCCTTCGGTTGTAAAGATTTTGGAGCCAATCATTACCTACTAGATCATACTTCACTAGTATTGAAACTCATTCCTCCTCGAACTCATCAGCTGTTATAGTATCATGGATACAATGATGAAACTCTTTTTGAAAGTCTGGAAACTTGTGATAGACATGTGCCAAATGTTCTGGAAATTTTTGTAAAATATGCCACAAGCATAACCGGTGAGTTGTATTTGGGAGTACCTCTGAAATGGCTTTGGCCATTGCTTTGTCATCATCAGTAATAATGGTTGCAGGGGCACGCCCAAGCATTGCTTCCTGCCATGTTCTCAGTAACCATATATAGGATTCAGCTGTCTCATTCACTAACAACGTACAACCAAACATTATGGTTTGGTGATGATGATTAACTCCTGAGAACGGCAAAAATGGCACCTTATAAACATTTGTGAGGTACGTCGCATCAAATGTGACGACATCTCCAAAATATTGATATGCAGATCTAAATCTAGCATCTGCCCAAAAACAGCTTCCCATACACCCATTCTCATTGACCTGCATTGAGTGCACAAACCCAGGTTCTTTACACTACCGTTCAAGAAAGTATGCATACAACCTTTGTGCATCTTCCTCTTCAAACAATTTTTTTCTTTTATTTCCCAAATAATTTTCAACGTCCTTTCTAATACAACCAATATTAAAATCATCACCTGCTTCTTTGCTTAACACCGACATTATCTTCCTTATCGGTACACCAGACTCATTCAATGTCTGAATGAGATTTTTTTGCACGCGTGTGACTCCTCTATGTCCACGTAGCATATTGGTACTTCTTGGTGTGAGTAGCTCATGATTGTGTTGAGGGTAAAACTTGCATACTACCCACCTTTCACCATATTTTTTTATACACATGGTAACTTTACACCCAATTTTTGTTTCAGCTGGTTCGGAAATTTGTCTTTCTTTTTGTTTGAGACTTTCACGCCTAAATCCTTCCCTTGTACAAACATAGTGTACTCCAATTAATTTTTTATCTCCTCTCGATAATTGCGTATGGTTGGTCCTAATTGCAAAACCTTTTCGTCTTGCATACGCCTTGTAAAATGCTTGGACATCCTCAACTTCATCAAATTCCTTCCTAATGAACGGTTCAAAAAGTCCACTACTAGAAGTGGAAATGACATTGACTCCATCTCCATCTCCCATATTCACTCCATCTCCATCACCATCTCCCAAATTCACGCCATCTCCCACATTCAATCCATCTCCCAAATTCACATCACATTGATTATCTACAGTTTCATCCTCAACAGTTTCATTTACAACTTGTGGACAGTTTCTAGTCGTTACCATCTGAACATCATCACTATCCGAACTCCACCCAAAATCCTTCATCCCAACATAAAACAATGTAATCAATATTAAATTAATCCCTAAAAAATTAGAGAGTATAAAACAATGTAATCAATATTAAATCAATCCCTAAAACAATGTAATCAATCAACTAGTGGCCGAGAGTGTTACTGGAAGTAGTTTTGCAACTTATTTTTTTAAAATTGGACCTCTAACATGGATAATCTGATAGTTTCTTGGGATGCATTTTGAAAAATAAGTCTTACATTACCTTTAAAAAAATCACAAATCACATGCATATTATTTTCCTTCAATTTTCACATTACTTAATAATAATGGGTCCAAGCTAACGTATCATGTAGTTACATTATCTTAGACTCATGATTATCATTGAGAAACTCATGTGTGATCTATTCCCATCTATTTCAAGCACTACCTTTAAAATCACAAACTTCAACGTTCGAAATGGTCAAATTTATCAACCTAAATGTTTAGCAAATAGGATTTTAATTTCGGCCAATATCTATCTTTGCCCAATAGTGGCAGCTTTTGGGTATGGATGCATGCATGCATGGTAATGCTCGAGATTCATGCATCATACATTGGCATAAGGCAAAGGAGCATGCACAGATGGTGACAAAGTGTATAGGCATAATACAGATTTTTCATTTCATTCTAGATTACAATTGGAAACTAGAGAAAACTAGAGAAAAACAACAAAACACAGACCATATGGAAAACTGGTTGACTGGTTTGTCGTTGCGCAGATGGTGATAAATCAAAGCCAAAAACCCTACAACAAATTCACGCAAAACACAGACCATTAGAATTAGGGATTACAAAAAATTAGACATGTGCCAAAAAATTAGAAATATGAGAAAATTGGAGGAAATTGGTACCTGAGTGAGGTCCTCCGACGGTGAATTTGCAATACAGTTTCGGGGTCTTAGTTCCAGGTTCTTGATCGAAGTAGAGAGAGGGAATGAGAGAGAGAGAGATTCTAAACTTCTTCTTAGGGTTTCCGTGAGAGAGATCGAAGGGGAGAGAGGGAAGGAGAGAGACAGAGATTCTGAAGCTCGGTTTAGGATTTTCGTGAGGGAGAATACAGATCGAAGGAGAGAGATTATGAAGCTCGGTTCGGAGAGGGAAGGAGAGTGAGAGTGACGGAGACCGAGAGAGCACAGAGAGCGGGAGAGCACAGAGAGAGCGAGAGAGCGAGAGAGAGTGAGACTGATCGATTTCGTCGAGCGGGAAGGGGAGAGGGAGTGATCCCCTGCTATGCGTGTACCGTGATTTACTGAGGAACTGTATACGTGGCAGCTCGTGATTCGTCTCCATTAATTACCGATTATCGGTGCCACCTGCCCAAAGAAGCTCTGTAATAAGATCTAGATGAAGATTAGCATTTTCTTTTAATGAGAATCAATTGTGAGTGATAGTTTGAATGAGATTGAGATTTTCTATAATTTTATTATTCAAATATAATTTACATAGAGATATAGACGCAATATGTGGACTCTTATCTTAGCATGCGGTGGGATTTGCATGCAATATTTAATACAGCGAGATGCAATGGTACTTGTGTTTTTTATTTTCGAGTTGTAAAAACTATTTAGATCAAAAGAAAGAATAGTAAAAAATTTCATCAATTCTGTTTTGTTACTTATTATTCTTACACATTATATACTACACTTATTTTTATTTTTATTTTTCTTAAATTAATTAAATTCTTTTACATATCATCTATATATTATATATTTAATAAAAAAATAAAAATAAAAAATTATATATTATGTGTGGCATATTTTCAAAAGAAAAATGCTTAAGGCAGTTGCCTGGTGTAAGCGTGGGGGAAATGCTTCCTACGTGGAAAATGAAGCCAAAACGATTGGTTTAAGCCAACTTTACTCTCTCTCCCTCAGTTTGATCTCGCACCGAACCACCCTCGAACCTTCGCTCCCTTCCTTTGCCTTGAACCAGTCTTCTTTTTCGCATGACAGCTTTGCCTCTCCCTCCCTTCATCTTCCTAGGATCGTCTACCCAAGATCTCGGCGTTCACCCTTCCTCACGTATAGATCTATTGACTTGAAGTGTTTTTGTCACCCTTCTTCCCCCCTTCTCCGATTTCTTTGGACTTAAAACTTTTTAGTGATCTCTATTTGCTTGTTGATACTCTTCTTCGTCCTGTCGCTTACTATGACATCACCATGATTTATTTTATTTTTTTGATTGCTTATTTGATTCTGACATGATGATACATTGGATTTAGGGGGGCTTTCGATGTTTCTCTTTTCCTTTTTTTTTTCTTCTTCTTTTTATTTTTTAAAAGAAACCATATCTGTGGGAATATTGATCTTCAATTTTCTTTTATATGTTGTTGGTTGATTTAAAAAGGTCTCTACATATACTTTTTTTTAGGATAAAAAAATGTAAAGATAAAGAGTTGGGTGTCAGGGAATAGTGGGTTGGGTTTGGTGGCTTTCAACCTTATGGCTATGGGTGGCTTTCAACCCCCTCCATTTCTAGTAAGAAAAATTCTAAATGCAGTCCCAGATTGAGGCTTGGGTGCGCACGAATTATTGAAACGACTCGTTTCATCCCAAATACATCATCTCCCTTAGTCCCTCTCCCTCCCCCTCCTTCCCCAATTTCCTTGCGCGAATTAGGTCTCTCTCTCTCTCTCTCTAATGCGTCGTCTTGTGCAATTTTAGTTTCCTTCCATACAAACTTACTTCACTCAATGCTTGTTAGTGTAGAGACAAAAGATGAAGATGAAAATTTCTCGTTTTGGTTTCCAGCTATGGCTTCTTAGACTCTTTTCCCAGGGACTTTTGTCATGGGATCCCGCTGCAATACGACTGTGTTCTTATTCTTGGGTAGGTTTTCCTTTTTTGATCGCCCGAGTAAAGAGCCAGGGGGCCTCGGGTTGCTGCTACCTGGACTATTTGGAAACCAAAGTCTCTGATGTGAGTATTAATGGTAATCGTTCACTTATTCTTGGGAAAACGTTCGCTTTTTGGCTTCTGGACTTAGTATTTTATTGTTTGGTGATGAATTTCTTTTTTCCTGGTTGACGGGTTGAACAAGTTTTCACTTAGTTTGAGGGGGTTTGTGGTTTGGATGGTATATTTGAATGATGAGGTTTTGACGCAGTTTTCTTGCAATTGGTTGTTCATTTATTTGAAAGTTTGTTTGCTAAGTAGGCTTTGGTCTTGTGAGTTCGGCATGAAGAAAGAAAATAAATATTCTATCTTGCAAAGTAAGGACTCCATCTTTACTAGACTACCAGTTTATTGTTTTCTCTGAAACAGTTGTATCTTTTAAAGTTTACTTGAACTGCTATTGTATTGGATGACCTGCGAAATACGAGAAAGCTTAACTCTTCCTTCCCTCAATGTACACTCTATTGAAAAACTTGGATCTTCTCCGTGTCCGGACCATCACATTGACTGAAATTCTAGAAAACTCGGTTGAAGCCTGAAAGTAAAGATAAAATAATAAGTTGAGAACCTCTTCAGGCCGAATGAGGCGAATCGCTGGAGGGAGGGAAGGAAGAAAACTGGATCTGATCATTTGAGCTTAGGGGCCTTTTTGACATTTCGTTATAATTTAAAGAGTAAATTGCTATTAAGTACATTCGTCCGCAAGCAAGCCCCAACTCAGGACTGTACCTAGCAGTTCTCTTCTAGTAATTCGACTCAGGGGACTTCCCTTCAATTGCATTGATATTGACATTTTCAATTTCTTTGCTGGATTGAACATTGTGGATGTATGTGTCAAGTTGTCAACAAGAGATGACGGTTCTCGGGAGAAGCCTTTGTTGTCTTTGCGGGATCACTGCAGATTGAGTTTGCTTTACAAAGAGATCGGCAGAGCATGGGTACGAGGTATGTGGAAGTTTCAGATGCAAGAGGCATGATTACTACAATGCTGTTGTAGTTCCCAGACGAAGACCAAACGAAGGACCAGACGAAGACTTTATCCTTCGACTTACTCTCCCACACGAAGAAACAAAATAGATGGCACCACTCCCACACGAAGATGAAGATGAGGCAAAAACGAGATCTGCAGTTCTTTAAACGCAGACGAAGGCTTCGTTTGGTTCCTCAAATACTCTCAACTCATTTCAATTAATCATTACAACTTTTTCAAATCTCAATACAAAATATAATAAACAATTCAATTTTTTTAAATTTTAAAATAATAATAATATTAAAAAATAATATTCTAACAATATTTTATCATCTTAACTCAAATCAACTCAACTCATTTCAACATCCAAACACAACCGAAGACGTTTAGCTTTGGGTGTTTTTTACTTTTTTTTCCTTTTCCTTATTTTCTTATATATCGGCTGTCATCATCCGATTGCGCAACCATTTTACCAGCCGCTTGTACGTGAAAGAACTGTTTGCAATTTGATGAGTTGTTTACGATTAGCCTAGCTAAAAGTGACGGGTATGGTTCCGAGAAATGGACTAGGGCCTCAAAAGACTCGAAATCTGTACTTTTGGTAGTGGTTTATGCTTATTAAATAAATATGCACAGGTTCTTCGAACTTTCATGGTGTTTCATCATTTGTATAATCCTTATACATAATTCTCTAACGTACTTTAAAAATAAAAAACTTCTAATTATAAATAAATTTTATAAAAATAAATTTATAAATTAATATAAATTTATATTAATATAAGAATTTATCTTATAATAAAAATAATTTTATAATATTTTAACATATGACGTTATGTTAATTAATTTATGAATTTAATTTTATGAAATTTTTTTATAATTAAAATATTTATTTATTTTCAGTTAATTCATTATAATTCATAAACATTTTACTATTATTTTATTACTATTGTATTTGATTATTATTGGGAATTATTTGTTATATTCGTCGAGCCTAATCGTCATGGCATTTCATTTCCTTTCCGCGCAAAACGGTTGTGCATTATAAAGTACTCCTTCATCTCCGACACTGAAGTTGACACCACAAGCCTTATATCATTACAGTTGATGGCCTTCTGGCTTTCAAAACCAGTACAGGCTGAACAGTTTGCACATGATCGATGATCTACTTCCACACCCACAATTAAATTGACCATTTTGCGACTGCAGATAGCGTCACCCAATGTCAAAACAAATGTAGAATAATCTGAAGAGAAAATTGTGGCCAAGGAGTGATCAGAATCCATGTGAGAATCAACGATAGCTATATATCCATGCACAGTATCTTTCAAATAATGGACGACGGTACTTTAAATAAATTAGCCGTTGGTAAATCCCAGAGGGGTTTTAAGTTCTGGGTGGACGTTTCTGCGATCAGATCATCTGCATGCGTGCTTGGATGAAGATATGTACCAATACGATTTATTCAAAACATTACTACTTCAGTGTACTGTGTACCCATCTCTTAATTGTTTTGTATTTATGAACTTCTTACCACATGGGTATTTCCGTACACATATTCCAAATTTAAAAGTGCTATTACACGAAGGAGCTAGGAAGCAACCCTTTCCTGACTGGCCAACCCGTGAAAAAGATTGTACTTATCCTCCTGCTCTGTTGGGTCTGGACAAAGAAAGCCATCCATGACTCTTTTTGTCTGTATGTATCGATTTTTAGCAACAGTGGAATCAGGAACAAGAACCAAAACTCTTCTCACACACAGACATACAGCTTTTGAATCCACGACAAGTCATCATCATTGCAGAAATTCAAGAATTTCGCAGAGATGAAAAGCCGACTGTCTTCGTTTGATGAAGGAGAAGAAGATGATCAGTATGGGTTATGGAAAATGGTTCATTATTGGTGGCGTTCAGCTGCCAAGTTCGGTGAATGTGTCAAGCACAAGTTTTTATTGAAGATAACGCCTATTTATAATGCAGTTTTTTCAATAAAGTCTATTAATAGTATTTTGTTATTATAGAGAAATAGTAATTTTAATGCTCTGTAAAGCATCTTGGGACAGTATGACTTTTAATGCTGTAATTTTCAATTCTATTTATATAATGTACTTCTCTATCTATAATATGTAGAACATCAGAATCAATCAACAAGTATTTTGGTTGAAGTTCTCCTCTACTTTTCTATCTTTTTACTTCACCTCTGTACTAAAAATACCAACTGTTGGTATCAGAGCAGCTTTCGGTCTTTGGGATATGATGGCTGCGTCTGGTTCATCTGCAACTCTTCCCATGTTTTCTGGTGAAAACTATGACTATTGGAGCATAAAAATGAAAACTCTTTTCCTATCTCTTGATCTGTGGGATGTCGTTGAAAATGGAGTCTCTTCAATTGCTGAAGGCACGTCTGAAAGAGCTTCTGATCTTACCCAAGTCAAGTCTGGTAGGCAAAGGGATGCAAAAACCTTGTTTATTCTACAGCAGGCTGTAAGTGAGTCCATCTTTCCAAGGTTGATGAGGGCTTCTTCTTCCCAACAAGCTTGGGAGATCCTGCAACAAGAATTTCAAGGTAATATCAAAGTTAAAATTATCAAACTTCAAGGGCTAAGAAGGGAACTTGAAAATCTCAAAATGAAAGAATCTGAGAATATCAAGGAATATTGCTCTAGAGTCATTGAAGTAGTGAATCAAATGTGGGCTTATAATGAAAATATTTCAGATGAAAGGATTGTTCAGAAAATCCTCATAAGCTTGACTGAAAAATATGACCATATAGTGGCTGTCATTGAAGAAGCTAAAGATCTATCTTCACTTTCTGTCACCGAGTTAATGGGCTCACTTTATGCTTATGAACAATGGATTAGCAGAAGGAATGAGGTGTCTTTGGAAAATGCATTTCAATCCAAAGTTGGTCTAAAGAATCAACAGTAAAAGGAATTCAAGAAAAAGTTCAAGGGCACAGCCAAAGGAGGAGAAAATTCTCAAAAGAAAAAGGGAGAATTTTTATCTTTTGGTGTTTGCAAGAAGACTAATCATTTGGAGAAAGATTGTTACCACCGTGGCAAGCCACAATGCTCAAATTGCAAGAAGTTTGGGCATGAGGAGAAAGATTCTCGGTTCAAGAACAAAAATAGCAAGCAAATTTCACCGAGGACAAGGAAGAGCAGTTGTTCTATGCTTGTCATGTTGCAGCCGAGCAAAGAAGAGAGTGGTTTCTTGACAGCGGGTGCAGCAACCATATGACACCAGATGGGAGCTTATTTTCTCAAATCTATAAATCTGTATGTGTTAAAGTAAAGCTTGGAAATGAAGATTTGGTGGAGGCAAGTGGTAAAGGTACGATTGCCATGGAAACCAAGAAAGGGACTAGATTCATAAAAGATGTTCTTCATGTTTCTAGCCTTGATCAAAGTTTGCTAAGTGTTGGGCAAATGATGCAAAATGGCTATTCACTTCACTTTGAGGGAAAGTTATGTGTCATTCTTGATTTGAAGAAAAACAACCAAGTAGTGGCAGAAGTTAAAATGGGAAATGGGAGAAATTTTCCCATTACTTGGCAGTACCCAAGAGCAATGATGGTCAAATCTGATGAAACAACTCTTTGGCATCAAAGATTTGGTCATTACAACCTAAATGCCTTAAGGATGTTAAATCAGAAGAACATGATAAGAGATATGCCTTTGCTGGACCAAAACATGCCTACTTGTGAAGGGTGTATGATGGGAAAGCAACATAGGCAGCCATTTCCATTAAGAGAAGCTTGGAGAGCAAAATCAGTACTTGAGCTAGTGCATACTGATCTGTGTGGTCCCATGAGGACATTCTCTCAAAGCCAAAACAGGTACTTTATGCTCTTGATTGATGATTTTTCAAGAATGACTTGGGTTTGCTTTCTTAAAGAAAAATCAGAGGCTTTTAGTGTTTTCAAAAACTTCAAATTGCTGGTTGAAAATCAAAGTGGTCAAAAGATGAAGATTTTGAGAAGTGATAGTGGGGGTGAATTCAACTCAAGTAAGTTTGATGAATTTTGTCAAGAATAAGGGTTGGAACACCAATTGACAGTTGCCTACACTCCACAACAAAATGGAATCTCGGAAAGGAAGAATAGGACTGTTATGGAGATGGCTAGGTCCATGCTAATGGCAAAGGGCATTCCAAAAAAATTCTGGGCTGAGGCTGTTAATACAGCAGTATATGTCCTAAATAGATGCCCCACAAAGGCAGTGAAGGATATGACTCCAATCGAAGCATGGAGTGGACACAAGCCAACTGTTAGTCACTTCAAAGTATTTGGATGTTTGTGTTACATTCATGTACCTGAACAAAAGAGACACAAACTTAAAGAAAAGTCAGAGAAAGGGATTTTTCTTGGGTATAGCTCTCAATCCAAGGGATACCGGATCTTCAATCTCAAAACTCAGCAGCTGGTCACAAGTAGAGATGTTCAGTTTGATGAGCATTCAACCTGGAAATGGGAAGAAGAGCATGAACCAGATCTGACTCTTCGTGTTCCAATTATCGAGCAAGTTGAGGAAGAGCTTGAAACATCAGCTCCAAATGATCAACCTTCATCACCATTCTCTGTTTCAAGAAGTGACAGCAACTCTAGAAGTTCAGCATTTTCATCACCTGAGACTTCTCCAAGAAGAGTCAGGGCATTAAATGAGATATATGAATCTTGCAACTTCAGTTCCATAAAGCCTGAAAATTATGCAGCAGCTTCTAAAGAACAAGTTTGGTGGATGCAATGAATGAGGAGATTAGAATGATTGAGAAAAACAATACATGGGAGTTGGTTGCATATCTTAACAGCAAGGATGTTATCGGAGTTAAGTGTGTATATAAAACAAAGCTCAACCCAGATGATTCTTTAAACAAGTGTAAAGCAAGATTGGTTACAAAGGGCTATTCACAACAAGCTGGGATAGATTTCAATGAAACCTATGCACCCGTAGCTAGGTTGGACACCATCAGAACAGTAGTTGCACTTGCAGCTCAAAGAAGTTGGAAGATCTCACAACTTGATGTAAAATCAGCTTTTCTTAATAGAGAACTTGAGGAGGAAGTGTATGTTCAGCAACCCGAAGGCTTTATGAAGGAAGAAGGGAAAGTATTTAAGTTAAAAAAGGCTCTCTATGGGCTTAAACAAGCACCTCGAGCTTGGTACAACAAAATAGATAGCTATTTTTGTGATCATGGCTTCAAGAGAAGTGTTAGTGAACCTACACTTTATGTCCAACTCAAAGGTGAAAGTTTGCTCACTGTCTCACTTTATGTTGATGATTTAATTATAACAGGAAATAATTCGGTTATGATTGAATCATTCAAACAAGAGATGATGAAAACATTTGAAATGAGTGATATGGGACTAATGCACTACTTCCTTGGAATGGAAGTATATCAAGAATGAGGCATTTTCATTTCACAAAGGAAATATGCTCTTGATTTGCTCAACAAGTTCAATATGGCTGAATGCAAATCAGCAGCTACTCCTTAGATAGCAAATGAGAAATTGAAGAAGGAAGATGGTGCAAAAGAAGCCAATGCAGCAGCATATAGGAGTTTAATTGGAAGTTTACTTTACTTGGCTACCACTCGGCCTGACATCATGTATGCAACTAGCCTTCTCTTAAGATTCATGCAATGTCCAAGTCAAATCCATTTTGGAGCTGCTAAAAGAGTGCTGAGATACATTCAAGGCACAAAGGATTTCGGCATTTGGTATAAACCAAGTTCTCATTCAACTTTGACTGATTTTACTGATAGTGATTGGGCTGGTTCTGTGGATGATATGAGAAGCACATCCGGGTATTGTTTTAATCTTGGAACTGGTGTGTTTTCATGGGGATCCATGAAGCAAGGATCTGTAGCACAATCCACAGCCGAAGCAGAGTATGTGGCTGTTGCGGGAGCTATAAATCAAACCATTTGGCTGAGTAAAATTCTCGAAGATATGGGTGCAAAACAGCAGCTGCCAATTATGATTTATTGTGATAACAAATCAGCAATAGCTTTGGCAAAGAATCCTGTCTTTCATAGCAGAACTAAACATATTGCAATCAAGTATCATTACTTGAGGGAAGTAGAAGCAAAAGGAGATGTGAAGTTGAAGTTTTGTAAGTCTGAAGAACAAGTTGCTGATATTTTCACAAAGGCACTTCCAAGAGGCAAATTCCAGTTGTTGAGGCTCAAACTTGGAGTGTCAAAAAAATGCATCAAGGAGGAGTATTGAAGATAACGCCTATTTATGATGCAATTTTTTCAATAAAGTCTATTACTAGTATTTTGTTATTATAGAGAAACTCTCTTATCGTGCATCTTGGGACAGTATGAGTTTTAATGATCTGTAATTTTCAATGTTATTTATATAATGTACTTCTCCATCTATAATCTGTAGAACATCAAAATCAATCAACAAGTATTTTTGCTGAAGTTATCCTCTACTTTTCTATCTTTTTACTTCACCTCTGTACTAAAAATACCAACAAGTTTGACCTCCCAAATGTCTTAAGCCTTAACACCTAGGCTTAAAGTGCTAAGGGAGATGGAAAGGTTTGCTTTGGTTGCACCTGATGGGCTGAACGAGCTTCGGCACAAGCTTTTCACATATCGTTCTGGTGATTTTTGGGTGCCCTACGGGGGATCAACATGGAAGACATGGACATTCTTCCAACTATTACAATTCTCTTGCTGGGTTTTACTAGTTCAGGCAAAAGCTCACTCGTGAGCCTTATGTACAGTGTTCTTGGGCGCTCTGGGCTTACACCATTCAGTCAAACATCACTAGGTAAGCCACTGCTTTATTAGTTCTAGTTTTGCTTATGATGTGCCATTTTTGTGCTGAAAATGTACTCAAAGATGTTTGAATTGTATTGATTCAAGATAACAGATCATTGAAGTAGTATTCTGTTTTCTGTTGAAGGGAGTTTTTCCAATTTCACCTCTATCCTTATGAAAAAGCATAATGTGTTGAGATCTATGCAACGCGGGTTTTGTGTTTATGATTCAAGGGGCTTTAATTATGATGAAGTGGGTGAGAATCTTGAAGAATTGTTGAGTTGGATGACTGATGGTGTTCATCATAATCAGCTATACTTAAGGTTGGGAGATGATACATTGAACAATGATGATATGGAAAATCACTCCATGACTTCATCTTCAAGATTTCTCAAAAGGAGAGTGAACTATGCAATGGTGGTGGTAATGATATCCTTACACGCCGGCCTTTGCTACTACTTTATTATTACTCTCATATTTTTTTTCCTTTTACTATTTGAATTTGGATTAAAAATTATAGAATATTACTATAGAGGTTCAATGACCCGTGTATAATGTGACTAAAATCCTCAACAGAATATTGAGGCTATTGGTTTCATTATATAGAACGTATTTACAAATGGAATGTCCTATATAATAGGAAACAAACAACAGAATACATACAGTTGAAATTATCCTAGCTATAAACTAGGAAAGTAAAGATATATACAAGATAAAATCATCTAAGATCAAGGAAAGGATCTGAAGATGATTCTTCCTTATCACCCCCTTCAAGCTGAGCGTGGCAAAAGGAATCACGTGAAGTTTGTTATGGAAAAGTAGAAGCTGAGGCTTGGTGACTCCCTGGGTCAATGAATCGGCAAGCTAAAGATGTGAGGAACAAAGGCGACTTTTAGAGAATCATTGGCAATTAATTCACAAACAAAATGGTAGTCAATCGCAATATGTTTAGATTGAGGTCAAGTGACAGGATTGACTGCCATAAAAATAGCACTCTTGTTGTCGCATAATATTTTTGGAGGGAAAGGCAGTTGAAGACGTAGATCACGGAGTAGCTGAACAATCCAAGCAACTTCAGCGGTAGCAAAGACTAAGGATCTATACTCAGCTTCGGCACTGAAGCGAGAAACAATGGATTGTTTCTTGGAGCACCAAGAAACAAGATTAGCACCTAAGAAGATAACATAGCCGGTGGTAGACCGACGTGTATCAGGACAACCCGCCCAATCAGCATCAGAATAAGCAAGCAACTCATGGGAGGAGGTGCGGTGGAGTTGAAGACCATGATGGCCCGTGCCTTAAACATAACGCAATATGCGTTTGCGTGTGCGAA